>NC_141689.1:1557633340-1557941661 GCF_964263255.1 Lissotriton vulgaris | reverse complement strand
TCTTGTTGAATCGCATCTCTTTCTACCCCAGTAGTCATTAAATTCATACCCTTCTCTCACACCTACTTCCCTATCTACCCCTTCCTCTGGTATCTCTCTCTACCTCTCTTGAACTCATGTATCTTTTTCTTTCTTCTCTGTCGTCTTACTTTGCTGCACTTCATGTACCACATCCCTCTCTCTTGACCTTACTCTCTACCTATAACAAAATCTGTATATACATACTCTGATCTCTCTCTTCCCATTATGTCTTTCTCACGTTGAGCTACCTCACATCCCCTCTCACTATCCCACTTCTCTCTACTTGGCTCTCTCAACCTCATTCGTCTCTCTAACACACTGTGTGCCTGCTGTACATCTATACTTCTTTCGCTCCAATCATCCTCTTTGTGCAAATCACTGCTGTTGTAATTTCAACTCTATCTTTCTCTCATATTCTTCACCTTTCCCTTAATCTCATTGTTATGCACCCCAAAGTACCCAGATCTAGGCCTAGGTAGCTACACAATCTTTTACCTACATTTGTTCTGCCTTGCTCTGCATAACGGTTCTAGCACTGACCTTTTACCCAGTTATGTGCTGAATAAATGAGGATTCTAAGAAAAGTCCCTGCACATGACATATATACCAGCATGAACATACTCTGAGTAAAAACTACTGACTTTCTTAACAAAATCAATCGGATCACTATGAATCTCGATGAAGAAACATGGTTGTGCACCATACACAACAAATCGCTCTATACCTCCATACCCATGATCTTGGTTTAGAGGCCATAGAAGAAACCCTTTTGCACTCAAACCTTGAGCATGAGTTTCAAGTATTTCTAATGGAACTTCTCCATTTCACCCTCTATCAAAGCTATTCCAAATGGGAAAAGGAATATTACCTGCAACTGTCTGGAACTTCAATGGGCAATTGTGCGGCCCCAGCCTATGCAAATATGTTCATGCGCATATTTGAAGAAAAATTCATTTTAAGTTCCGATATTTGGAAAAAACATGCATTGATATTCTTGAGATATATTGATGAAATATTTGTTCTATGGAAAGGATCACACCATTCACTCATCACTGCTTTGAACGTTATCAATACAATCAACAACCACATTCAATTTACTTTTAACATTCAACCATCGAAAATAGCGTACCTTGATGTACTATTAAACAAAAGCAATGAGAAGTTGGAAACCACAATACACAGAAAGTCCACCAATAGAAACAATACGTTGCATTACCAAAGCTTTCATCAATACCCGCTTAACAAACCATTTACCCTATTCTCAGCTTCTTCGAGTAAAGAGAATTGTTTCAAATCCATATGAATGTCAGGCTCAAACGAATATCATGCTGCAACAATTTCAACAACGTGGATACCCCGTAAAAATACATGAGCAAGTCAAAGTGAGAATTTCAAACAAAAATCGGTCTGATCTGTTGTCTCAAGTTACCAAACAAGAACACAAATGAATGGTAATAGTATCCAATTATTCCACCATGAGCCATCGCTTTAAACAATCCATCCGCAAACACTGGTCAGTTTTAGCTCTTGAACCAGAATTCAAAGGGAAGACATGCCTATGTTTGCATATACCAGAGGTAAAAACATCCAGGAATTGATTAGACCACCCCTGACAAGGGAGTGCCCAACGACAACTTACAAAGGCTCATCACCTCGCTACAACTGTAGCAACTGCAAAAACCTCATCCGGGGCAACACCATTATGCATCCCATGAAGGGCACTTCAATCAGCCTATAAGTGACCGCTAATTGTGACATGACCAATGTGATTTATTTGCTTAAATGCCCTTGTGCCCTAGCATATGTGGGCAAAACTGTGAGGAAAATCAAAACCCGCATACACAAGCACAAAAGCAATATTCACACCAAAAACCTTAAGTCTGCGATAGCTGCCCATTTTGCAGACAACAGCCATAACATTGCACAATTGAAATCCACGATTTTGGAAGTAGTAGCCAAAACTGAAAGCAGTTACAATAACAACTTTTTGCTGTAAAGATAGAACTATTGGATCCATTTTTTGGACACCATAAAACCCAGGGGTCTCAATGACGGTATGGAATTTGCTTGCTATTTATGATTCATTGCTTTACCGTTTGTTGTATTAATACCTGGTTGTCTTTTACACAAGTTTATTACCTTGTTATTTTAATGATGGTTGTCTAATCCATTGTGCCATTTATATATGCATCAACCTATGTCAGAGAGTTTATTTATTTGCCTGTATCACCCAACCTGCACATTGTGTACCATTGACTAAGAAGCTGCCCCATCTTCTGGTTTTTATTTTTCAGTTGTTTTGATAAGTTCATGTGCACTAGACCGTCATATTTTAACTTCCTGTTGAATTTCTATTAGGAACATTTTATTAGTAGTGTTGTTCTATTTCACCCTGTTAAGATGGCCCCCGTTTTTTTCGCGTCGGGCACACATATTCTGTCTGCTTTCTATGTGCATGTCCGTTTATTTTACTCACTTCCGCCCTAATCAAGTTTTCATACGACTGTACTGAAGCACAATCAGCATTAGACACACGAAAAGAGCTGGGTTTCTTGGAAAACCCAGGTACATTTTTTGTCAGTAAGTAATTACTGTAATTCACGAAAACATGTTCTTTTGGCACCACCTATGCGTCTTCGCGCTTTACAGTATTCACATCTAACAATCTACACAGCACCGAGCAGTTGGTAAGCGTTCGGCACTCGCTCACCAGATTTCGTGTTTCGCTTTTCTTTATCACTTCAACAGCCTTTTCAAACTTGGTGGCAATCACGTGTCACTTTTTACCTCCTGTGTTTGCAGCACCAATACTGCGTCCTCCCGCATAATCGAAGTTACGCCTCAACTACTTCATGAAAAAATGAAGAAATTGGGCAAGTTTTTGCTATTTCGTTCTCGAACCACATCCTGTACACCTCGTGCGTTTTAAATCCACCTGGCACTTGGTTTGAATTTTCATTATTTGGTTTCCCGACACACATGCAATCACTAGTTGAACTGGAATGATGCACTTTTTAGTTTTTAACATACTTTGAACGTTGAGCACGCCATGACAATGGTAAATTTCACTGGGCAAATGCCTTTTGAGCACCACTGAGCAGTGGGTAATTTACATCAACACCTGAGTGGTTCCTCATTATGTCCTTATCATTTACTTGTTTAGATTACCCCTGATGAAGGACACAGTATTGCCCAAAATGCATTGGGACAATTGAGAATATTGGATACATTTGATCTGTGAAGCAAATACACGATATGTTGAATTGAATATCATCACCAGAGAATTAACATACAAATAAACTCACTAGCAATGACAGCGTGATTTGGATTATCTAATTCATTTGTTTGAAATATCCTTTGGATGAACTTATAAATATATCTCTCAGCGATTTCTATCAGCTGTGCTCAGAGGAACGTTTCTTAATCCAGGAAACGCTGCGCTTTATTCATTTAAGTACACTCACATGACCAGAGAGTGATACCTCCGAGGCACCCTACAATTTGTTTAAAAGTTGAATTTATCGTGTTGTACATGTTCCATCAGACTTCATTTAAATCTATTGTCTGTAATATAAGTAGACTAACTTCTTCCACAGTTGCTGACTGAAAATCAGCTCCAGTGTGAATTTATTTTTCCTAGACATATGTTCAGCTACCTTTTTGCATACCATTGTCCTGGGTGCATTGTTTTTCAAGTATATATTTTTGGCAATTGTTTTCCTTTTGGGGAATGCCTGGTGTGAAAGGGCACACCTCCATCTTGGCATTGGTGCGCCAGGCATAATGGTGGGAATATTTAGCATATAAATGCCCTGGAAATACATGTGAAAATGTTTGTCATAATATGGTCATCCATGGAATGATGGTGCCAGCAAGAGAATTGCTGGTCATGGCATAATTATGGTAATCATTGAAATATTGTAAAACTTTGGTATTATGCGAACACTGGCATAATGGAGGTGATTTCTGGTCTGTAGTGAATATGTGTACTTAGAAAATATGTAATGTCGGGAAACAAGAGAACCCAGTAGAAGGTGAGGTAATTTGTGCTGACTGACATTTCTGTCAGGACACAAAACCATCTGCCACACTTGTGGCATGAAACATTTACAATGCTCATCTGGCCTCCTTACAAGGAGATCTTGTACCATGAAGATTTAGTGCTAATTCTGCAATTATTACAGCCAGGGACTAACGGGGATTCAACAAATGTTACAATTACAAATATTTGTTATTTTTGTGCTTTGCGGTAAGGTTGAAAATGTTATTGGAGAATGAATGTTTTGGATGTGGCCCTTTCAGAATGGTCACCCCAAACCTTTTCCTTCCTTATCCCTTTTTCTGACTTTTCTTTTGTTGGCTTTAGGGCACTGGCACTTTATTACTGCTAACCAGGGCTAAAGTAAATGTGCTCTGTACTCAAAATATGGTAACTTTATCTTATACTAAATTGGCATATTAAATTTTGTACTTTTAAGTCCCTAGTAAAGTGCAGTATACGTGCCCAGGGACTGTAAATTAAATGCTACCAGTGAGCTTGCAGCACAGATTGTGCCACCCACTTCAGCAGCCCTTTCAACAAGTCTCAAGCCTGCCATTGCAAAGACTGTGTTTCCAGTTTTAAATTGCCAATTAGACCTGGCAAGTTCACCTACATGCCAGGCCCGAACCTTCCCTTTTATAAAATAAAAGTGACTCCTAAGGTAGGCCCTGGGCAGTCCTGTGTGTTTGGTGCTGTTTATTTAAAAGGTGAGACATACTTTTGCATTTTACATGTCCTGGTAGTGAAAAACTGCAAAATTCAATTTAGAATCACAATTTATGGAGAAGTCAGATTTTAATTGTAAGTCTGGAAATGCAACTTTTAAAAAGTTGCCATTTTCTTACTTTATGTGCAAACATGAAAGAAGCTGCCCTGAAATAGGTCACCCTAACACAGTGGTAACATCCGGAAGCAAGTTGGTAAGATAAGAGCCCGATTTTCATCCTGATCAATGCAGCGGACCCACCTGGGCCAATGGCAGAAACAGGTTGATAATAAGGGTGGTTATGGGGTAATAGTTCCCCTAATCCCCACATTCTATTTTTTAACACTAAGTAATACCCTGGGATTAAATGTAATTTGGGGTAATACATTGGTTTTTAAATGCCTCCCTGACTCCAGGTGTAAGCCCGCTCTCTATCAAACTTGTTTTTTAGAGAGAGATGACTTCCCAAGATGAGCCATAACACTTGGTGGTGTGTGAGGCCAGTCCTTAACATTTTTTGAGATGCTCAGTACTCTACCTACCTAGTGCTTTGTAGGGATACGGTTACATTATGTATGTGACCAATATTTCAGGGTAGGTTATTTTGTGTGTGCATTTGATAGGTTTGGAGGCCAGCTCATCCTGAAAATCCTGTAGCCTCTAGTTACCTCCCTTGGATAATTCCAAGGGTTTGTGTGTCTCTTTACTTACTTTACCCATTCTGTGCCTCTGTCTGACTCTGAATATACTTCTGGGTTGGGTGACGGCTGGGCTTTGTGCACATCCTCTAGACAAGCACACATAAAAGGGAGCTGGGGTGTGACATTTGCATCCTGGTGGCCCATCTCCAGGCTGATGGACCTTCCTGAGGTAGATTGGGAGGGAGGTGCTGGCACTTGCACCTGATAGGGCTGTACCTGTCCCCACACAGAGAGCTACATACCCCCTTGTAGTGAGTCTGAAGCCAGGCAAGGAAAGGCAGGGACCTTGTGATCTTCAAAAGCCTCTTTGGAGTCTCCCCCACTTCAAAAGCACATTTGGGTATAAGTAGGGAACCACTGATACCACCAAATCAGAACTTTGCTGGAACCCAGGACAGTCTGCCCTGAAGAAGATCTCCTGTGCTATAGGAGGGACTGCCACTTTGCTACCTGCATTGCTGTGTTGGCCTGGTGTCTGCTGATTGCTGTGTTGTAGGAGGGACTGTCATGTTGATACCTGTTTTGCTCTGTTGGCCAGCTGCCTGCTGCTTCTTACCTGGGAGGGAGAAGGATTGGACCTGTTCTCTGCATCCTTGAATTCAAGTTTCTTTAAGGGCTTGTTGGCTTGCCTTCTGTTCTCTGAAGTCTGAGGGTCACAAAATACTTCTTGAAACTCTTCTGTTGCTGCTGGACTCTGCCATCTGAGAAGCCTATCCTTGCCCTGAGATGCCCCCTCTAGTCCTGGGCTTTCATTGGTGGATCCTGGACCTGTTTTCTGCAAACATCGATGCAGTGCCCTCCGATGCAGTGGGGCTTCGATGACAGAGTGGATGACAGAATGGATCCTTACTGTGAGGTTTGACGACAACACCGTGCTGATCCAAAGATGACACTGCGTGCCTCGACTTCGACGCAGTGGTGATCGTTCAACAAGGTGGGGCTCTGCATGAATCAGAACCGATGCATCTAGTCTTCGACGTCGATGCTTGATCCATACAAAGGCACTTTTTAGGGGACACTGCATAGATCCTGTAGCAACCCTTCACTCCATTGCGGTCAGCCTGAACTTTGAGTCTACCGCAGTCTATCACAACCTCAAGTAATGTTTTAGTGCTACTGACTTCTAAGCACTGTTTTTTTATTTCATCTTTAACCCCTTCGATGCTGGTGACAAAGCCAGCTCATCATGGGCGTTACCTGCGCTGCGCGCATGACGAGCTGGCTTTGTCACGTAAGGCTCGATTTTTAAATTTCAGCGCGCAGCGGGGAAACCCGCTAGTGCGCATGCGGTTAAAAATGTATATCTCCACTTCGACATATCAAATTTTTGTTGCTTTGGTCCTGTTTTACTCAGATAAATGTCCTCTATTTTTCTAAAGTGGTGTGGAGTCAGTTTGAAGTGTTTTCACTGTGTTATTGTGGTTAAAGTGTACACAAATACTTTACAGATTACCTGTTAAGTTAAACTTGCACAGGTTTATTTAGGTTGTATATCTGACTTACCCTAACTTGAATTGTAGCTCCTGCTTGGACAGGGTACATACTCTGCCAACCAGAAACGCAATTTCTAACAGAGGGTGTTGATCACACCTCCTATTCTTGAGTCAACATGTTTCAGTCAGCATACAAGTGCTCCAACTAAGGTCCATGGATTTTTGAAGGACTAGTATGCTTGTCAATCTACTGACTCCTCAACCTTTGGTGTATAGTTTCAAGCTATCATGAGGCAATTAGAAAAATAAACATCAACCTGCTAAATCAGTTCTTGAGTCAACATTTAGGTACCCCACTCTAAATATGGGAGGGCAGGGTGTCTGACGAAATATCACCAACAGAATTATCAGCAACCAAAAAAATTCACAAAAATATACACAAATATAGAACTTACACACTTTGTATGTCAAGTCAAAAATATCTACAACAAAAATATAGAAGACTACAATATCATGAAAACAATGGTAAGTAAATCAAACTTTAATATACACTATAAGAACTTTAAAATTATACTATATTTAAAAACATATATAATTCTAATATACAAATATATATAATTTATGAAACTTTTAAACATAACTTAAAATGTATACTTAAAAAACTGGAATAAATAATAAACATACTCTTTTAAATGGAAATATTTTTTAAACATAAATAATAAAACAACTGGTAACATTCATTATCATGTCAAACACCAGATATAAAAAATAAAAACATACATAATAACATAAAAATAAAATAAGAAAAAAGAACATAAAAAATACTTCAAAGTCGAATAAAAAAAAAAGACCTGAAAAAGTCAAATTCACTACTCCAACTCCAATCTGAGCAACAGTAGTGAAAGTGAGCAAAATTAACTTTTTCCACTCTAGCATGTGCAAAAGTATGGAAAGTGTTGGACTTTAGAGGGGTCAGACTTACTATTTCCACTCCAATGTAAGCCAAATAGGGAAATTGTTAGATTCTGAAGTGGTCAAATTAATGTTCCTACTCCAATATGAACAACAGTAAGGAAAGTGTTGGCCTTTGGAGGAGTCACAATTACTATTCCCACTCCAATCTAATAAACAGAAGTGAACTTGCTGGGCTATGGACGAGTCAGATTTATTCCCACTCATAACTGTTTTAAATAAAACATTTAAATAGGCCAAGAAAATAATTAAGACCTATTTCAAATAATAGTTGTATTAATTAAATGTGAAACAAATACAAATACAAGTACATTTTAAAAAGTAAACATATATAAATCTAATAAAAGAAAGTAAGATTAAAAAAATACTAAAACTAATTTAAGCTAAAACACTTTCCTCCTTACTCCCTAAAAAACAAACACAGACAAACAATTAAAATAATAAAACATTATGTTATGGAAAAAAAGTTAATCATTTATAATATAATACAACTAAAATTAAGCAGTCAATGAATACAAAAGTAAGTATCCCAATTCATTAATTGAATAGATTGATCAACCAATGAGCAATACATTAAAAATCGACACATAATTAAAATAACAGTTAATCAATTAACAAAAGGAATTATTAATTAAAAAATAGTTTGCATAAAAAAGCAGTTAAAAACAAAATTTACATTTCTCACCCTAATCGCCTACAAACCCAACAACCCACATCGAAAAACTATACTAAAAACAATTACTACTACAAATTAAACACAAATAGTATTTTAATGCTAACTACCTAAACTGGAAAATAACTAGTATTTATCAAGCTACCTTTGTTGTAGTAATGGAGCATTTCTACATCTCTCAGCCCTGTGCTTTCCAAGGTGATTTTCAGACATAACTTACTATTAAAAAACTACTTGGAAGGGTAGGATGGAAAGATGAAAGAAAGTGAAATGTTGCTTTGTGGATGGTTGCTATGGTAAATGACTTACCACATGGAATAGCATTTTATGAATTGCCTGTATCACCTAAAGATTTTTCGACATATTGTAAGTTAGATAAATAGTTTGCCATGATTTTCTCAAAATTGTATTGGGGCAGACGAACATGCAACACTTTTGGAAGGATAAGGTTTCTTTGGCACATTCTTCCCAAAAAAACGAAATATTTTCTGGGCATCCTTTCCCAGCCTAAGACTTGCACAGCAAATATATTTCCTCCCTTCAACTCCCAACACCTCCCCCCCCACCCGCACCCACTTTTTGAAGTATAATTTCTTGCTGAAATTAAGGTTACACTCCAATAGTTTAAAAAATCACCTGCCACCGCTAACCTAACTTGCTGCATTTTCTTCAGTTACACTGGGTTGTCACATTTTCTTAGCTTTAAACTGTTGTGTGGACTAGCTGCAAAACATTCAGTAATCTAAACTAAAAATTAATGTACTCCTTCAGGCACACACTGCATCCCCCTCCTGCCAATTGAGCACTTTAAGAAAGAAGCAGTGATTGCCCAGAAAGCCCTGGGAGCCCTCATAGAGGAAGTGTTTGGTGGACATGGGGATCGTCAAGTGAAGTGGGCAAAAAAAACTAAACATATCAGAGTATAAAAATAGGTGTGCCTAATTTACGTATAAGTATGCAAGTGATGCCAAGTTTTAACCTGTTTTACGCTTTTCAGTGTCATATGATGAGTCGGAGCAGTCATTGGCATTCTATGCAGCCGTGGTAAACTACTGGGCTGTAATGCATTGGGTATTCACAAAGACCTGCAAATGCCTTTCACACAGTTTTCCGCACATATGAGTTATTAACGCGCTAAAAGGTAAGGGGGATCTGCTGCCCCCTGCTTTTTGTTTTATTGTCACAAACACCTTGGCGGGAGCATAAGCCCAGGGCCACGGACGATTCCCAGCTAAAAGCACACCCCACAGCAGCCCTTGTGGTCACCATCCACCCTGGTGGGACCACAAGTCCCAGGGTGCAACAGGAGCTAACATCATCTCCGCCCCCATTGCTACAGCTGCAACAGCTGAGGGGGAGGAGCCATCACTGCTCTACAAAGAGCAGCCTCACTCACCGCAGCGCGGGATGCGCTAAAAGGAAAGGGGGACCTGATGCTCACTGCTTTTTGTTTTTCTGGCACAATCACCATGGCGGGAGCATAAGCCCAGGGCCACGGACGATTCCCAGCTAAAAGCACACTCCACAGCAGCGCGTGGGGTCACCATCCAACCTGGTGGGACCACAAGTCCCAGAGTGCAACAGGAGCTAACATCATCACCTCTCCCATTGCTACAACTGCAACAGGTGAGGGGGAGGAGCCATCACTGCTTTACAAAGAGCAACCTCACTCTCCGCGGCGTAGGACGCGTCCGGGCTGCGCCCGGGTAAAGCTCGGGCCAAGGGCGGGCCCGTCCTTGCCCGTCATTGCCAGGAACAGGCAGAGCAGTGCCATCCCCCGTGGCATTTAAAATCTAGCTGACTCCACCTGGTAAGACTTTCGACACAGACTTTCAGATTCTGTTGATGATTTATTCCTCCCTCTTGGGTTGCAGTTTTGGTGGTGACCGTTCGATCCTTATTTGTTTGCGGCAATTGGTGGCATCACTATAACCAACAGAAAAGCCTTTATGTTATGTATGGGGTAGTAGTGGAGCTGTTCCCTTTTTCTTTCTTGGGCGATTACTGCTTTATTGACTCTCACCTGTAATCTCCACGGCCTGGCGTTGGAACACGATTTAGCTGACTTTTCTAAACCTTCCTCCTGTTTTTATCTTTTTTATCAAGCTTTGTTTAAAGGGGGAGCAACCACTCTAGTCTCCAATGATTTGATCACGGTCCAACTTGCTTGTGTTCCTAATAAACTTCCTAAAGTCCCCATACCCCCACCTTTAACCCAAACTTCAATAGAAGGATGCTCCAGAGGGCTATAGGTGTGGTAACAACTGAAATTGAGTTGACGGAGCGTCGCCTGTCCTTAACTCCAGATATTTATTGGACTGTGCCTGAGTCACCTCCCCTCTAAGCTATAACATCTGGATCTGCACCTAGTTTATTGGAAACTATGATAGGACCAATAGAGTCCCTTCAACCGTCACCTCAAGCACCTCTATTGAACTTAGCACCTGGTGATGGTGGAATCTCTATTACATCATCCAGAAATAGAGGTGGTAAAGCAGGTGATGGGGTGGCAAATGCTGGAAATGATAAGGTCGGTACAATTACTAGAGAACCTAAAAATGGGGGTCGCAAAACATGTTTAGGGGCAGGCGCCAAGAAAAAGAGAACATCTGAACCTACTCCTAGCAGAGAGGAACCTCCTGCCTCTAGGAGAGCAATTGAAAATCCCATCAATCACGAAACGGCCCTAAACTATCCTATATGGGTAAGGAAGATGATAGTGGACTTATAGGTACAACTGAGAGTAATTGTTAAGGAGGAGCTGGCCCACCTATAAAACATCTGGGTACTGGCCACTTAAGCGGCCCCAGTAGCCTGGCAACCTGCATTGCTGGTACCACCTTCGCCATAGGGAAAAGGGTTGATTGTAGTTCCCAGACGGACAACGTAAAGCACCCCACTCCGGTCAATTTAGGTCCTTCAGAGGCGGCACACACTAATGGGCGAAGGTTTGTTGGTGGAGCTGCTAGTGGGATGCGGAACTCCAACCTAGACACAGTTGAGTCCCCAATGGGGCACCCAGAAGATCTAGGTATCCCATCGGCCCAAGAGAGCAGGGCTGGAACTGGACCAGAGAGCTCCTCTAACACTAATGAGTCTCTTAATCTAGTTTTGAATAAGGAGACTCTAACTAGAAGCAGACTTGCCCATCTAGAGTGCGGGGCGGGACAGGATAGGGTGGACTCCGTAGAGGTAGATGGCAGTGGACAGGGACTACTACTAGTACCATATCCACCAAGCTCACGGCTCTATAATAACATTGTGCATACAACCAAGGTTATCAATGTTAAATTATTCTTGGCATGGGTTATACATCTGTCATCTACTTTCTCTCATTTTTAGAGGCAGGCCAATAATGAGAAAATTATTTGATAACTAAGAAGGCAGAATTACCTAGTAGTCACAAAAGCCCATCACTTTGTCATTCCGAGTGCGTATTCCAAATCAAACGCAATAACATGTAAATAGGGCGAATAAATATATACAATTACTCTGCTACATATTGCCTTTTCTAGATGTTTGCTTAAACTGAGCCAAACGTGTGTATTCTTATATGCACAAGAAGGCTACAATTTACCCCGTTGTAATCGCCGGAATACATTTCCGGACTACACTTTCACTAGGTGCCGATCCAGAGACTACATTACCCATGGATCGTGAGCGCTGCAACGCGCTCAGAGACGCGCGGGCTCACGTTGCACGCGTACTGCTCCGCCGACCTATCAGAGTTAGTTTAAATATCCCGCTTCCTGTCCAGTCGGTACCTCCCACAGTCAGCCTAGAGGAAGGCGCGGAGTACCGACGGACAGGTAAGCGGGGAGGGCGGCAGCTATACGTGAGAGTGGTAGGCTTTTTAGAGACCACGCTCTGACTTTTTGCTGAATAATTAAAAAACGGGAGGTCCCTGTAAGTCATTCTTGATGAAGGACAGGCACGAATACAAGTCTACAATGTCTGTTATTTATTGTTTGAGATCATGAGAGTGCTGACTCTACTAGTGGCCACGCTCGGCCGTCTATGCTGAATACTTATAGTTGGGAGTATCAGTAAGAAACAACAAAGTATTCACAAGATCTTCTTTTGGTCCATCGTTGAATACATACAGGGGACTATAACTAGCCCTGTTAGATTAACTACATAACTACACAAAGAGTATTCATGAGATCTTCTTTTGGCCATTGGTTGAATACATACAAGGTACTATAAACATTAGAAAATGTTTTTTGATTCCTAATAAACCCTCAGTGGTAGAAGGAATGTGTTTTACAGACTGAGTTCTAGCGAGCTCTTCCTCTTTCATTTCTTTTTTGTTCACATCCATTAGAGCGGTGCTCCATTTGTACCTGAGCTGTTGCCGGGTGAGGTGGAGAGTCCATTCCCCAGAACATGGGTGAGTGTTCAAAACTTTGCATAAACTCAGGATATAGGTACCTGGTTGAACGAGTTGATTATTGGTACAACCCATGACCGTGAAATATTTGGCATACAATTAAATATCACAAGATTATCTCTGTGCATTCGCAGCTTTCGCCACTAACTGTATGTTTTCTGTATTCACATGTGTGTTTGTCTACTGTTGACTGACTGGATTTTTTCCATCGGTGTTTTTCAGGTGATATGATCTTTTATACACACCATACACTTCAAGATGAGCAGTAGCACTTCTTTAACAACTAGGTCCTGATGAAGCAGACTGGTATCCTTTGAACCTAATACTGCAGAAACATGTCGACCAATATAAAATCTCAGTAGTTATTTGTTATCACTACTTGCACTGTTTTTTAACCTTGGGTGATGGTAGGAACATAATAAACTCTTTCTCCACTCCCTCAACCCAATATTAACTTCCTCACCTTCACACGCCACAGCGAACACTCAATGCACTGCCTTTTGATTTCTTTATGCCCCCTGATACCATTATAAGAGTCTATCCATACACCCTACATTCCTTCACATTTCGATTAGGTCACAATTCACCTAATCCTAAGTGGTTTGTTCCACTTCCTTCTGGTGAAGGATCCCAAGTGATGTAGGGCGGTACAGGACGGGTATCTGATGGGAACTACTTTTCACCAAGAATACTTTGGATTCTGGGATTGTGTTCTTCTAAAATCGCACATACAGGTGTCTTGATAGCTGCTTTTCTTTTCTATTGACCCATTGTTACACTTTGTTGTTTTTTTCAGTAGTTGTAGGGACTGTAACAATGCCAGGTCACTAAACATTTCCCACATATGCCCCCCTTGTGTTTTAGTGGACAGGGACCACCAATACAACCAACCATTAATTTGCCCCCTGCATATGTTGTCATACTGACTGGTGTACCCAAGCTAAAAAAAGGACAGAAGAAAACCCAGTTTGATCTTAGGAATAAGTGTCATTTTTGGTTGGTTAGGCACAAGCAGTTTCCCTACAATAGGGCAGGAGAAATAATAATGGTCCGTAGAGTGGGTTAGGTGGACAAGAACCCTAAATCCATGCAAGGGGACTGTATAGTCATCAACTTTAAGAACACTTCGACTGAACATACTTTAGTAGCCTAGTGGGCTGATCCTTTTGCCTTAAATACCGGAATCAAAGCCCTTCCTTTGGACTATTTTTACTTCCACTGCCGATCTCGCACGCCAAATAACAGGACCCCAGTAAACCTGCCACAAGTACACTCAATTGTACACCCTCCCCCTAGACCTCTCTTATACAAGATCCCAGTTGGTACTAGGGTCGACTGTTTCCCACGTTCTTGGACAAGGTTCCAGGTGGATGGTTGGGGAACACGGGGACTGATCTAGTGGGCAGAAGAGCCATACCAACAATGGTGGAAGTGGGGAGGAGAAAGAGGTCTCCCAATTAGAAATTCAGAGGGGAGATATAGTCCAGTTTGGGAGCCGTCGCTGGTATTTAACCCACCCGCCTCTTATCCTTCTGACTCCTCAACTTACATTCTTGGCAGGTTTGAAGCCCCAGGGAGTAAACCTGGAACGGACATATTGGCCCTGTCAGCATCAGCAAACCATAATCTTAATAACAGTAATTCCAAGCGCAGCAACCCAAACTCTGTCCAAAGATTGAATGTCCTATCCTGGAACATTGCTGGAATTAAAAACAAGCTTCACTTCCCTGACTGGGAGCAATTCTTGGGTGAATTTGAGATGTGTATGTTCCTGGAAACCTTGGCAAGGGAAGACGTTGTGAGGATGGGTTTTGCAACTTAGAATGTGATGGCCTCCTCAGGATGAAGAGGCAGGTCCTCTGAGGATTGTCTACCTGGGTTGCTACCCATTTGAATTGCACTGTTGAATAGCATGACACTTTGACCGATGATACTCAGTGCACGGTACTCACATTTTCCCCGAATAACAGAGTTGCTTTTATCAACATCTACTCTCACCCGATAAGCATTACCCAGGAATCCCCCACTATAGATGCATTAAACTCATTTATAGATACAGCCACCCAGAACTTAAAATTGGTTATAGGGGGAGATTTTAACTGCCAATCTGAGCCTCTTGCTGCTTTCACCGATATTTCTTTTCAGTGATGAGGATAGTTTGTGGTTAATTCCTGACCCCCAGATCCCTCCTGTTGAGGCTTGGACTCCACTGTTACTCCAGATTAATGCAGTTCTCCTAGCACACTCTTTGAGAGCATGCAATGGTTGTACCAAGTCGGATAAGCCAGGGAAGTTAACTTTTAATAGAACAGGACAAAACTCCCTCTTGGACTCTATTCTAGTGGAGACAAGGCTATGGCAGTGGGTTGTTAACTTTGCTGTCATACCGAGACATGACAATGTCCATCATGCCTTGATGTTGGAGTTGGAGCTCCCAGGTCTTTTTAACCCCGTGGCCTCCGACTCTTCTCTAGCTAATAACTTAAAACTTACTTACAATAGAAGAAGAATTAGATGGGGCACAATGAAGCAGTCTCCGGACAAGGGAGTGGCATTATACTTGTCAATTATTTTGCCACTTTCAGATCTAGAGGAAACTGCTAGAGCTCCAGTCTCTCCTGAATCCACTGGTAGAATTGAGACATTGCATGCTGAACTCACCAACAGCCTAACTTATACTTTTAACCCTCTAGTCCATTCCAAGTCTAACTAGGGGGTCAAACTAACTTGGTTTGATGATACCTGCCGTAAGGCAAAAGGAGGTCTTATAAAAGCCATTACAAACCAGAACCAACCATTAATCAAACAACTGAGGGCCCACACCCAAGCTAGTGTTAAGACAGCAAAAAAGAACTCGAAACTGGATAGATGGGTCGCCATTAGAGCAGCATTATCCAATAGGGATATGAAGCTGTTCTGGTCCTTAGTGAGCACAAGTAGCTGTGAGGGGAACCCAGCCCTAGAGCCTAATATTGCTGCAGTTGTTTGAAAATCTAATTTCCAGGGCTTATACTCTATTGGGGCAGCCCTGGAGTTGAATGTTGAGCCATCAAATGCAGCTATAGGGATAAGTTATGAAGTGGGCTGTGAGATCACTTTACAAGAACTTTTAAATGCAATTGGGAAGCTTCCCCTTGGGAATGCCCCAGGATTAGATAAGATTCCCAGGGACCTTTTTCGGGATGAGCCAAACATTTGGGGACCTTATTCATGTGTAATTTTTAATGCCATTCTGAAGGGTTTGAAGGTGCTGGATTCTTGGATTCTTGGAAATGTCCCCTGTCTACAAGAAGGGTTCTCCCCTCCTGACAATTAATTATAGACCAATCAGCCTGATAGATGTTACCCAGAAAGTATTTGTCAGAATACTACTTGAACGCCTCCATGTTTGGATGGAGGATAGTGGAATACTGAGCACATACCAGGCTGTTTTTTGGAAAAATAGGTCGACCATTGATCAAATCCTTAGACTTCAGTTGTTATACTGGAAGACAATGTCAGTGGAGGGTGGCAGCCTCTACCTGATATTCGTTGATCTGAAATCACTTTTTGATCTCGTCCCCGTGCCAAACTTTGGGAAGTCCTTGAACAACTAGGAATCCACCCTTATCTACTGTCTTTGCCCAAGTTAGACATGGGAAGCATGTGGAATTGACCCCTCGCTAACCAGTTGATAGAGGTGTAAGACAGGGGTGCGTGTTGGCCTCAACCCTATTTTGCCTCTTTGTTAATGCACTGGTGGCCAAACTTACTGAGGTACCGGATAACGATGCCCATAAGTTGGTGCATGGTAAGGCCCCAGCAATGATGTTTGCTGATGACACTTTGCTTTTATAGAAGTCCCCTATGGGGATACAGCGGATAACAGCGGATAACAGACTGCTTTGCATTATTCTGCACAAACAGGGGGCTGGAGACCAACTTAGCCAAAATCAAATTCATAGTATTTGATCCAGCAAAAACATTGCGCCCAAACCCCTCTTTAAACGACACCATACTAGAGAGGGTGTCAGTTTTAGATTATCTTGGCGTCACGCTTTTTGAATCATTAGAGTGGGGACCGCAATTAGCCAAGGCAGGTCTTAGGCTTGCTCAGATGGTGGGGAGACTTATAACAACCTATAAGAACTCCTCTCATGTACCGCCTAGTCCTGTGGTTGGGATTTACCAGGTACACGTTAGGAGTGCCGTAATGTATGGGCTAAACCTTGGGGTCATCGTCCCACTGCTGGTTTGTCAAGGATAGAGAACGGATTCATGAGACAGTTGTTGGGCTTACCATTGAGCCCACCCCTTATACCACTACATCTAAATCTGGGCATTAGACCTATTGCAGATGAGATCGGGTTGAGGCCATTAACTTTCTGGCGTAGACTGTGGGTGACCCCGGAGCTAGTAGATTACCAGCTAGAGCTAAAGGGGATAATGGGTCTCCCGGGGGTAGCTAACCTACCATGGTATTTATACATAAAAAACGCATCACTTAGGATTGGTATCCCCAATTTGTGGAGCAATCCCGAGGTGGCGTGTCTGACAATCTCACGTTCAAGGATTGGCAAGAGCCTACCGATCAGCTAACCTTGCTGACACCCAGGGGGATTCCAATCTTGGTCACTTAACGGTTGAATTTTTGAATTTCAAAACTGACTAGGTTATAGAGCCATTCTTAGATGTCATTAAAGCCAATGTGGCAAGGAAGTTGTATATTCAGTTTAGAACAGGAACATTGCCATTGCATGCTTTCACCAACAAATGGCAGAAAGTGCCTCCTCTTGGATGTCCCGCTTGTACCTGTCTAGATGAGACAGCTATCCATGTTTTCTTTTTTTGCCTAGGCTAGACTAAGGCTAGACAGTGTTGGCTCGTACCTCTTTGTAGAAATCTAGGGTGTAACCAATATTTAGAGGCATTCAGAATTTTACGAACTGACACCCACCCACCGTGTTTGCAGTGTCCCGTTTT
The DNA here is from genome assembly GCF_964263255.1 of Lissotriton vulgaris. Classification (NCBI taxonomy): domain Eukaryota; kingdom Metazoa; phylum Chordata; class Amphibia; order Caudata; family Salamandridae; genus Lissotriton; species Lissotriton vulgaris. The sequence goes on along the minus strand of NC_141689.1, from coordinate 1,557,923,761 downwards.
TTTTATTCAATGTGGCAGAGTCGAATGGGATTCTGAAGTTTATCATTAAAGGCAGTAATCTCCACCACTAATGTAAATGTAAATTGATACTTGTATAGCGCACTACTCACCCGCTAGGGTCTCAAGGCGCTTGTACGAATACCGCTGTGGAACCCATCCTGGCTTTCCCTGTGAGGCGTCCACTCCTGGGCACCCCCAAGGTGGAGGCCAGGCATCCTTAGCGTTGTGGGGGCCGTTGTGGAGATTAAGCAAGCTATTGCCCAGAGTTGCAGAGTGGGACTCCATGATTGGAATAGGCACCGAGGGGAGAATTATCAGGTCCGTGGAATTTTGAGCCCAAGACCCGCCGAGGCGGGGAATTGAACCCTGGTCCCGGGCTAGACCTCTGCATCAGGGTCTGGACCTCTGCATCAGGATCTGCTGCTCTAACCATTGAGCCATACTTCTCCAACACCACTGAGCATTGATTCGTCTTTTACGATTATTATTATTTTTTTTAAAGTTCTTATTAATGTTTTTAGCTGTTTTTACTGTTTTAAATCAACAATAATGTATTATTGTATTACTCCTTTTCCATTGGTGGTTTAGACAGTTATTTGATATGATTCCCAAAAATGTTTAAAATTGTCTTTTTCACTACCTGTATTGTTTACTTTTTATGGTCTGTAATGACCGAGATAAAGTCTTTGGAATTGGATTGGTTATTCATGCAAAATTCAGGTTTAACGAATGTTAAACTTTGGGAAATTTACCCAACCAGCGTGATATTAAAGAGATTTGCTTGAGAATAACATTTTCCACAGAAAGCAAAGATTTCAAAAGTTAAAATATATATTTTTCGAGGTCCTAAATCGTAATATAGGTATTTGACACAGTATGTAAAAAAACACCTAGGACTAAAACGTGTGTATTTTGTCTGTGACTAGCAGTCGTACATCTTTTTTTTATAAAAAAGCTTGAGATACACTTATTTGAGTTAATGAGTGAGGGGTTGCACACGGCATATATTGCACCTGTTTTCATAAACCGAGCACGCATGCAAGTACCTTACATGTGGCGGAAACAAATGCAAGGGCGTAAGTGGCACCTGGCATCAGTTACAGCTCAAAACACGTTTGACAGTTTTCATGTATGTGGATGGCTTGGAGTTTGGCCTCCAGTGGAAGAAAACTGTAGGACATATTTACAAAGCCCCTGCAGCACTTTTACGCAGGAGGTGCAGTGTGCCGGCCCATATTTACAAGGCCATGCAAAACCACCCTGCATGACTTTTCATTGCCTTGTTATTATGGAGTAAGGCAATGTATGATTCTGCTTGGAAGGGGCTATCCATGGGTGTTGCTGTGGGTGTTTGCACACAACATCCATGGTTTTTGACACTGTTCAAGATATACAACATGGCATAAATCTGGGCAGTTCCAAAATGAATGCCTTCCCAAAGCAGGCGTAACAAGGAATGTTTGCATTTCTCCACGTTTTTCCTCTTTCCACTCGTGCTGCATTCTGCAGCACACATAGAATGAGGAAAACAACTCCTTATATTGTTTTTGTGCAGGAAGGTTCTCCTTCCTGCACAAAAACAATCATACCAACAACACAGACGCCCTTGCACGATGGTGCAAGGGTGCTGCATTGGCACTCGGCTGCAGTTTGTACACATGAGCTTGCAGAAAGGACAGGAATGCGCTGTATCTTGTGTCAAAAGAAAAGGGCATGCACTGTATCTTGTAGATATAGCGCATTCAAGCCCTTTTCTTTTGACGCAGGGCAGCACAGCTAGAAGGCTTGAGGCACTGTCTTACGCCAAATATTGTAAATATGCCCCTCAGTCTTTTAGAGGCTGGAGCGTGATGCTGGAGTGAAAGATCACCCATGTCAGACTGCAAACGAGTCGTGTTTCATTCAGGCGAAGGGGTTCTCTGATTACATTTACCTTCAGAGCACCCAGGGGATAATTGAATGTTGCAAAGAATGATAAACATCCTCACTGCTCTCCACACCAGCCTCCCTAGACATTTACAAGACAAACTGTACTCTTAAGCGTGCAAGGGGCATAAGGACAGCGACCACTGGCTGCCGTTCAAAGGCGTCAATGGCGGAAACCAATAAAGCTGACATGATATCTGTCACGGGATTGAAAACTTTTATTTATTGAGCCGCGAACAGTGAGAATTGTTCATTTATATGACTTTTAGCATCTTTCCCTTAAAGGGAGTAGAGGAAAACTAAAGCAGTATATTTGATTAAGGAGATGTGCACAAGTGTTTACTTGCCTGTAATAGGATTCACCAGACTGAAGAAAAAAAGTTGCAGGTTGGTGCCTACAGCTGCTTATTTCAAAGTTTTAACTGAAGTAGGCTGGCCATCTATCCATAATCTGTTCACCGGGCACTTTTCACACACAGAGCCACTTTCAGACAGTTGGGGGCATATTTACAATGAAATGGAGCGGTGCGGTGCCGCTGCGCCGAACTGCGTAATTTAAAAATCGCAGGGATGTGCCATATGAACAAGAATATGGTGCAACCCTGTGCTCTAAACTGTTTTGGTGCTCAAACAGCAATCATGTGCCAATGCAGGCACCCTTGTACCATGGGGCAAGGGTGCCTGTGTTACAGGGTTCATTGTGTTTGTGCAGCAAGGGAAACTTTCCAGCACAAAAAACAATAATTAATGGCCTTTTGCTCCATCTATGTGTGCTGCAGAATGCAGCACACATATGTAGAGGTATGTTGCTATGTAGGGCTTTATGTGTCATGCAGGTGATCTTTAGTTGTATTTACGCCTCTTAGGGTAGCCAGTTCAGAGCCTTCTAGGCCAGGGTGATGTGGTTATTTCTTTTTATTCCGGAGACCAGCCTGGCTGCAGCATTAAGCGATGCCCTGAGCGGTGCTAGCTTGATTTTGGAAGACCGCATAGAGTGCTGCTTCCATAGCTTCCATAGTCCAGTCTTGGTAACACTAGAGCATGTACCACCATTTTTAGATCAGTCTGTGGGAGGAAGGGTTTAAGTTTTCCTAGGATACTCAACTGATGATTGACTCCCTTGTTTGCATAGTAGATTTGCACCTGCATATGTAAATGTTTGTCCAGGGTGACTCCCAAGGATTCATTGATGTATGGGGCGCAATCAATGGAAGTTAGATGCTTAAGCCAAAAGTCTGTCTTGGGTGTGTGATTGGGAGGGGAGATGAGGAGGAATTCAGTTTTCTTGGTGTTGAGCATGAGGGGGTTGCCATTGCACCAACTTTAGGTATTATGAAGAATGGCGTTGAGAGAGATGAAGTCATCTGCTGAGGGGATTTTCATATATAGTTGTGTGTCGTCTGCGAATAGGTGATATAGAATGTTTGCAGAATTCAGCGCATTACCAAGGGGTACCATGAGTTGATTAAAAAGGATTGGTGGTAGTGCTGATCCCTGTGGAACTCCTAGGGGGACCATGGATGGTTTAGAGAATGATTGCTTCATCTTGATTCTTTGAGTTCTGTTGCTTAGGAAGGAGGTGAACCATTGTAACACTGGACCGGTTAGGCCCATCCTTCATTCAAGTAAGCACAATAGATTGTAATGTTTAACAGTGTTGAAAGTGGAAGATAGGTCAAGAAGCATCAATAAGCACGTTTTATTATCATCTAACATTTTTAGAATGTCATCCATATGTGGGTGAGTTCTGATTCGGTACTGTAGCCTTGATGGAAGCTGGATTGGTGTTTATCTAGGAGGTTGAAGCTCTCGATGTTGTTGCAAAGTTGAATTTGTACACATTTTTCTTATAGTTTCGCCAGAGTGGGGATGTTGATTATGGGGTGATAGTTGTTGAGGTCTGTGGAGAGGGAATTGGCTTTCTTTAGTATATGTGTGACCTGCCCTATTTTAAGGCAGTCAGGTATTGAGCCTTGCCTCAGAGGCGTTAACAATTTTTGCCCATATGGGGTAGAATAGAGGTCCTTATCATTTTTAATACAGATGGGGGTAGGGGGTCAGAGAAAGGATTTGCAGGGTTGATTGCTAGCCAGGTGCTGTAGATTTCATGTTCTGGGATGGGTGAAAATGAGTACCAGTTGGCATTATTTTTTGGAGCTTCGATCGGAAAGCTAAAACGGTCTTTGATCTGTGTGTGAAGAATAGACTCGAGATGAGTATTTTATTGGAGGTCTTTCCTAAATTGAATGTCATTTTCAATGGTTCTAGTCTTTTCTAGGAAAAATTTGGCAAGATCGTCGCAATTAGGATAGCCGGGCTGCTTAGCTCCAACACATTTGGAGAGTTACAGGATTGTTGTTTCACGATTTAGAATAGTTTTTTGGGAAGGTTAATAGCTTGGCTCAGCTGTGTTTTGAAGAAGTCTGCTTTAGCTTTTAAGATTTTTCTGTTGTAAGTATTTCTTAGTGCTCGAAGTTGGTATATGTGAGCTTCGGAGGGTGCTGATTTCAATGTTCGCTCAGCTAGTCTTAACTTGAGCCGGTCGGAGTTCAGGTTCTCATTGAACCATGGTTTGGAGCATTTGTAGGAGACATTTTTTTCTTGGAGGGGTGCTGTGGTATCAAGGATTTCAAGCATAGTGGCATTGTAAAAGTGTGTGAGCTCATGGATGTCTGGCATGTCTGTTGAGGGGATCAGGGCAGAATTGCATTTGGATAACAAGGCGTTGGTATTCATATTTTAGATATTCCATTTCCATTGTTTTATTTTTGTAGGTTGGCTTCGTTTTGGAGTTACCTCACTGTTGATGGAGAAGAAGATGCTGTAGTGATCAGTCCATTCACATGGGGTGATGGATTCAAGTGGTATAGTGTTTATTTTCGCTATGATGAGGTCTAATGTCTCCCCATTGTTGTGGGTTGGGCTGTCACAGAATTGGGACAGATCCTGGTCTGACAAAAGGGATTTGAGATGGGGACTCACCAGAAACGCTGAACGGACACGCAGTGAGGGGAACGGCTCCTGCTGCTCTTAAATCACCTGCCACCTGAAAGCTCCGCCGAGCGCCGTGAGGGAAACAGCTCCTGCTGCCTCCTGCTTGCCATTATTCGCAAGCTCCGCCGAGCGCCGTCAGGGTAACGGTTGTGTTAAACTACAACTCCCAGCTCCCCAGCCTTCGGCGCGGGAGTGAGGTCAGCGGTGCGCCCGGAGGCGCCTTAAGGATAGGGAGCGCCGAAGCTCCTGGGGGACTCACCAAAAAACGCCGAGCGGACATGCCGTGAGGGGAACGGCGCCTGCTGCACGTAAATCACCTGCCACCTGAAAGCTCCGCCAAGCGTTGTGAGGGAAACGGCTCCTGCTGCTTGCCATTACCCGCAAGCTCTGCCGAGCGCCGTGAGGGCAACGTCTGGGTTAAAATACAACTCCCAGCTGCCCCAGCCTTCGGCGCGGGAGTGAGGTCAGCGGTGCGCCCAGAGGCGCCTTAAGGATAGGGAGCGCCGAAGCTCCTGGGGGACTCACCAGAAACGCCGAGCGGACAGGCTGTGAGGGGAACGGCTCCTGCTGCGCGTAAATCACCTGCCACCTGAAAGCTCCGCCGAGCGCCGTGAGGGAAACGGCTCCTGCTGCCTTCTGCCTGCTGCTTGCTATTACCCGCAAGCCCCGCAGAGCGCCGTGAGGGCAACGGCTGGGCTAAACTACAACTCCCAGCTGCCCCAGCCTTCGGCGCGGGAGTGAGGTCAGCGGTGCGCCCGGAGGCGCCTTAAGGATAGGGAGCGCCGAAGCTCCTGGGGGACTCACCAGAAATGCCGAGCGGACACGCCGTGAGGGGAACGGCGCCTGCTGCGAGTAAATCACCTGCCACCTGAAAGCTCCGCCGAGCGCCGTGAGGGAAACAGCTCCTGCTGCCCGCTGCTTGCCATTACCCGCAAGCTCTGCCGAGCGCTGTGAGGGCAACGGCTGGGTTAAACTACAACTCCCAGCTGCCCCAGCCTTCGGCGCGGGAGTGAGGTCAGCGGTGCGCCCGGAGGCGCCTTAAGGATAGAAAACGCCTCCCGCCCGAGGGACTGCACGGGAGCGCGCCGGTAGAAGCCCGGGACAAGGGCGGGACCATCTGTGGCCATCAGGGGCCAGAAGAGGCCGGGCCGGGCTACCCCCCTGACATCCAAGAATGGGTAAGAGAAAGCAGTTATGTCGAGGGGAGGATGAGGGGAAAAAAGCGAAGTACCCAAGGAAGTCAGACTCGATAATTTCGTACCTAACATCGGCAGTGGGGGTCCTGACAAAAGAAATAGCGATTGTGGAGAAAGAGTTGGGATTGGGCAATGGTGAAACTGTTCCAGCATTAACTGTAGACCAAAGTCGGGTCATACCGCTAGAACCAAATATTTTGATTACTAAACCAACAATCGTAGCTGAAGCACAACAAACTGTTATATTATCCCAATTGGAATCTCCAATTCACCAAAAGGACAGTACACATTGTCGTCTGCTACAGAAGGTGCCCAGAAAGAGAAAGAGCAAGTCACTTAAACACTCGGCCAAGAGGAAAATAGTCAGCATTGAGGCCCCTCTTTTGGATCAAGGCCTCAGGGAACAGATAGGGAAAATTGTAGAAGATTTGTTTACCTCACGAGTGGAACCTGTGCTTGTGAATATGGCTAAAGACACTGTGGAAACTTTTAATTCCTGTGTAGCTGGGTTACTGTCTAAATGCGAGAAAATTGACATGCTCCTTAAACAACATACAGGGGATAAGGGGTGTTCTATCCAACCCCAAGCCCAAACTATAATTAGACCCATGGCCGAAAATTTGATTTTGGGCCAGAAACCCAGTATGCTCGCAAATGTGACTAGAGAAGAGGGCAAAGATCGGCAGGGTCCTAAGGGGAGTGGGTCTGTAAGTCTTACCCCCGAAGTTATTATTTTGTGTAACCAGGCAGAAGCAAGTACTAGGCAGAGCTCACAACATGGCAGATTTTTAGAACTGCCCACTTAGGCCGCCCCTTTGGTGGCCGTTTTCACTGGGGTCCCCCCGTTAAGAGGGAGCACTATGGAGACAACTCATGATCTTATGGAGCTAGCTAGGCAGTGGTGCCTACAGTTTAGTACTGGAGGACATGATATTATACACTCTGTCATTATGGCAAGAAGGGTTAGCTGGGTAGGGCGTTGCCCAAAAAACATCCCGGGGGACTGTGTGGTGGTAAATTTTAACAATCGGGCCAGCGCCGAGAGAGTGCTGTGGGATGCCTCAGACTTGGTCAATCAGAGCATTAGACCACTACCCCTCGGGTTTTTCTATCCCCCAGTTAGGCCACATAGTTACCAACAGAGAGCTAAATGGGAACAACTTTACCCTATCAACAAGTACACGTTTTCACATCGGAACATGGAAAACCAACAGTCAAGATCTGTACAAGGGCTGCTTGGGAGGGTGGAAAATCTGTTTACAACTATAACTCCTGTTCCCCCGTTTGGCCCCCAACCTAGGGGGGGAGATAACTTTATCTAATCGATTCTCCCCGCTGTCCCAGATAGAGTCTAATGACTGACTACCTATGGCCTCGTTAAAAACGGGGATGGCGGTAGGAGTCACTAGCGAGAGAACGTCTTGTAAACTCTTGAGCTGGAATGTGGCAGGCATTAGATCAAAAGCCACAGACCCCATTTGGCTGAAGTTTGTAAGGCACTTTGATATTCTTGTTTTTCAGGAAACTTGGGAGGTAGTGCCAAGATTCATTCTGGATGGTTACCTTAGTTTCTCTATCCCAGCTGTATCAGGAACGGCAGGGAGATCAAAGGGGGGTTTGCTTTTTCTTATTTCGCTAAATTTAGCTGGCACTTTTAAAAAACTTGATGTGGTCTCCTCAAATTTTCTAATAATCGAATGGATTGCCCCTGATCAACAGAAATATTTGTTAATTAACCTATATAATTCCAAGGAAGGCTCTCACCAGGCGGAGCATGTTAACTCCTTGGACCAATTTTTGTCAGTTTTTAAGTTAGATCAGACTTGTGCACCAGAAGTTTTACTTCTTGGAGATTTTAATATACATCCATGCCCTTGGGACTGTTATGGAGAGGATCAGGAGTGGTTAATGAATGGGGGGCTCCTCATTTTGAGCATAGTAAACAGGGGAAAGCTCTTGAGGAAGCCCTTTCCAACATGAACCTATTGGAACCTGGCAGGGGGGAGGGTCTGGATAGGACCCCCACTTTTATAGGTTGTGGAGCTAACTCAGTGATTGACTATATCTTTGTATCTTCGATAGTTCTGGCTAAGACTTTGGGTTATAGAGTGGTGACGTCAACTTTTAGTGACCATAACCCAGTCCTATTGGAAATTGAGGCGGGGGGTTGTTTGTCACTAATGTAGGGAGCCAGACGTCAATGGGTTTAACCACAAAAGATCAAGGCAGACGCATTAAATGGGAATTTGTGGTGCCAGAGGCTTTTTTTGAAGATCTTACTTCCAAAACCGAGGCAAACCTTGCTATCTGCCTGGATGGAGCTGCTTCACCCACTGATACCATATTAGCTTATGAAGCAGTCTGTAAACAGATAGCTGAGAAACTACAGGTAGATAGTAGAGCACGCACAAGGAAGACCCATAAATGGTTCGACAAGTGTTGTTCTAAGGCCCATGGGGCTCTTTTTAAAGCTCTTAAGCAAACACCAAGGGATAGGGGTCTAGTCGCCTCCCTCCGTAAGGAGTATAAAGCGGCCATTAGTATGCGCAAACGCAAAATCAAAGAGGAGGCGTGGGATAGCCTTCAATCTATTTACATATTAAGGGATAGCAGGAAGTTTGGGCCACAATAAATCAGCCGTTTTTTACTGATAATGATAATTTAGATACGGACTGTGTAATCCCCGATGATACTTGGCTCCAACATTTTAAGAACTTCTATGATGACAAGGAGCATTAGGAGTTACTCTCCCGGAACACTGTTACCGCTAGCCCCTCTGATCCAGTTGTATTTGCAGTAGCTGATGTAGAAAGGGCAATCAGAGATATATCCAAACACAAGGCGCCAGGACCGGATGGGGTACCTGCGGACCTCTATATTATGTACCTTAATTTTTGGGCAAAAATCCTGACAAATGTTTTTAATGCGTCATCTGTAGTAGGTTTTCCACCCTTGTGGTCGACTATGGTCATAGTTCCAATTTTTAAAAAGGGGAATAGGGGGGACCCCGCCTGCTATAGGACAATCTCCCTGTTAGATTCTGCTGTAAAAACCATGGGCAGAGTGATTTTGCAGAAACTGGGAGATTGGCTTACGGGCAGGGGGGTGCTCTCTAACCTCCAATATGGTTTTAGAGAACATAGAAGCACCATGGACCAATGTCTAAATTTGAACCTCCTTATACGTAAATATACAATAGCAAAGGATGGTCTTTTATACTTGGGTTTCATGGACTTATCATCGGCATTCGATCTGGTCAATCGATCGAAACTGTGGCAACTACTGCGGGAAATAGGGATAGAGGCCCCTTTGATTAATTTCCTTAGTGACCTACATCAGGATCTTTCCGCCTCTGTGAGGATCACGCAGGAAGGCCGGTGCATGGGCCAATTTAGCTCCAGGAGTGGGGTCAGACAAGGTTGTATACTAGCCCCTCTCCTTTTTTACAATTTACATTAATGCCCTTGGAGATTCTCTTGCCAAGGCCACAACAGACACTCCGCGTATAGGGGGATCGGGAATCCCGGTCCTCCTGTACGCGGATGGCGCTGTTTTACTTACACGTACAGGAACGGGTCTGCAGAAGCTATTGGATCACTTTGGCAGCTTCATGCAGTCCCTTGATCTTAAAGTTAACAGGAAAAAATCTCATGTCATGGTGGCGGGGCAAGAGGGAAGATTAGTAAGGTTAAAAGTTTTACTTGCATGGGTGCGGAAGTAACGAGGGTCCCCGTTTTTCCTTATTTGGGAGTCCTCTTTGATGAGTGGTAGAAACTGTTTTTTTAGATCCTTACTGTCGGTTCCTCAGTCATCTCCGACATTGTCCTTACATGCTGAACTAGGCCTAAGCTATATTTCAGATCATCTAAAATTGGCCCCGCTGATCTGTTGGGTGAAGACATGGCTTAATGAGGAGGTTACTCTTAATCATTAAATCCTAAAAGATTGTTTGGCCCTCGACAAGGTACATAAGATCCCATGGCTGGCATACATTAGAGCGGCGTGTGCCAGACTGGGGCGACCCGAATTGTATACTGCCCTGGAGGCAATACATAAAAAGGATTTACGATGGGTTAAAATGAGCTTTTTCAATTTGTTGGAGCAAGAAAGGGAGGAGCAGGAACTTAGAAAACCAGGAGGTAGAAGTATCTATGTATTACAGACTTGTCTTACCACTGAACCTTACTTGAAGATTGTCACTAATCAGTTCCATCATTTTCTGCTGGTTAGATTTAGGTTCAATTTAAGACATCTTACTCTGGGCGTATTTCCCCAATGGGGGAAATCGGAGGACAATGTACCATGCTCATGTGACAGGTTCTCGATAGAAGACATCCTCCATCTTGTTATGTTCTGTGAGAAATTTTCAAAAGCATGTAAAAAATTCCTAAATCCTATTCTTCGTGAAGCTGGGTTCGTGCAAGTGAGGCCTGCCCTTTTATATTTGCAACTGTTGAGTAGCGTGCGTGTTATCTGTAGTGTAGCGAGTTTCCTGGTGGCTGCGGTTCGGGTAAATAATAACAAAAGACTCGCTCTTATGTAATTGCATATTAGGATCTAAAAGGGGATTGTGGTCTTTTGATTAAAAGTAAGTTACTGATGCACTTTAAACGTAAGACATCCTGTGATGCACTTTATACTGTAAACACTGTACATAACAAAGGTAGATTACATGTTTTGATCATTGTGTTTTTAAATAGTGTATATATATATATATATATATATATATATATATATATATATATATATATATATATATATATATATATATATATATATATATGAATTTTACTTAACCGATTGCCTTTTATTGACTGTTTTTTAACCATTTTATGCACAGAGGATGTATGCACTGTTTTTTCTTTTGTGATTTTAATTAATCGAAATAAAGATTGTTTGACTGACTGACTGACTGACTGACTGCTTACATCATTACCACCAGTATTGTTCCAATGTAGATTGAAGTCTCCCAGAAAAATCTGCGACACTTGTGAGTTGTCGTTGGCTGCAATGACTTCCATTAGTTCATCAATAAACTTCAGATTGTCACCCGGGGGTGGTATATTATGTGAAGTTTGCAGATGATGCCCTTGTCATCAGAGATGTTAGTGCAGAGATAATCACAGGAGGATAAGGAGATGGAGTCTGCTTGATTAACTGTGATTGTGTTTCGATAGATGCAGGCTAACCCACCTCCGGGTTTCACAGTTCTATCCAGGCGAAATATATAATCAATATATCAAATATAGCATTACAAATGTTTTGTAGGGATGCTCTCCTAAACATTGCCCAGGATGAGGACATGCTCCTTGTAGATAGAATGACCCTGGACTGATAAGGGGACAAAAATGTGTGCAGCAGCATCATAGGAATGGATAATAGCACACTTAATCCAAAGAGAGAGTGTGGTCTAAGAGAGATTAAGACCCTTCCCAGAAAGGCCAGAGGTGACGAACAATGAGTCCACTTGATGGAACAAACTTGTCTGTTCTAAGCAGATGGAAAGGGTACGGAGAACATTTAGAGATTTAAGTATTTTCTCCTCTCTTGATGTGATGCGGCTCTGGCCTTCTGATTTAGGGCCTACTCCCACTCCTTCCACAGTGGTCAGGAATCTAGTGGTTTTGATGGATACAGTTCTTTCCTTCAAATCCCAAGTTAAGACAGTAGCATCTACTTGTTTTGGTTTGCTAAAATCCTTAAGGAAGGTTCTAAAATATCTTCTCTTTGAAACTTGCAAGAGGATTGTACATTCGCTGATTACCTCTAGGTTGGACTATGCCAAAGCACTTTATGTAGGAGCTCCCCAGAACGTGTTCAGCGTGTTAATTTTGACTATCCCCAAATGTCATTCATTCTATCAGACAAGCAGTGGCAGCCACCACAAACAAAGGGTGATGGGTTGGGTGGAGGGAACACAGGAGGGGGAGTGTGGGGGGTCACGCGAGTGTTTGTGTAAGTGATATTATATCTTTTAAAAAAAGAACTTACCTGAAGCCGCTGGCAATCTTCTGTGTAAAGTTGCGCTTCCTCTTCTTTTCCTGGTCACGGCAGCCTCTGAAACAGTCTCTCATCCAGTCACTGTGCGGTAGAGCAGGCTGAAAAGATGCTCCTCTCAGACCAGGGATTCTGTGGGGTTTCTCCAGCATGGTTTTTCCCATGCATCGGCCTGTTAATGCTCCTTTCCCACTGCAAAGCAAAGATACTTTTGATCTGCCTGGTGGATGGGAATGTGCAGGTACACATCCATCAGATCTAAAGATGCCCAGTAATCACCTTGATGGATCACCTGAAGGAAGGACAGTAGTGTCACCGTTTTCAAAGGTTAGTGGGGAATATGCAAGTTTGCCCATTTTAGGCCCAGAACTGGACAATACTCTCCTGTTGACTTCTGCACTAAGAAAATAACGGAGTAATACCTTTAATCCCTCTCCTGAGGGCACTGTGATGATGGTTGATTTCTTCAGAAGTTGCTGAGCTCCTGCCAGAAATGCAGCTTGCTTCACTGGATTCCATGGCGGTGAAGTACCTTTGGCAGTTTCACCTGTTTGGGAGGAGAACTCTATTTGGGATCCTGATGAGACCATCCGAATTACCCAGGCATTCAACACTGAAAGCCACTGGTGACGTAAGCAAAGAAGACAACCTCCCTCTGGCAGGAACGGATAGTAGTTGCATTGGAGGAAGAAGAGGGGTTGAGATAAGTGTAGGCTGGAACTGGGATTTGTCTCCTCTAAGGGGCGCCCCCGCAACGATCCCTGTCTTGAAAGGACTGGCTTTTACCTTTAGCTTGGGGAGGCAGAAAAGCTTTTGATAAACTAACCTTTTACCTCTTGAAGTACTGCAAATGGGGATAATCAATTTTCTGGTTTTTACAGACTGTTTCCTTTTATCCTCTAATTGGTGGCCAAAGATTTTAGAACCCTCGAAGGGCAGCTTCATAGGGATTGGCTCCTGGGAGGCATCCGCTTTCCAAGCATGCATCTAACTATGGCATTAGGCAGCAATACATGGCCCTGACACAGCCGCTGCGGCACACTAGATGTCAAAGGAAAGATCTGAGAGGAAGAGGACTTGAGCTCCAAAGATAAAATATAAGATGTTTCCACTCCCTCATTCATCAGCTGTGCTAGAGTCTGAAAGTCTTTCAGGAGTGATTTTCCCATGTAAGTGGTATAGGCAGTTGCCCTGATATAAAAATTGGATGCGGAATAAAATCACTTAACTGCACCCTCCACCTTTTTATCTACCTGGTACGAAGGAAGAGTGTCTTCAGAGAAGACCATGCCCTTGGAAGATAGGCTAGCCAATATGTTATCCACCTTAACAGAAGGGGAAAATTCCTCTGAAAACCCTTCAATCCGTACCGTTTACATAGCAAATAAGGAAAAGCTGATCTATCAATGTCTTTCTACTCATTCGTAAGCACATTACACACTGCACTATTTGGGGGCAAAGAATCTGGGTCAGGGCATTGATACTGAATAAAACAATCTTCATCAGACCCATTCCCCACAGGAACAGGGTGACCCAGGTTATCTCTGACATGTCTAAATAGATTGGAGAGTTCTGCTCCCTGCACAAATCGACCACACTTGTCATCCGTCTCATTTGAGTCATCATGCTGCATGTCCTGATTATGTAGCCTCTGTAACTTGGGAGGAGGGCCATCTGCTTCCCGAGCTTTGAACGCTGATTCTACAGTTTCATTGATCAAGAGCCGCAATGCATTCAGAGTCAGAACTACTTCACACTCCAGGAAACACCAGCAGTCTCTATACTGCAATCAGAATGCTAAATTCAACTGTGCGCACTTCCTGACTCCATCTCATTTCTATAAAAATGAAATCAGGAGGCTCCTGACATCTCAGAGAGCTGTCATCTTGGAGTCAAGAAGTGTCCTTTATGCCGAAAACACACAGGTGAATGCAATGGGCCTCGTTTATGAAAAGTGTTGCATCGCTGCATGAAAACAGTGATGCAGCACTTTTCAGTGCGCTTTCCTTGCAACACCATGGATGCGCCTTATTTACTGTATAGCTCTCCATGTCACTAGGATTTACAAATACGTCAGTATTCCTTACATGTCTGGTGGTGCAAAAGTGGTGCATTGCTGGGGTGTGTCTGAAAACAGACACAACTCCACTCATGTGTAGGCATTGTATCACTCTTTACGCCTGCTGTGAGGGAAACATCATTTACCACGAAGGCATTACCACTAATAACGTTTACCACGGGTCACTTACCACGCAAACGTCTTTACAATGAGGGTGCCTCCCACGACCGTCTTTACCACGCAAGTACGTTCTGCGTTGGCTGGGGGGAGACGTGGTATTCCTTCCAGTCTTCTGCGTGGGCTTGGGGGGCTGGGAGGGGGGCTGGGAGGGGGGCTGGGGGGGTCTCCCCCCAAAAAAACAAACAAACAAAGGAGCGGGTTACTTAAATAAAAAAACGCACTTCAGTACCACCGAAGTAAAAGGAAAGTGCCTCCCCCAAAGACGTGCCGTGTATGTCAAAATAGCAGTCCTTTTTTAATTTTGATAGACGTGTTTTGACGCTTGTTTCCATGGTGGATGGAAGTAAGGGCTGCTGGGGAAAGACGGGAAGGTGACAGGTAAGAAAATAATCTTTATAGAAAATATATATATATATTTAAGCGCACAGTAAAATAAAAGAATAAATAAATCTAAGGTAATTTGTAATGTTGAAAAAAACGATCGATTGGGTTGAAAAGCAGTTACTACATACTCTAGAAATACTTTTTTGCCAAACAGTTTCATTATGTTAATTACAGAGACATTTAGGCTTAATGGACGTTTCTACGCGTGCAATAATCCTTCGTTGAAAATTCCAGCGTGGTAAAGCCACTTGCGAACTAAAATTCGCGTGGTAATGCCATGCGTGGAACTAGTAATTGTGGAAAAATCATATATTCCTGCTGTGAAGCAGGCGTAAGGATTTGACACAGAGGCATCCTAGAAGTGGTGTAGTGAAATCTCATTGATTTCACTGCGCCACTGCTATGAGCGTGTTTTTGTGGGGTAATGCCACCCTGCATACATTATTTCTTGATGCAGGTATAATGTAGCGCAGGCATTTACAAAGTGACACATCTGCCTAGATGCATCACTTTGTAAATATGGCGCAGTGTGGCACATATTTTATGCTGCTGCAACCTCACAAAAAGTGATGCAAGGGCAGCGTAAAGGGCTCATAAATAAGGCCGAATGTGTTCAACCTATGAAGTGCAGCCTCAGCTAAGGCAGAAAGACGCTCTGCACCCCTGAAGCCATCGAGTACGATTGTCATACTGTGCAGGGCTGGATGATCAGTATACACCCAGAGACTGCTGAAGTCACACAAAAAAATTATTTATGAATATTTTGAAACGGAAAAAACACTTTCTCGACTTGCTAGATAAGCGATCCTGCAGTGCAGAAAGAAAGGAACAGGATGCGATCATTACATATTCTCCCTTTGTGCATGATGAATAATCAGGAACCAATTTAGGGTAGCTTTAGACTTAGCTAGGAAATTGGTTTCTGTGGAGCAAGGGAAGTGCTCATGGTGTAAGGACTGTGCAAACAACAACACCTACTACAGATAATGCTAGGTATTCACCAACTGCCCCGTGACCCACAAAAAAGGCTTTACAATTTCCTTCCGTCATTCTACCCTTGTCTGCAAACATTTGGAACACTTACAAGCAGGTTTAATTCAGGTAGCGAGATCTTTATAAACACATTCACAGTACCCCCACAGAGGTGAGCAATTCACTTGGGTGGGCAGCAACCATTGAATAGGTGTGCTGCAGTGAGTGAGTATTTCCCATGAAAGTAAACTATTAGCCAACTAATCTAGGCTTCTTCACTTTACAAAAGTTAAATCTGTGTAGGGCTCCTAACACTGTTGCATGTCAAGGGAGGGCAGTCCCTAATCCGTACCATCTGAATACCCCCTACCACAGTTAAGCTGTAGCTGTCTAAATTAAATCTGTGGAGCCAGAACCATGTTTTTAAATACCAGACTCCACACGCGATCAAGTTGTGCGCTCTTCGAGAGTCAGCTTTAGCCGGCGATTCACCTTGCTAGTGACACGTGCACCTTAGAACAGAACATGCCATGGCCGCATGACTCGACAGAAACTGCCTCCTCTGCCTGAGGCCAGTCCTGCTATACTGGTTCTCGTGTTCGTTGGCCTGATCATGATTAGGCGGCCGAAGCTAGTAGCCTTGCCCATTTACGACCCACAAACATCTCTTATCCTCCTTTTCTATCTTCTGCACCTGGCTCTGCTCCTTTCCTTCTGGGCCTTTATTAGGGGGAGGTAACAAAATTTACGATGAGGCGGTCCGGCTCTTGAATGAAAAGTTGACATGGGATTATGATGGAACAGTGGGAACCCCTCGTTCGTAATGTTTTGACATCAGATATTATTGACGATTCCTGTACAACGCCAAATATTTATTGTTTAGGACACAAAGGTTTAGAAATGTACTAGCATGTAAAGAATTTGCCCCAAGCTTAAAATTTAGTATTTAAGGAGCAACCCACTTTGTACAAATTGAACAGGCTCCTAGATACTGCCCGTGTGTAGTTTCTGTGACTTCTGTGTCCCTGCAGTAATAAACCTTTGGTCTTTGATGCCACCAAGGAGAAGCCCGTGTTTCTGTTTATTTGTGCACCGAGACAGGTAGAACTCCGGGGTCTTCGGGTGTTATCCCTGACACCTCTGGACGGAACCAAAAAGTCCAGAACTCCAATTGGCGCCCAACGTGGGGCAACGTCATTCGGTACCGGTCCAAAAGCCTGAAGAGTTCGAGAAGCTTCGTGTGAAGATTCCTGAGGGAGGCGCCCCACTTCATCGATCCCGGCATATCGCAAAAGTGGCCCGACGTTCTCTTCCACGAGGGTTCCCGTTCGGACGGCTGCAGTGGTCCGTTGCCTTGACCGTCGCCCTGTCTTGGACCCGAGGTGCAGACCTTAGTACGGCGAGACGTGATGGGTTTCTCCTTGGTGACGTCTTCAGTGCCTCAGTTAAGTATTAAGTGGTTGCTAGTTGGTTACTTCGTAAGGGTTGCTCCTGTTTGGATAATCCTTTTAGTTCTTGGTTTGGTTTGGTTTCATAAGATTATCACTGGTTGTTCTGGTTACGATAATCATTTGGTTTAGTTTGGGTATCGATACATTTGTTCGCTTTGGTAGGCCTAAGTTCTTGGTTCGAGTGCGCACCTTTTTGGTTTGTGTTTTGTCTGTTCTGTGTTCCGGATTATAAAATGGTAAGTCGGAAAAATTGTATGTTGTCGTGTTTTGGTTGCAACAGTGATTCCCGGTTGGAGGACTCATGTCTGGTTCCTCCGATTGGAACTCCTCTTTATGATCTGTATTGTAAGTTTGGAGTGGGTCCTATATCTTATAATGAGGTGTGGATCCGATATACAGAGAAAGACGGTGTCCTTAGTTGGCCACTGCATGGTAGTTTTGAACCCGAAGTTCTTGATAATTTGGAAATGAAATTGTTTAAGAAGGAAGCCCGGCCGGCAATGTTTGATTCTTTCTGTTATTGGCGAAAAGAATCTAAACAGAGAGAAATTAAGAAGTTAAAGAAAGAACAGAAAGAGCAAGAGTTGACTTTAGAACAGTCTGCTAGAACAGTCTGCTAAGCAGCTGCAACTCAACGAGTCTGAGAAAGCGATGGAGGTGGCCAATAGAGAGCGTAATCTAGCGATAGACAAGTGCTATCCTGCCTTGCCATCGAGTACAACTAAGATAGTAGAGGACCCCGAAAAGGATCCCCTGTTGTCTTACTTGTTAAGGTCACCCCCACCGTATGCACAGGGTGCTACGGCTCCACCTTTACCGAATGTTCAATTACCGGTTGCTGGACAGCCTGGTATTCCTGCTCCTGCTCCCCTGAATCAAGCTCCTGTACCTCCTGTGGTCAATGTTAATGTTCCTCCGGCACCCCCTCTTCCAGGGTTGCCGGCTTCTTTGCCTATACCTGCACCGCTCACACCTGTTGTTTCACAAGCTACTTTGCCTGCTACTCTTACTGTTCCTGTTTTATCTGTTCCAACTGCTACTCTACTTACGGCTTCTGCTAGCATTATGACTCCGCTTTCTGTTCGTCGGAGAATCACTGATTCTGTCTCTAATATTCTATCTCCCTTCTATAAAACTTTAATTAAGACTCCTGCCTCTGACTCTGTTCAGAAACGCAGTCAGCTTCCCAGTACTGAAGAATGGGGAATATTAGATTCCACAGCTCTTAGATGGATTTCGAAGAGTGGAAGATATAGTGCTAGAGATGTATTAGATACATTTATGCAATGGAATGAACCGACACAGCGATATGTGTTTGATGAAATGTGCTCCCTTTTGCGAGAGGAATTGGAAGAGGCTGACCCTGAATCAAATCTAGAAGAATTAATTCATGTCCAGAAAGAATTTGCTGCAGGTATGATAGTTGGTCAGAATATAAAGGAAGCGATGGAATTGATTTTAAGTTATAGGAATGATCCATCCCTTCGTTCACCTAGGGAGTTAGAGAAACGTAGTACGAAACAGGGTCGCCAATATCCTATGAGAGAAGTTCCTCCAATTTGGCGCAAAGCTGTACAAGCTGATGCACATCGTGGTATTGCTGCCGCTCCGGCCCAATTCCAGAGAGTGTGGATTCACATTCCGTGGAAGCGAGCCGAGGTGTTAGCAGTGAAACAGGCCTTGCCTGATCCGCGTAAGAATCCAGCCGGATACTACAAAGAGTTAGCGCAGACAGTTGAAGCTTGTGTGATGAATTTAGCAGACATTGACATGTTATTTGGTAATGTAGTTCCGCAACCAATTTGGGCTAAAATTCGTAAAGAGAATCATCCAGTTTCTCTAGGTGGTGATTGGGCAGCTATAATAGCAGCGGATGGTCAACAAGTAGGTGGTTCCAAACCAGAACCTCTAATTGCTGATTTGCCCGGTAGAATAATCGACTTAATGAAGACTCTGATGCCAGCATTGCGCGTTAACTGGGACAAGTTGTCCGCATGCAGGCAGAAGAAGGACGAAAGTGTCTCCGACTTTTTCACAAGGTTTGAAGAGACTTTCGTAGATCACAGTGGTCAGGATATGAGCACAGAAGGAGGACAGAGACTATTTGTTGATAAATTTGTGCACAATCTGTTACCAGAGCTTAGTAATAAATTGAAAGATTCTGAAAGTGCGTGGGCTGTCTCTACGACTGCGCAAATACTTGCAACTGCCCAGTATTACGAAAATAGGGATAAAGAAGAGAAGGAAAAGTCAGATAAGAAAACGAAAGATTTAAAAACTAAAGTTCTTTTGCAGCAAGCATATCCACCTCGCACGAATCAGACTAATACACAGCAAGGGTCATATCAGAGGACAGATTATGGTTCTCAGAGGCCGCAATATCAATGGAATCAGTGTGCTTACTGCAAGAAAGAAGGTCATTATAAGAAAGAGTGTCCAGTATTAGCACAAAATAATGCTGCAGCAGCTCAGAGAGGTCGTGGTGGTTCTACGCAAAATTCTAGAGGTCGAGGACGAGGTGCTATGCCTCCACAAACGAATGATCGCCCTTCTAATTATTTTGATCAGCGAAATGGACAGTCTGCCCAACAAAATAGATCTCAACAGTATCACGTTGAAGACTACTGTGAAGTTAGTGAGGAATTTCAACAAAGTGAGTACTAGGACAGCCATGGACAAAGAGAGGGAGTAGTATCAGTTCCAGTAGATCAGAGTGGGCCTTATGTCGCAGTAGCAACATCAGGTGTAGTCGAACCGTTTCTGTTGGATACTGGTGCAGCAAAAAGTTCTATCATTCATGCGAAACTCCCTGGCGCACCTTTGTCTGGCTTAACAAATGTTTCTGTAGGTTTTTCAGGCGCCCCTGTGTACAACCCCGTATCTGGTCCTCTGTCTATTTCTGTTGGACCCCGTCAATTGAAAGCACCCTTGATTTTGACAACCGGTTGTAATGAAAATCTGCTTGGTTTAGACTTGTTAAAACGCCTGTACGCGACATTGTACTGTTCTCCTTCAGGAGTACAGCTTACATTAGGTAAGAGAATCATCTCTCCGATGTACTTGTCGATGGATGCGCTCCCACCAGAGCTGCGTTCTCTCCCTGATACTCTTTGGGCGACTGGTCCTAACGATGTAGGTCTTTTAGAAATTCCACCATATGTAGTCACTTTGAAAGCGAATGTCAAATTTCCACGAATCCCACAATATAAGATCTCTAGTGAAGGTGAACGTGCACTTTTATTGATTGTACAAGATTTGATCAAGAAAGACGTAGTAGAAGAAACTAGAGGAAATGTCTGTAACAGTCCTGTATTGCCAATTCTGAAACGCACTGATCCTTCAAAGCCTCCAGTCTATAGGTTTGTAATAGATCTTAGAGAGGTTAACAAAATTGTGATTCCACAGTTTCTTGTGGTTCCAGACATAACTGCATTGTTAACGCTGATTCCTGCTACAGCCACATGGTTTTCAGTTATCGACTTGAAGAATGCCTTTTTCAGCATTCCGATAGCCGAGGAAAGCAGAGATATTTTCGGCTTCTCTCTAGGAGGTCGAAGCTTCAGGTTTAAACGTGCTCCACAAGGCTATTGTGAGAGCCCATCCATTTACAGCCAGGCATTAAAAAGTCAGTTAGATTCTTTTGTACTTCCTCCTGGTTCTGCTTTAGTGCAATATGTCGATGATCTTCTAGTGGCTGCCGATGACAAGGAAACTTGCAAAGCAGCTACAATTTCCTTATTGCATCATTTGTCTAGTTTGAATCACAAGGTGTCACCTTCGAAAATGCAATACTGTTGTCAAGAAGTGACCTACCTAGGTCATCTCTTGTCAAAGGAGGGAAGAAGGTTGACCCCAGAGAGAATAAAAGCAATTACGCAGATGAATGTTCCTAGCACACAGAGAGAAGTGCGTGCCTTTTTAGGTATTACCTCATACTGTAGGCAGTGGATCCCAAATTTTTCTCTTTTGGCAAAACCATTGGTGGCTTTGACTGGGAAAGGTGTTCCGAGTCCGGTGCCATGGTCTGCCGAATGTCAGGAGAGTTTTTCTGAGTTACGAAATGCTTTGTGTTCAGCTCCTGTATTGGGTACACCTGACTACAGTAAGCCTTTCACTCTTTATGTTCACGAGAGAGAAGGTTGCGCGTTGAGTGTTCTGACACAGAGATTTGGTGATAAACAACGCCCTTGTGCGTATTTTTCATCAACATTAGATCCGGTAGCCAGAGTGTTGCCTAGTTGTTTGAGAGCTACAGCAGCAGCTGCAGCTTCCATTTGACAATCTGCTGGTTTGGTGATGAACAACATGCTAGTGGTCATGGTTCCTCATGCTGTGGATACACTCATGAACCGAACCAAGACACAGCACCTTACCAGTGCTAGATTATCAGGCTACGAGCTGACACTGCTAGCGAGTCATATTCAGATCAAAAGATGCAATGTATTGAATCCAGCAACATTGTTGCTGACTAATCAGGAGTCGAGTGATTCGGAACCACATGACTGTTGTTTCAGAACCGAGGAAGAGACAAAAGGACAAATTGATCTTAAAGACACTCCGTTACCAGATCCAGATGGCACGTTGTATGTTGTTGGGTCATGTTTTAAATTGGAGAATGGTGATGTGACAGCTGCCTATGCAGTAACGACTTTAAGTACGATTGTGGAGACTGCAAGAGTGAGTCAGAATTCTGCCCAAGCTGCAGAATTGATCGCACTAACGAGAGCGTGTGTTTTAGCTAAGGGAAAGAGAGTGAATGTGTTCACAGATAGTCAGTACGCGTTCGGCGTGGCCCATAGTTTTGGCCGTGTGTGGAAAGAAAGAGGTTTCATTACGTCCCATGGGACTAAGATTCAACATGGTCAGCTAGTTAATGACTTGTTGGAATCTCTAACCTTGCCGACTGAAGTTGCGATTGTGAAGTGCAGTGCTCATAGAGCAATCACGGATGATGTTGGTCGTGGGAATGCTTTTGCTGATGAGACCGCTAAACAGACAGCTAGGAATATGATGAGTAGAATGTATGTTGCAACATCTGCAAGATGGATTTCTGAGTCTGGAATGTGTGAGGATACAGTGGAAAGTGTGAAAGAAATTCAGAAAGAGGCGACTGAGGAGGAAAAGCTTGCATGGAAAGAGAATACGGGTAAATTGGACTCGAGTGGGTGTTGGATTGATTTGTCAGAACCCAAAAAAAGGAAGAGAGGGAAGGGGTACGTGATAAGTGTAGGGATTAGGTGAAGGAAAAAAGGTAATGCAGTGACAGTAGAATCAACAAATAAAGCAAGTTAGGTGGAGTTACACGTCAAAGTACTCATAGACCGACCATTAGGTTCACATACCATACGGGAACTAAAGTGGATTTTTACTTTTAATTCCATCGAATCTGGGCTCAACGAACAGGACAGTTCATTCTCCCAATTGGCCACTCTACCTTGACGATAATTTCAATGACAGGATACATGGTCTGTAGCCATACTCACAATCAATGCCATGTTTGAGAGTCCCCCTTGAACCCCCGAATCTATTTACCAAGGTTACCCCAGGGGTGGGACTTCAACCTTGCACAGTTTAAGACACTAGCATTTAAATGTTATATTGATGTGTAGCGAGATACTGTAAGTGGCCTTTACCAGCTTGGGCGAGGTACGCCACATCCATAAGGTCACAATGTATGGTTTTTCCTTAATTATCAACAATCATCACATTAGAATCATAATGGCCTATATCCGCCTGTATGATGTACGCCATGTACCCAAGCGCTGCTGAGATACTGAGTGTTCTCTGAGCTATGTCCAGACTTTGGTGTGATTATAATGCTATCATTAAGTGTTGAACGCAGACATGAATAATCAGCAATTTACCCCTCTTAATTATTGATGTCACGGAGCTATAGTGGCCTTTACCCACTTGTGTGAGGTACGCCATGTAATTCATCAGCTTGCCAACACTGTTCACAGCCACTTCGTGATCATGTAAATTTTATTGTTTACATTATTAGCTATTTTAAAACGATGTATTAACAACAGCTTGTGCCTGGGAACGGCCTCGGATCACAGCCGGAACAACGAGTCATATGTGCACGATAATTATGGAAAAACTACACCTTATTGCTGCAAACTAGATCGGCTCTTTAGATCTTCTTAAAATCATGTCTGCTGGTCGATATTTTTGTGTATTTGTTTATATCGTTCTCATATGCCATGTCTATACAGTACACCATTACACTACTTGTTAGGAACAATTTGCTATGTCTAATTTTGATGAATTGCCTGACCCCTCGTCACCCACCACAGGCAGAGAGTCTTTCCACCATATCTTCAGGTCACGTGACCTGTAACCTAGACAACCTCGCAGAAACGCGGAACTCTGCTTCGCCCATTCTATTGCGAGCAGTGAACGGCTTCTGACTAATTCCGCACACCGGTAAGCTTCAGCACCCTCGCCAATGCATGCATTTATTTATGCACTTGCCTATATAGCCCAGCAACAACCTTCCTTTTTCTATCCGATCTAGTCCTGCTACGGACTTGATGCTTCCTCGCGAGTACCGATCACCCCATGCCGAAAGTCGACAAGTTACGGCTGTCGGGTAAGTCTCGCACTGGCTACCTTAACAGAATAATACACGTCTGCCCTGGTCGGTGGTTAAAGTCTGTATTCTGTATATTTTTCCTTATGCAGACGCATTGACCTTCTGGATGTCTAACGGACCCCTTACTACCAAGTTATACAGGCTCTTCTGAGCACTGAATTTGTGAGTGACTTACTACTCTGTCTTGCTTGTAATTATCGAACGTTCGGTAAAAATAGACGTGTTTAAAGTCTTGTTCACAGTTCTTTTACCGCTACCCATTCTCTACATACTGAGTTTAACTGCACACCACACCTTCGGTGTGGTACTTTCTCTAGTCTAATATTAAATACATGGTACCAGTGTCATCCACAACTTTGACCCGCAATATGTTTGAGATGCTGCTGACTCAAGATGCGCCCCTTGGTATATGTATTCGACCTGTCCCCATGCGGTGAGACCCACCTTCATGCTGCCCCTCCTGTCTGCCTAATTACTGTGAGTCAGATTCAAAGATACATTTATTGGACACACAAGTCGTGCTCTCGGCGACATATATTTATTATACCTCATATGACTTTGTCAAGCTCCCGCAATTTTAAACTAACAACGTGGCATGCCTTCCAGACTTGAGTTATTGTATGGGAATTCATTTCCTTCTGAATAATACCAATTTATTTGTACACCAACTAGGTCACGTGCCCCCTATCCCCAGTCCTGAGGAAGACCCCACGGCAAGATTCTAACCTATATCTGCACACGAGGGTCGAAACGTCGACAATATTCTGGTCTTGCTTGTCAGCTCCACACCCCACTGACTTCATTAATTGTTCATTTGGAGTATGACTTTTGCCTAGTATTGTATGTGAACCTAATGGTCGGTCTATGAGTACTTTGACGTGTAACTCCACCTAACTTGCTTTATTTGTTGATTCTACTGTCACTGCATTACCTTTTTTCCTTCACCTAATCCCTACACGTATCACGTACCCCTTCCCTCTCTTCCTTTTTTCGGGGCACCACTATACTGTCACTGAGTAATGATTGCTTAATGTGATGTATACAATACGATACTAGCACGTTGTGATTAAAACAATGCTGCTTCCCAATTGGTTTCTTTGATTATTTATACTGTTTTTGTCAATACCTTTTTGGTTCATGATTACAGGGACCCCCTCTTATACTACATTTGACAGCCCAGGTCCCCGTAACCTCCCCTGGGTATAACCCCCTTATCTATAGCCTGATTTGTCAGAACAGCAGCGTTGGATGTTGCCTGATGCGTATGTGCTTGCAGTAGTAACGATGGCGCATGGAGCAGCGCACATCAGTTCTAAAGGAATTTGTAAGATGTTGGCTCCAGTCTGGAAGAATGATGGGATTAGTAAGTGTGCAGAGAGAGTGGTGAGAAATTGCATGATATGCCTGATGCATAATTCTGGCAAGGGAATCCCCACACCCGCTGGTCACTTCGCTCCTCCTTCTTGCCCCTTTGAAGTTATTCAGTGAGACTTCATTCACATGGATCGTTGCAATAATCTAAAGTACGTCCTAGTTGTAGTCTGTGCTTTTTCCAAATGGATCGAAGCATATCCACTGAAGGACAACACTGCCTTGTCCACTGCCAAAATCCTTCTCAAAGAATACTTCCCCAGGTTTGGAATGCCACGGATTGTATGGTCAGATAATGGAAGTGAGTTCGTAGGGAAAGTTATGCAGAGTGTGTGTGCCGGTTTAGGGATAAAACAGAAGTTCCACAGTGCGAATCATCCCCAGTCTGCTGGTTTAGTTGAGGGTTACAATGGCACCCTCAAACTGAAACTTGCTAAAATACAGGCCTCCACGGGTTTGTCCTGGCCAGATGCACTACCTTTGGCTCTGTTATCCACAAGAGCGACTGTACATTCTAGAGTAGGGCTTAGTCCGTATGAAATTGTATTTGGTCGTCCTGCAAATGTTTGGGGGGTACCTAGACCGAAGGAGTTTAAGCAGCTGGAATATCCAATGTTAATTGATTACCTTTTCGACTTGACTGCTAAATTGAGTCTTATTCACCAACAGGTTTTCGATGCATTGCCAAAGCCACCGGAGAGTCCAGGTCATCAGCTGAAACCAGGTGACCAAGTGGTCATAAGAAATTTTGGACGAACGAGAAATCTCCAACCCAAGTTCGTCGGACCATTCCAAGTCTTGTTGGCCACGAGGACTGCTATACGTGTGGCTGGCCGAAAGAACTGGATCCATGCAACGCACGCCAAGCGTGTGCCCCTACCGCTTCCTTATGACAACTGGGTGAAGAAAGGAATCGGTGCCTCTGAAACTGAACAAGTCCCCAGGTTCATCCCTTTCAGCGATGCAGAACTGATCACTGATTCACCGAACTCTGACTCGCCTTCTGAAACTGCTCCTTTGAACCCCGAACATTTGTCCTCTGCATCAAAAGAACATTTGCCATCTGCGAACTTGAACATTGCAACCCCTGCTGAAAATACACTGTTTCCGGATCAAACAGCTCCTGGAAAATTGAGATACAACTTACGATCTCGCAATATGGACAAATAAAGCAGGAAACTGCCTATTTTACACATTTGAATTTTGATACATTGCCTCCAGCCAGGAAGTTTGCTAATACTTTGTATTGTTATGTTGTTTTAAATTGCCTTGCCGTCTGGGTAGCCGTAGGGTCGTGGCTGTGTGCCTAGTTGAATCTGCGGGGGTCAGACACAAGGTCGATCTTTCTGTTAGTTCTGGGAACTCTCAGGGCTGATAGAGGCATTTTCATCTACGTACACATCATCAGTGGTCGCGAGCGGTCGTAGAAGATGGAGCTTCCTGAGCTGCACCGAGAAAATGTAATTTATGTTTGCAGAAATAGACTTTACAAGATTCTTCATAGCAAATACTTTCTGATGCAATGTGCAATTACGTTTTTGATTGTTTTAATAACGTTGGTGGGTGGAATCGTCTTTGGTGTGCATTTAATTTTTACACCGGTAACAACTACAGTACCTCCCCTTGATCCTGTTTCTTCTACTGTTGCTTCTTATCATTCTTTTCACTCGTTTCCTGAACATGAACAAGATCGACGCTCAGAATTCATTAATAACACTTTTGTACAGCTCTTGCATCAACACCAACTGGTAGTTAACACAACAGACTGCTGGGTGTGTGGTTTGATACCCCACACTATGGATAAAGGCATCCCTTATCTCGTCTTGCCTTTTAGCTATAATGGATCATTTCAGGCCTTTCAGACCATTTTTGTCTATGCCCTTGAGACTTATCCTCCGCGTCCACCACGTTCCACTAAATATAACTCTGCCAACAAAGCTTTAGTCAAGGGAATCATTGACATGATTAAAGACGTCAATAACACCCCATCTTACCCTAGAGATGAATTACGGGTATATCTGAGTTGGAATTCTACAGAGTATCGCATTAGTTTGGGAGAAAGCAAGCGTAAGAGCTCCGCTCCAGTCTGGGTCGTACCTCACTGAGGTCAAGTCTGTTTTCAAGGAAATGGGAAAAATCCGAGAGCTCAGCTAGGGAAGAGTGAGTGCGTTGAGACTTACGTGTTTCCGTCTAACTCTTCCCCTGCCTTTCTTACTGCTAGGGGTACCTACTTCATCTGTCAGGATAGAGCATATACGTGGTTGCCTGCTGACTTCTCAGGTTCATGCTATATTGCTCGACTGTTGCCTCCAACGTACACTGCTTCTTCAGATTATCACAAGACCAGAGTATCAAGAGGTGTTTTCAGCGAAGAAGATACCGCTGGTCAGGAAGCTGGAGACTTCTTCAAAGGTTTCCTTCCGTTCTGGGGGCCTATGGCCAATAGTAGAAATATACGTCAGCTAACACGGGTAGTTGAATCTACTATTACAGAAACTGCTGGTGCCCTTAGTAACTTAACAGCTGAGCTTCAGGCGGATCGTCTCATGACGTTGCAGAACCGTATGGTTCTAGACGTAATACTTGCAGATCGAGGTGGGGTATGCAGAATGATCCAATCGAGCTGCTGTGTTTTTATTTCCAATAATGCTCCGACTGTCTATGAAGCGATCTCGAAGCTACACAAGATTTCCGACTCTATTCACGTAGACAAGGGAAACTGGTCCTTAATGGAGTGGTTTTGGACTCTACTATCAGCGTAGGGATGGAAGGTTCTGATGGTCATTGGTATCATCCTAGTATTCCTGTTCTCGTGCTGCCTTATTATCCAATGTGGTCCCGCTTTGTGTAGTCTCTGTGCTGCAACCTGTTTCAGAAAACCACCTGCTTTTGGAGACAAGGTGCGAGAAAGGATGATGATACAACAACATGTCACTGACCTGATGAGCATAGAGATAGACTCGGACATAGACTGAGTAATTGCCTATGTAAGGGCAAAAGGAGGGTCTGAGGTTCCGTGACGATTTGAACCCGTGTTTTCAACATTGTCGTAAATACATAATTTTGGTATCAGTGAACCGCAAATGATCCATTTAGCATATCCTGGTGTTTTCGCTATGCTACGAGCAAGAGCACTCCTGTTATGAACATATTTCTGATCTACCCATGGTATCCATCTTAGATCACGGCAGCCATTTTGTATTTCTTGCCCTCACATAGTCAATGGACACGCAGTGACCTCTTTCACTTAAGGACACGTAAGCTTTAGCCGGCGATTCACCTTGCTAGTGACACGTGCACCTTAGAACAGAACATGCCATGGCCGCATGACTCGACAGAAACTGCCTCCTCTGCCTGAGGCCAGTCCTGCTATACTGGTTCTCGTGTTCGTTGGCCTGATCATGATTAGGCGGCCGAAGCTGGTAGCCTTGCCCATTTACGACCCATAAACATCTCTTATCCTGCTTTTCTATCTTCTGCACCTGGCTCTGCTCCTTTCCTTCTGGGCCGTTATTAGGGGGAGGTAACGAAATTTACGATGAGGCGGTCCGGCTCTTGAATGAAAAGTTGACATGGGATTATGATGGAACAGTGGGAACCCCTCGTTCGTAATGTTTTGACATCAGATATTATTGACGATTCCTGTACAACGCCAAATATTTATTGTTTAGGACACAAAGGTTTAGAAATGTACTAGCATGTAAAGAATTGGCCCCAAGCTTAAAATTTAGTATTTATGGAGCAACCCACTTTGTACAAATTGAACAGGCTCCTAGATACTGCCCGTGTGTAGTTTCTGTGACTTCTGTGTCCCTGCAGTAATAAACCTTTGGTCTTTGACGCCACCATCGAGAAGCCCGTGTTTCTGTTTATTTGTGCACCGAGACAGGTAGAACTCCGGGGTCTTCGGGTGTTATCCCTGACACTACTGGACGGAACCAAAAAGTCCAGAACTCCAAAGTTCAGCATGGCTCACCCTTCAGGTTCCATACCACCCGCCTGGTAAGTGCTCTTCCTTCATTGACGAATTCTTCGACTTTATTAGTGACCAATATTCACAAAGCGACAAACAGATCTTCCTAGGTGATTTCAATCTCCACTGGGCCTCCGTGGAAGCCTCGGCTGCCAACAAGCTTGCAACCTTTCTCTCAGCTAACGATCTTACCCAACACTGCTCGGAAATTACACACGCCAAGGGCTGAATTTTGGACCTTGTGATATCCAAATCAGACCAGATTACCACTGCTTCACCCATCCATGTTCACTGGTCTGACCATTTCCTCATTCCCTTCTTTTTTCACCTCTCTCACATTTTAACTCTCGGCCAACCTAAAAGAGCCTCTATTTGGTTCCGCAACACAAAAAACATTGATCTTGAGATTCTATGTGATTCTGCTATGCGTTCACTTCCTAGTCTAGACCCCAATATGGATGTCAACAATCTCACTAGCCTTTACCGCTCAATCCTTGCAGTTGAAATTAACAAGGTTGCTCAACTCCAAAGCAAAAGGAAAAGACCCACCCCATCAGCTCCTTGGTTCAACAAAGCTCTATTACGAAAGGAAAAACCTCAGAATCTTGGAAAAGCACTGAAGACATTCCCCATCCACCCCAACATCTCTCCTTTACGCTCAGCAAGATCCAAATACCACCAGCACATCTCATTTCAGATCCCTCCTCGATTCAGATAAAATCAGACCCAAAAACTTTTCGACCTCATCAAAAACCCAAATTGTTCTCCCCAAACCATCAAGCCTGAGGATGCTTCAAAGAAAGCAACTGAGTTCCCTATATTCTTCGATCAAAAGGTAAAATCTCTGGTGTAACAGGTCACTCACCCCAACCCCATCGAGGAGCGAAAAGCTTTAGTCACCTGGCAGAACTTTGCCGCCATCTCGGAGGTTGACCTCCTCAAATGCATCCGCGAAACAAAACTCTCTAACCATTCTTCTGACCAGCTGCGGTCGGTAATGGGAGTACCTGCAGGGCGGTGACGTGGGGAGGGGGAGGGGCAGGGTGGGGGGTGGTAATGTATTAATTTTGTTGCGCGCACTGCATCGCATTTGGGGATGCAGTGCACACAACTTAATTCGGTTTATTTATTTAAATGTTTACTTACGTATAAAGCTCCATAATCCATACATTACTACCCCCCACCCTTCCCCTCCACACATCACTGCCCTGCAGGTACTTCCATTACCGACCGTGGCTGCTTCTGACCCCATACCCAGTGGCATCGCCATTGATTTCTTTACTAACACTCTTTCCTACTGGACCAGGCTAGTCAATCTCTTCATCAGTCAAGGATCCCTCCCAGTTGTCCTCAAAATAGGACAGGTTATCCCCCTTCTAAAACAAACAACTGCAGATGCAAATGACCTTAATGACTTCCACCCCATCACCAATCTCCCTTTTCTTTTAAAGATCAAAGAAAAATGTGTTGCAAAACAACTGTCCCAACACAATATGGACAATAATCTCCTCGACATGTTCCAGTCGGGCTTTATTCAAAATTGCATCACTGAAACAGCCCTGCTGCAAGTGATCGATGATGCGCTGCATATTCTAGATTCGGGGGAATTGTGCCTTCTGATTCTTCTTGACCTATCTGCAGCTTTTGACACTGTTAACCACAACACCCTCCTGAACATTCTTCGTCAGAGAATGGGCGTGGAAGGCACAGTACTCAAATGGATTGCCTCTTTCCTCTCGGACAGATCCCAAATGATTAGTATTGCAAACAGTCTCTCGTCTCCACTGGTGGTTGGTCAAGGCGTCCCTCAAGGTTCTATCCTTGCTCCCACTCTGTTTAATCTTTATCTGGAACCATTAAGGAACCTCCTAAGCAAATCTGGAACCTCTACCATTGCTATGCGGATGACACCCAAATATACCTCAAGGTGTCTTCCCCTCATGACCTCTCACTACTCAGCTCTACTCTCAATGCTATTCACAACTGGATGTTGGTGCACCAACTCATTCTCAATCCCTCCAAAACGAAATTCCTCCTCTTATCTAGCTCTCTCTCCCCGCCTCCTGTTCAATCCTGGTTGGATCAGTTGAATCTACTCAACAATAAACCCATCATTGTGGACTGCGCTCAATCCTTAGGTGTCATACTTGATAAAAGACTCAACCTAATCTCTCACATCAATTTCATGGCCAAGAGCGCACATTATCAGCTGCGCCTTTTATGGGGGATTTGTCGGTTCGTCCCGGAGAATGACCTAAAAACCTCGGTCCAATCGCTAGTTCTCTCTAGATTGGACTATTGTTATTCTCTTGTGACTGGCCTTCCCAAATATCACCTCTCTCCCCTCAAATCCATCCTCCATTCAACAGCTCGCTTCATCTCAGGGTCCAAACACAGCGACCACATCACTCCTATCCTGCCTTCTCTCCGAATGCTTCCCATCCAGGCTAGAGCTAGCTACAAAACGGCGTGCATCACCCACAAAGCTTTGTACTTACTCTTCCTCCCCTCGCTATCTGGTGAATAAACTGAAATTGTCTGGAGGCTCAAGACCGTCTCGGAATACGGAAAAGGTCCTTCTTGAGCCCCCCTCCTTCAAAAGGGAAAAATTGATGGCACAATCGCTCTCAGGTAATGCAGTGAGAATCTGGAACTCACTTCACCTTCACTCCGTGCCATCCCCTCCATCCAGATCTTAAAAGCGGACCTCAAATCTCTTTTATTCCAAAGATACTTTCAGAACTAATTCCCCCCCTTCTCAGACCCCGCCAGGAAGTTCTTTAGTCATTGTAAATGTGTCACATATATTATTATTTTTATTTTTACATCCTGTGCCTGCTGCGTTTGATTTTGTGTTCCATTTGCCTACGTTGTTTTGATTCTATGGCCTGCTATTTTTCGCCAGGAAGTTCTTTAGTCATTGTAAAATTTGTTGTTTATATTCATATTTTTGCTTGTACATTCTGTGCTTGCTGTGCTTGAGATTGTGTGCCTTATGCCTGCATCGCTTTGATTGTATGGCATGCTATTTTTATTTGTTCCATTCCTGTAACAGTTCTCTCATGTAACATAATTGGTTCTATTGTACAGTGCTCTGACAGCTTCGGGTAAAGTTGCGCTTTATAAGAATGCATTAAATAAATAAATAAATAAATCGGTAACTAGTCAAAACATCGAGTTTTTAATTTTGACTAGACATAATATCGAGTTAAAAATATAGAATAGACATAATATCGTCTAGACATAATATAGACTACAAAAATATCGACTAGAAAAAATAATATCGACTAGAATAGCAAAAATATCGAATCAAAAGTATAGAACGGAGATAATAGCGACTAGATAGAATATAGACAACAAAAATATCGAATTTAAGGTAAGTTAATTATAATGTATTATTTTTGTGTAATATAATTCTGTAGCGGGTTGTGGGTTTATAGGAGAATAGGGTGGGGAGTAATTTTATTATAATTAATCAAATATGTTATTTTATTTATTGGTATTTAGTTAGAATTAATTGTTAAATTATTATTAATTGGTAATTAATTAAAATATATTGCTAATTAATTTTAATTGGTTAATTGATCAATATTTTTTTTTTTGTAATTTATTTTCTGTAGCGGGTTGTGAGTTTATAGGGGAATAGGGTGGGAAGTAATTTAATTATAATAAATTAAATATGTTATTTTAGTTATTGGTATTTATTTAGAATTATTTGTTAATAATTAAAAATTGACTATTAATTAAAATATGATTGGTAATTAATTTTAATTGATTAATTGATAGATATGTTAATGTTATTAATTGTTTT
Organism: Lissotriton vulgaris; assembly: GCF_964263255.1. Lineage (NCBI taxonomy): Eukaryota > Metazoa > Chordata > Amphibia > Caudata > Salamandridae > Lissotriton > Lissotriton vulgaris. The sequence continues at coordinate 1,557,890,852 of NC_141689.1, read as the reverse complement.
ATGTAGCGGGTTGTGGGTTTATAGGGGAATAGGGTGGGAAGTAATTTTATTATAATTAATTAGATATGTAATTTTTTTTGAGTATTTATTTAGAATTAATTGTTAATTAATTATTAATTGGCAATTAATTAAAATATAATTGGTAAATAATGTTTATTGATTAATTGATAAATATGTTAATGTTATTACATTTTTTTATGTAGCGGGTTGTGGGTTTATAGGGGAATAGGGTGGGAATTAATTTAATTATAATTATTTAAATATGCTATTTTAATTATTGGTATTTTTTTAGAATTAATTGTAAATTAACTAATAATTATTAATTAATTAAAATATATTTTGTAATTTATTGTAATTGATTAATTGATAATTATGTTACTTTTATTAAATTAATTTCTGTAGTGTGTTGTGTGTTTTTAGGGGAATAGCTTGTGAAGTAATTTAATTGTAAGTAATTACATTTTTGAATAAAGAATTTATTAAGTTAATTTTTCAAAATACTTTTAAATTGGTAATTATTTTATTATTAATAGGTAAATAGTATTAGTAGGTAATGTTTAATATTAAATAATTTATTTGCATTTTAAATTGATTATTTAATATATTTTACACAATTGTAAAATATTTTAATTAATTTGTAATTGGAGTTACTATTTATATTATTTATATTTAAATAAGAAGTATTTACTTGCCCTACTATTGCACTCACTGTAGTTGGAATAGTAATTTTACCCCTTCGCTATCCAACGCTTTCCCTACTGTTGCACTCACTGGAGTGGGAATAGTAATTTTTAACCCTACGCTATCCAACGCTTTCCCTACTGTTGCACTCACTGGAGTGGGAATAGTAATTTTTACCCGTACGCTATCCAACGCTTTCCCTACTGTTGCACTCTCTGGAGTGGTAATGGTAATTTTTACCCCTACGCTATACAATGTTTTCCCTACTGTTGCACTCTCTGGAGTTGGAATAGTAATTTTTACCCTTACGCTATCCAACACTTACCCTACTGTTACAGTCACTGGAGTTGGAATAGTAATTTATAACCCCTACGCTATCCAACGCTTTCCCTACTGTTACACTCACTGGCTTGGGAATAGTAATTTTTACCTCTACACTATCAAACGCTTTCCCTACTGTTGCACTCTCTGGAGTGGTAATAGTAATTTTTACCCCTACGCTATCCAACGCTTTCCCTACTGTTGCACTCTTCGGAGTAGGAATAGTAATTTTTACCCCTACGCTATCCAACGCTTTTCCTACTGTTGCACTCTCTGCAGTGGGAATAGTAATTTTTACACCTACGCTATCCAACACTTTACCTACTGTCGCACTCTTTGGAGTGGGAACAGTATTTTTTACCCCTACGCTATCCAACGCTTTCCCTACTGTTGCACTCTCTGGAGTGGGAATAGTATTTTTTACCCCTACGCTATCTAATGCTTTCCCTACTGTTGCACTCGCTGGAGTGGGAATAGTAATTTTTACCCCTACGCTATCCAATGCTTTCCCTACTGTTGCACTCACTGGAGTCGTTACAGTAAATGTAACCCTTTCGCTATCCTACGGTAAAAATATTGTATATGTTTTGTAAATAATATGTATATATATATATATATGTATTAAAAATATATATTTGTTTAAAGTAACATTCATTATTTCTCTATTTTATGTTTATTTAAGTATTTTAAATATGTTTACATTAATTTAATGTATCATTATATTACTTTTAATTTACTTTTAAGACATTTAAAAAATTCGATATTTTGACAGTCTATATTTTTTACACTCGATATTTTGGAGTCAATATTTTTGTACTTACCTGTTTGAAGATAGGAAGTCGATATTCTTGCAGTCGATATTTTTAACTCGATATTTTGACTCTCGATGTTCTGTCAGTGATCCAAATAAATCCCACCAGTCACGGTGTAGCACGCCGAGCTCTCCAGGCACCTCAGACCTGCAGCGGAAGACAGGAGGTTGGGCGGAGGACACAGAGGATGCTGTTGCCGATCGAGGGTGGCGCTTGCAGGCACCAGGGTCCGACCACACTCATCGCCAGTTGTTATGTTCATGTCAAAGACAGCCGAATGGTGAAGGTAGGGGAAAGGCCTACAGCATCAGCCTGATGCAAATAACGAGGGACACACGTGTGTGAGTGGTAGTCGGGACCTGAACAACGAGCTCCAGCTCCAGTGTACTTTATTTGTTTCTCTTTTTTCCGGCCCCGGCTCCCTCCGCTGGCTGATCCACATAAACACATTTGGGTGGGTGGTGACAATGACACACCTCTGCCACTTCAACAATGGTGGTGCAGCCCACCAAACTTAACATTAGCTAGCTAGCCATAAGCCTCCCTTGTGAGTCTGTGCTCTAGCCAAAGTCAGGGAACTTTTTCTCTTGTAGGTGGTGAGTCAGGTGGTGAGGGCACCAGGACTCTACTTGATCGGTCCCTTCCGCTGGGTCAGTCCCTTTGGCGACCTGCCCTCTGCTGTGCATCTGATTTCCTGGTTCAGCTGAAGCATAGTATGGTTTTCACTCCCAGGGCGAGAGTGGTAAATTGTCCTTATGCTCCCTTTGCAAGCTTATTGAATTGTTGTTACACTCCCTGACCTACTGCACTAGTACAGGGACCGGGACTGTCAATGCCCGTTTGAATCCTCCAGGGGTTGTAATAGCTGCCATGCCTGATATCAATATGGCGGAGGGTTGCGAGGCCCACATCCATGGTAAGCAACAAGAAATGCATTCCGTTTTTTGAGAAAGCAGTTTGAAGCATTATCTCGAAACTCAAACTTGCAATTATAGTAACCACATAGTGCTCCCGAAAAGATCACCACGCAAAAGACCCTGTCTCTCCAATGTCACAGTGAAGTGTGATCTCCAGCTCTGGGAGAACCCCTTTCTTCAACTAAAGGAGGTATATCCAAGGCTGAAGCTGAAATCCTGGGATGCGAATATGGAATAACTTAAATAAGTTCCTTAAAACTGAATCTTCCGAGGGCTTGGTTTCACACAGATACATATCATCTAGCGCAAGATCTGACGATGCCGCATACCGTTCAAAAGTCACAGGCTTAATGCACAACATTTGAACATGGTGTAATTTGTACATTGAGCATCACAATCTGTAATATGAATACTACAAAATATTTTACTCTGTACCTATTACGCTGCATGGCAACCTAATTGGCCAATTTGTTCAAACCATACTTTACCCAAGGTATACACAACCTGCTGCCGTGTAGTGTTGGGTTAACCAAAATCCTGCTGTATAGGGATCTATTGCTACATGTACTATACCCATGTCAATGTGTTGTACGCTTAATGTCAGTGTGTATTCTACTCAATTACTGGCATTCCGTCCTTTATCGCAATATGCCAATCAACGCTCTGTTGCACATAAGCTTTACATGTACTATACTGCTGCTGAGCAGCACTACGACGCTCATGAGGCTTGATCACACTTTACAAAACTATGCAAATAAATAGAGGATAGACACTTGTCCTTACAGGCAGAATTTAAATATCCCACAAACATCAGGACTAAACACAAGGAGATCTGCCCTTCTGAAGATAACTACGCTGAGGAATTTGTGCCATGTACTTTTCATCATTGGCTGGCTGGTTGAGAGATAAGAAAAATCATAATCCTTAACTCGATGAAGGCAGCAGGTATTAGAAGTTGCAGGGATGAAGCAAAGTACTTGATGAACGTTCAGTGGAAGTGACAATATGGACATCAGGGTGTTTACTAAAAAACCTGCCAGTCAGTGAGAATAAAAGAGGGTCGGCCAATTTAATACTGAATCAACCCAAGACCACCCTCTATGTCTCTGGGCACAGCCAAGCGAAGCCTGTGAATGAATTTGTATCTAGTGATTAACCTAATTCGAAAACCATGGACCATCAAAAGCTCAGGGCGCAAAATAATATAAATTGGAATGTGGCCGCGAGGAACTACCAGCTGTTGATGAACAAACATTCCACCTGTCGCGTATTTTTTTCTAAGTGACAAAAGGAGGCAATGCGGGTTTTGCCCCAATTTTTCATTACTCTGCACTCCTGCCTTTCTCCAGTCATCCTACACTTCTTCAAAACTGATGGACATCACTGTGTTTGAGTCCCCGGTTTTCACTCTTTCTCCTCTTCCTGCACTTTTTATATCCTTTTAAATTATTTGAGTGGAAAATCCCAAAACCAACCCACCCAACATTCTGATTAAAAAATTGAACTGTTAAATAAATAAAATACTATTTATTTTATCTTGAAGATTGAAGATTGCAACATACTCTGCTAAAATTAAATTACAATGCAAAACGACAAGCCTTTAATATTTTTGATTACTTCCACAATAATCTCTTTGGTCCACCTAATTCCTGATTTTATCTTTTCTTTTTTTACATTTAATCTTTGTACAGAAGTAGTAGTTACCATATGCCATTCTAACTAACTCCTTTACGCACCCAAATGTAATAAAAGTTGTGCAAACTGAAATAGGTTTAGACACCTACCAACAACCAAGACTGCCATTCCCTCATCACAACACTTCGTAGTCAGTCTTCCTTCCTCAATGAACAAGTAGGTTAAAAATGTTTATCAGGAAATGGTTCCAGGTCAGAATCCTGCTGTCTCCCAGAACCCGTTCAAATTAAATATACATACTTCAAAAGAAGCGTCACCAAGACCAGCTTTACCGCAACACAGTTTTAAAAGTGAAAGCGCGTGATGCGCGCGCTGTGTAAAGCCAGCCTACGGGGACAGGAGATGTGCACGCATACGGAGGGCACATCTGCTGTACGTATGCGATAACATCTCCTGTCCGCATGTGTCACCTCCTGTCTCCCTTCGGCAAAGAAACCGGTGACTATAGGGCTCGCCAAGGCGAGCAGCGCATGCGCTGCATCGCTAAGCAAGACCTAAAAAGGGATGAAGTTGTATGGGAAAGCAGACAGTAAAAGAGGAGGGGATGGATGGAGCGGATGCAAATAAAGGAGGGGTGAAGGTGAGGTTTACAAAGGAAGTAGTTGAGCAGATGTGGTGTAAATAGGAGTAAGGAGCTGAGCACAAGGTGGAGGCAGTGGGAGGGAAAAAGTGTCTTTGGGGAAATAAAATTAGAGGAATGTGGGGGAGGGGATATGAAAATATATTTAGCATAAATAAGAAAGTGGGAAGGAGTGGATCAGTGATGTAACATAGGCTCCTGCAGTCCCCGCTGTACAGAGAGGCGAGCTCCAGTGGGCCCACTCAGCACAGTACCCTGACCTGAGCGTTCTTGACTGAGTCTGGAGGGGTGGGATGCCCTTCCAAGCAGTTTGAAGGGGGATTCCCTCAAGTTTCTTTACGCTATTGGAGTAGATGAGAGAATAGCAAGAGAGCAGAGAGGCAGCAGGAGTGAGAGAAGACAAGGGTAATAGGGAGAAAGTGTGATGCAAAGAATGAGTAAGGGGGTAATAAGGTAAGGAGAAAAGATGGGTGTCAAGACAAGTTGAAAGCAGAAGTAACACATTTGCAACTTTAATACATCTGAAGGTACTCCAGTTCCGTGGTTTCCAGTCGGCAGTCCGCAGCGCATCGCCAATTGGCCAGTTGGCGTCCAAGCAGCAGCAGCAGCACGCGAGGCTTGTCTCTCCCGGCTCCCAGGCTCCAGGTCTGCTTTGGCCTTGATACGGCTCCCGACCCCGTCTCTCGGTCCAGTCCCGGATCCGGACCAGACCCACATCGACATCGAGAGTCAGCGGGAGGCGAGAGGTGAGGTGAGGCAGGCGTCTTGCCTCACGGCACTGCGGGGATTGTGGGGATTGCCTGATTGAAGCGGGAGGTCGCGGGAGGTCCCGACTCCCAACTTCTGCAGCGGCCGTGAGGAGCCCAGACCCACAAATACCAGCAAAAGACTCGCAGAAACCCACTCTCCCCACCCTTCCCCGCCCTACCCCAGAGCAGGAGAGCGGGAGTACGGGAGAAGCCCGGGGGAAGCCTGGAGAAGCCTGGCAGAAGCAGAATGGGAAGCAGAGGCAAAAGACCCGCAGAGACCCTCCCCTCCCATCTCCTGAGCAGAGCAGAGCAGGAGAGTGGGAGAGGCCTGACTAGGGCACGAAAAGACCCACGGGGGCATATGGGGCAAACAGCATTGGTTGGTACAAGGCAGGAGCCAGAGAGAGACCCCCCCAGGGTGCCCCTGAGCAACTAGACAAGGCAAGGCAAGGCGGCAAAACTGCAGCTAACCGGCAGGGACACGAAACAGGCGAAGATTCCTGCAGGACCACAGGACCAGAGGACTGCCGCAGGTACAGCCCAACCCAGCCCAGCCTAGTGAGTTCCAGAGACGGCCACAGAGGACTTGAATAGCAGAGCGGCCAAGAGGTCAAGCAGTCTAGATCTGCTCCTACTTCACCTCCACCCCCCGCTCCTGCTCCGGTACCAGCACTAGCACGCCATACTGTCAAAACCAGTCCCAGACTCGGTGCTTGCCGTGAACGTTACGAATCAAATACGCTGAGAGCAGCAAACAGCCTGAGGCTCTCGTGCATTAAAGCACCAAGCACCACTCACCTCGGAGCCAAGAAGCACACAGCAGGCACACAGCACAGGCACACAGCAGGTGACCAGGTGAGGAGAGTGGGAGGCAAATTAAGAAGTGTCCCCGCGTCCCTGCATTCCAGTGCCCCCAAGCCTTGTCCTGCAGAACTAACAATGCTGCCCCATTAGACAAGTCTCTACCCAGCCTCATCTACTTTTTCCCAGTGACCGCAAACTAGTTGGTGCAGGGAGATAGAAGAGGCAGACAAACATCACAAGCGGGGAGAGACACTGAATGGGACTCAGCAGGACCATCATGAGGTCAGGAAGAGAAAGAAGACCTCCAATAAGGCAACCAACTAAACGGAAAAGGAATATTACAACCACGAGCTTAGAGACACCTGGAAAAAACAAGCGACAAATCAGAAGCTCCAAGGAAGCCAGCAACACCCCGAGCAACTCTAACCCACAGGAAAACAACCACAATGGCACCAACTGTTGCACAAATGAAGGATCATTAACTGACACAGCCCACAACCCAACCCTAACCCCAACTCCAACTTCAATTCCAGATCTATCCACAAGCAAAAAAAGCAATAAAAGGAAAAGCACCCATGAACTAATCAACTTAGCAGGTCAGCCAGTGAAAACGAAACACAACTACCAGCCGAAAATGTATGCAAAATTCACCTTTTTAAAAAACCCAGGAAATGCGATCTACCCGTCAAATGATTCGGTTACAGGCCTCTAAACTCCTTTGCTACCAGCTGGCATAAACAACTCCTTGCCCCAAACCTCAAACTACACCGTTGCAGAAATACAAATGCTACCAACTCCAAAGGAGTGCACAGATTACACCAAAGGCACAGCAGGGGCTGGAGAACAATGGGGACAAGAAGCTAGAAACACAACGCCATTAGAAGGCGCCACCAGCCAATCCCCAACTATAGAGGAAGGCAGCCAGGAAACAAGTCTACCCAGCTCACCGCCGGAGACGGATACACCGAGTACTCACGCCCCAGAGCTGGAAGTGTCACTGGGACACCTTAGCAATTACACTGCAAGCGGTAAGTCATCCCAAACACACTCCTCCTTACTCATCCAGCAGGTAGCGACAGAGGCAAAGAACGATCAAGAAACAGCACTGGCTCGTGGACACGAAGCCAACCACCACACAGAACCAAAATCTCAAGGCAACATCAAGGCCCACGTTACACAGGGCACACAAATAGATCCCGCAAACTCAGACAGGGACATGACCTTCTTGGTATTACAAGAATGGCGTGAACTAGTGGCAGCATATAACGTTAAGGATCCCACAAACAACATCAGCGAAGAGAGCTTCACTTATCCCACTGAGGGGGCAAGGGATCCCACTAATACCTTTTGGTTAACTTTACTCAACACAATTCAACTGTCCTCCACAGCACTTCAGTATCAATCTGACAAACTAGACCTTCAACTAATTGTGCTGCAAAGGCTGGCAGAGGCCACTATGGGGATTGACTGAAAACTCGCAGATCTTAACAGCCTTATAAAAAGAGGACAAGAGCCAGTAAAATTATCTCAGTTGGAAGAACGGACTGTGTCTGTTCACCAATCGTCGACAAACTATCATCATTACCCACGATGTTGGGAAACCTCTTGGAGGACATAAAATTAAACACCACAAAGCTCCCCACAACAAAGGCAAGGCCTGCCAGTCCACTCCCCAACAAAAGCCCACTAGGAAACGACAACGACCCAACCAAAGCCATAACGCGACGGCGCCAGCCACCAAACCCCAACACCTCATCAGAAGAGTCTCCCCAGAATACTTCAACAAGAAGACACGCAGAGCAACTGGGAAGCTCAACGAACGCGCGCGCCCGACGTAAACAAAAAAGAAAGAGCAGGAACAGAAAGCTAGCAGAAGTGGTCTGTACAGAAGAGAATTGTCAGCTATTTAAATCGTGGGGTTCAGATTTGCTAGTAGCAAATAAGCACTACACGGAGCACATAAGCCCATCACCTCAATTTAAAAAATCATCAGACGCACAGGCACAAGCCGGAGAGGGAACGGGAACCCAGTCCTCTTCAAATGAGAAAACTGCCAAACCGACAGAGGAGAACCCCTTTGGCCATACAAAGAACTTTAAAAATCAATAACTCATCAGAACTGGCCCACAAAGGCCAAAGTGAAAGCCAAACAGCGACAAGGTAACAAACCCGGGGGTCGGAAAACAGGCCCAAGAGGAGCCTGACAAAGCTATAACTAAGGTCATAACCACCGACCTCCCAAACATTTGAACCTGCCAAAACATTAAGACCATTCGCAGCGAGATAAAGGGGGTCCCCCGGATATCAAACCCCACAAAAGCAGAAAGCGGCCAGCCCAAAGACCAACCTCAGCGGGCGAATTCCAATCGAAGCCTCATAACACTAATCAGCCAACACCCACAAGGGCCCAGCGAAATGGTGCGACAAACACAGCAGTTAACACAGCCCCCAGGGAAATCTGACATAAATTCTTTTTATTCCCGAATTCAAATCCAGAGGAAGAGTGGATACTCTAAACAGGGGTAACATATTAAAGCTGATCAATTCAATCGACAAATAAAAAAACATAAACACCTCCGACCTGTTTGCAATTGAATTTCTTCCAGCCTCACATCCACATGGCAACGAAACAACAAAGGCCATATGGACAACAAACGATGTTGCAAACTCAATCATGGAGGAATCACCCAGATTCTCCCAGTGGGGAATTAAGCTTGAAGTAGCAAAAAGGCCAGCTTATGCCACTCTGCTTCTTGAAGAAAAGAAACAAGATCGCCCTCAAATGGCTAAATCAATACTGAAAGGAGCATGGAGCCACTCCCCGGGACCGGATAAATACCTGCCACAACATCAACACTTAAGCTCCCCCCAGTTAGAACCACGCAGAACACTGTTAACACGCACCATACCCGGAGGTGACACCAACTGACAAAGAACACCAGCCTTAACTTCCAATCCTACTGTCCCCCCAACATAAAAATATGCAACTGGAACATCAACGGCCTCTCAGACAAATTGGAGGACCCCGAAACACTAAATTATTTAAAATCTTTTGACTTGATTCTCCTTCAGGAAACGTGGGAAACAAACGACATACCGCTACAAGGATACACAACCCAAACGCATCCGGCAACCAGAGGCTCTCAATACGGCCACTGCTCCGGCGGCTTGGCGACATTTGCCTCGATATCAATTGTGGCAACGGAAGGAATGAAAGTAAGCCTTACTCCTCCTAATGCGATAAAGGCACTATCAGTAACAATCACAAACAATCAGGTAACCCAACAGCTGCACATCATCAATATATACATACACCCGAAGCACAGACACTCGGGGTCTAGGGAACTCGTCAAAGAACTGACGAGACTTATGGAGGACAGGGATATGGAGACCATACTTGCAGCAGGTGATTTTAACCTTCACCGCTTCGGAGTCAAACCAGTAGACGACATGACCAAGGAAATGGATATTGTCTGGGCAATCCCAAGTCAAACAATTCAGTTTCCCAACAAACACACAAATACCTCAATTCAGCTACTGAAAGACCTCGAGCAGCTAAACCTTAGAGTACTTCACGGACAATTCAAAGATGATATTCCACAAGCTCCAACATACTTCTCCTCGAGTACTTCCTCACATTTCGACTACATGCTACCTACACTCCCACTGTACGAAAAAATCAGTTCGTTTAAGATAGGTGAAAGCGCTTCAAGCGATCATCTGCCACTAGAAGTCAAATTAGGTGTGTCATGTGAGAATAAAGTAGTGGAAAAAAGATACATAGGCACAGACCACACCGCCAATTGTAAACGGATAAGGTGCAAGACCACAGAGTCTGAGGAATTATTAACCAGTGCAAAAACAATCATGCACCAGGCATCCTACTCAAACACAAATCCGCTAGACGCCTGGGTAGACTTTATAACAGAATTGGGAGCCAAACACGCTACTGAGCTGAAAACCCAAAAAGGGAACACCACGTGGTCTTCACATGGAAAAGGAACAACACCAGAGATAAAAACATAAAACGCGAAATAAAAAAGACCCTAAAACAGCTCCAAAAGGAACCCAACAACGAAGGCCCTCAAAAGGAGCTTCGTATCTTAAAAGCACAACTAAAAAAGATGACCTGGGAAAGAAAAAGACAACAAAGTGAAGATCTATGGATAACAATTGTCCACAGCTCCAAACAGAAGAATAGCTCAAGTTTCTGGAAAATAATCCACACCCTCCAACAGCCAGGCCACAAAGGCATCAGTTCCAATATACCTGAATCCAATTGGGCCAACTACCTATCAGCACACTTCAATACAGATGACTCAAAAGCGGCCAACTCCAGAGGGGGAGACCGGTCAGACAACACGCTCCAGAGCCTCAATAACACCAGCACACTTAAAAACTAAGAGATCTTAGTTCACAAAAGGAAATCATCTCTGTCCTACAATCCAACCGCAGACACAGATCTATCACTAACCATCAATTCAACAGCAAACACAGAGGACAATCTACACCCAGAAACAGCAGACAGGATTAGGAAACAAATCTCAAAAGGAAAACTTGAGGGGGCCCCCGGCCCCACTGGAATCCCGCCAATATTATATAAAATTGTTGCTGATTACTGGAGCAACATTTTGGCACTGGTCTTTCACAAAATAAGGGAAACAACAACTACACCAACATCTTAGAGAGGCTCGATAATAAGCCCGATTTATAAAAAGGGCCCCAGGAACAACCCAAGCAGCTATCGCCTCATAGCTTTAATCGATACTGAGGCAAAGTATTACGCGGGCCTCATTCTGGAGGATCTAACATCCTGGGCAACCGCAAAGAACATCATCCCAGCAACCCAAACTGGATTACGCAGTGGCCAGGGCACTACGACAAACATCATGGCGATAACTCTCCTGGCAGATTCGGCAAAAGTCACCAAGACCTCTCTGTGTCTGTTCTTCATCGATTACAGCGCCGCATTTGATCATGTAGACCGCCACAATCTCTGGCAGAAACTGAACAAATGGGGAATTCCAGGCCCAATCCTACAGCAGTTAATACTGCTATACAGCAACACCTGGGTCAGGATAAAACTGGGACCCGGTGCGCACCTCTCAAGAGAACTCAGGACCAGCAAAGGACTGAAACAAGGCAGTGTTCTAGCCCCTATGCTGTTCAACCTCTTCCTTGCAGATCTCTCTGGTGAGCTGGAGACAGTCAAGTCTCACCCACCATGGCTGGGCAACATCACACTGTCAAATCTTCTCTACGCAGATGATTTAGTCCTCATCAGCTGGTCCCCTATCGGTCTCCAACATCTGTTGAACAAAACCAACATGTTCTCCACAATTAACTCACTGACAATCAATTTAAATAAAACAAAAATCATGACAATGAATTACCACAGAAAACGGAACTTCACATGGCTTTTGGACGGACAGAAGCTGGAGCAGGTAACCTCTTACAAATACTTAGGCGTCATATTAGATTGCAACGGCTCATTTAAACAACAACTAGAGGCCATCCGTCGGAAGGGCACGACATTCCACCTGTCGATAAAGCCGCTGCAGAAAGCTCTTCCTGACCGGACATTGGGCCCTCTCCTACAGGTAATAAAAGCTCGCCTACAGCCAATGCTCACCTCTGGTAGCGAACCTATGCGTGGCAAAGACGCAACAACATTAGACAACACCATCAGTCGAGCTTACAGGGCAATATTCCACCTGCCCACCTATTCATCGCCCGCTCAAATCTGCCTCAAATTCGGGCTGCAGAAACAAACGGTGGAGAGAAGAGGCGCATACATTAGAAGCTAGCGGAAAATCAGAGATGCTGAGCATGGATCCTTAAACGCCCACCTCTGGACCGAACTGTCCATTAGAGACAACTCACCAGCAAGGAACTACCTAATGGAATCACTGGAGACCCTAGGATTAACAAATCCATGGGAGACACAGCAACTGACCCCAGGACTTTCAAAAATATTGTATCGAAAGTTACTAAGATGGTCTCATCTATTGAGGACAAAGCAACCCTTGCCAAGAGAGCGCACGGATGGGTGGTGTTGGAAGGCTACACAGCTCTCAAACCACAACAGTACTTAACAACGGGCCTCACTCAGATAACAAAAAACAAGTTCCTCAAATGCTCCTCGGCAACATACCTATAACGCCTCACTTAGCACCCTGGAAAAGAGAAAATGCAGCAAATTGCTGCTGACTCTGTTTCTCTGGAAATAGGACCTTACACACATTAGCTGCATCTGCACAAACCTTCTGGACATAAGACACTCTCTGCTTCGGTCCCTATGGAATCAGAAGGGCATAACAAGCTGCAGACAGGCATAATGCTCTGCTTTAATCCCGTAGAAACTCAGCTAAACTGCAAAATAACAAGATTTTCTGACATAGTGGCAAGTAGACTAAAAGAAACAGCCATAGGGTCTACCAGAAGCTCTAGCCAAACCAAAAAAACTACAAGCACCTAGTCCCACTAATGGACAGCACCAAACTAAACTGTGGATTTTTTTTTACAAAAAATGTATTTAATAAGGAGAATCCACCCGGTATTTTTAAAGTTAACCTTTTGCTACTGACTGTCTTTTATAATTGCACGTTTTTAAAGATTGTGAGTTTTTATGAACTGTACAATAATCTAAACTTTAAACTTCAAACATCTGAAGGAATTGGTTCGAGCTGCAAATGCATATGGAACAGCCTTTAATGTCATTAAAATAGCATTACAGCCCGGCTGTCAAGGGCTATACTGGTTGGTAAAGGGCCTGAACCCGATTTACAGACCCAAACTACAGGGATTATCATAAGGAAGAGGGCCTTTAAGAACTGAGTAGGCCTCGTCAGTGGGCTATTATGCTGTTAGAACACGCCATTCGCTGAAGGTAGAATGTTCACAGTTAAAAGGGAGTAGCAGAAAGAGACACTGAAGTGTTGGAGCACAAACTCTACGCCGGCCATTAATGACTGTGACCCCTCGATTGTCTTTAGTGCCGCTCTCAACAGCTCAATATTCTAATGATACTTATAGCTTTATTTGAGCATAAGTGTGTGCACCTGCAGGCAATAATTGCTGTTAATCAGCTCTTCAGGCTCCTCAATTGCTGAGACTGATTTTCCTGAGAGGAAAGCCCAATCTGCCAAAAAAAGGGAAAAAAACATTGGTTTATATTTTTCTTTTACTTGACATCTCAGCAAAAGAAGGTAAGGAGCCTGGACACTCTTTAAGAACCGCTGACCCAATTAGAAGAGGCACAGGGAGAAGTACTGGAGAATGGATCAATGTATTTTTAATCTGTCTTTAAATTTGCAGGCAGTTCCCACCCCCACCCCCACATTACAGCCAGGGCCCAGAGCACACCAGATGGGATGTTGGGAGCAGTGCTTAATTGATAAAAGAATGAGTGCCATTGCCCACAGCTGTGTTCTGGTGGTGTTATTAAAAATCGGCCAGCTGGATACAAACGCTGTGTAATCTTGCATTCACCGCAGGCCTCTTTAATTCAATAACAGATACTCCCTGCCCTTTTATCTCACTCTTGCCGGTCCCTGCTTTCTCCAATTGTCCTAAGTTGCCCCCTTCTCACTTCTTTCCCTGTTCTGTGTTTATTCCGCTCTTGCTCGTGGCCTATATCTGATAATGAAAGATAAGTGCCAGTCCCAAAAAATGGGTACTGATTGGACCCATGGGCAACTACCGTCTCAAATTAAGGACTGTTTGGGTGCTCGCCGTTCAGAATGCACCCTTTGTGGGCCTGTAACAATATCGTTAGCTCGCAAGGGGAGCATTGGGTTTGACTGTGTTGATTCCACTGTTCAATTCAGGGTATTACAGTATTTTAAAAACACAACAGCATATAAGCTAATAGTATAGTTAGCACAACTAAATAGCAATACAGGGACCAACGTATTTATTTTCATTGTGAAGGGGCAATTCTCCTATACCAGTAAGTGTGCGTCTCTAAAGTAAAACACAATGTAGAAGGTAGCAGTAATGGCAACAATAACGTATGAAAATGCATTAGTGTTAAATCGGACATTTTTTTACACCCACTGCGTAATATATATTTTTTTGAAGTTAGGACATTTTCAAGTACGCCGTCATAATTATTTTTCGCAGGCATCTACCCTTTTGTATACTTAATGGTCCACTCTACTTACTTATTATCATTGTTACAGCACCACATAATTGCGAGCTTTTTCCTTTTGGTTATTTTTTGTTTTGCCATACTTAGCTTTATGAAAAATCCTAAGAGTCTACAAGGGTATTCTAATGACTGAATATGTATAATTTAGCATAACATACTGAAGGCCATGCTGGCACAAACAGCAAATGTATTTTTTTTTTGCTTTGATTAGCTTGAACACCATGCAATCACTCGTATGTTCTTGTGATTACATTTCATACTGTACATTTCCATTCTAGGCGCTGTGACGCTGGCCTGGTTCTGCCAACCAGTCATTGATTAGACCGTTGCTAATTCACTTTTCGAATGCTGGGCACTCTGCCTCTGACTTTATCATGTTATCCACCCGAGACCACCCAAATATAACCCTGATGCATTGTACACTTTGTGATGCTTTGCCCTTTTTAGAGAAAAGGCACAGCTGTACTCTGCACCTTTTTCGAAGGTAGTAAATTGATCTTTCGCATACCAAAAACTCTGGATGATTACCTCTGGCCATTTTCTTTTTTGGCCTCTTAATTTGTGCCAGTGGCTGCAGCTGGCGGCCACCGCACCAGCACTCATTGTTAGGGGCCGGATCGAATTTTTCATCATCACACTTTGAAATAAAGCAAGAGAGGAAACTTAGAAAATATATAAAGAAGAAGGCAGGGGAGTAGGCCCATGGTTGCATGTCAAAAGTCCCTCATAAATGGATTCTGGTGTGCTTAGTTGGGGGCAGCGGTCTCCAGTCGGGCTTGCTGTGTCTTTGTGAGTTTCCACTCGGATTAGCATACCTCACAGCAAAGACACACATGTCTATGGAACTGTGCAGAGATTGCATACACTCTCCCCTCCTCTTCCCTCTCACACAAAACAAGCCCAGAATAAACAAAGAACTGAATGGCTCTTCTGTGGTGTGGAGTAGCCTTTTTAATTTAAGACTATTTTTATCCATTTTGCGATTTTAATGGCAGTGATGGTTGGGAAATCTCTGTCCCAAGCCTCTCAGAATCGAACTGACTAAGCCAGCAGTCTTCTGTGGACCCCCATTGATTCATTACTGGAATCTGGGGGCCTCACTGAGTCATTATTGAAAGCTGGGGACCCCGACCGAATCAATCTCCATGATTTTGACCACAAAACAATACAAACAAATACAAAAACAAGTACACATCAACAAACGCTTACATTTTGAAATATTTTGTTCACAATCCAATATAGAAAAAGGTTTTTTAAATTTCCAACGTTTTAATATGATTTAATATCGTTAAGCAGTCACTGACCCCTTTTGTAGGCCTTATGAACCCCTGCGGATCCTCGGAAAACAGGCTAAGAAACCACTGGACTAAGCTACGCCCCTGGAAGAAGGAAGAAAAGATAGGAAAACAGTGACAAGGGGAGAAGATAGAGATGAAAGAGACGATAAGTGTAGCCTGGTAGAAGAAAGAAGACTGAGGGGGAATCAAAACTGGGAAAATTTAGTATATTCAGCGAATCAGTATTCTGCAGTATTGGCAGTTAGCTCCTAAGAAAAAAACGTTGGGCCCTTGCACTTGTATCTATAAAAAGTAAGCACTTTCAAACTCTTGCTTTATACTTCTTGCATTTATTGATCTTTCACTACTTTCCCTCTATCCATCTTCCCTAGCAGCCACATCTTGTATTTCTAGAGCTAAATCCTCACTAAACTGAATTGCATCCACCTGTCTAACCTAGCTGATGGGCAGATGAGATAAAAAGGCTTTCACAAAGGTGAAAAGTCACAGCAAGCAGTCAGTTCAATTCATAAAGCTTTATTCGGAACATAAAAAACATTTCCATAAAAGCACATACAATTACAAATACAAACATTTCATTGATTAAAAAAGAAATACATAATACATATGTTATCCAGAGGGGGATGGAATAAATATTTAAAATGTTTAAAAACGCATACTTTTCCTGGCACTGATTGCCTTAAGCAGGCAAGTAGCGGTAAAAAAGCAAATGTCCGGATGGTGCAGATTAAAAAGCAGTTTCATAGAGTCAGTAATTGTTCTTACTCCAAATCTTTTCAACATAGGCTTTAGGAAGAATTTCCGTAATTCACTATACAATTTGCATGATAAAAGAAAGTGCGTAGTGCTCTGTTCCGCATTATTATCATAAGCACAGGGTCCGGTAGGGCGCATTTTAACATTAGGGCACGCAACAAGATAATGTACTGTTCCCATCCTCATTCTGGTTAGTACAAACTGGTGCGAAACTCTGGTCACCTGTGTCAAGTATGGATGAAATCCAATAAAGTCATTCATGCTATTGTACAGTTTACATGTGGATAGTTTAGATTCCTCCAAAGAATGCCTCTCATTACAATAATTCAGAAAGGTAATTTTCAAATTTGATTTGGAGATATCAGAGGCACAATATTGATCACTGATCACATTAAACCCAAAAACCTTTTGGAAACAATCAATTATGTATTTAATCCAAGGGATCTTTAAATGCTGGTCCAAAGAGAGGAAATCCTCAATAATGGCTCTATTTAGTGAGGTGCCATCATTCAGCCAAACAGAGCGCCACAATAATAAGAGTCTTAACATGATCATATCGTTCAGGAATTGAGTCTCTGTTTCCTTACGAACCAAGTTGTTGGAGGTAGATTTGGGTAGACACAGGAGCCTTTTCAGGAAATTATTCTCCTCCACCTGTAGGCTCCCGGCTGATGACACACCCCATACACCAGCCCCGTAAAGGGCCGCTGAAAGACATCTAGATTGATACATTTTTAGCATGTCTTTGATACGTCTATTCCCCAACTTCTTGGCAAATACAAAAACCCCATTAGCACTCCTGATCATCTTTGTTTTAACAGCTTTATGTTCAGTATCCCAGCTACCATTTTTTGAAAAAGTGATCCCCAAGTGGCAAAAATTGTCCACTTTTTGAACCGGTTCACCTTCTATAAAATAATGGGAATTACCTTTCGTTTTAGCTCGTCCAGGCCCACATTCCATCACATATGTTTTCGATTTATTGATCACCAGTTTCCTGTTTTTGATGAACTGCACAAAGCTGTCCATCAAGCGTTGGAGACCCAGGGGAGTCCTGGACAACAGCACGGCGTCGTCCGCATAGAGTAACACAGGGATGTTAGGGTTGTTAACTCTAGGGGCGTCTGCCGTAACTGTGTGCAGAACAGAATCCACCTCATTTATGAAGAGTGTAAAAAGTAGGGGTGCTAAAACACACCCCTGCCTAATTCCCCTCCCGATCCTGAACTTGCGCGTACACTCCCCATTAGGTCCATATCGAACACTGGTGCTAAGTTTTTCGTACAGGCGGGCCAGAAAGTAGACTATACCTTTGGGAGCTCCCATTTCAATCAATTTAGCCCATAGTATAGCGTGGTCTACCATATCAAAAGCGCTGCTTAGGTCAGCAAAACATAAATAAAGTGACCCTTTTTTGGCCTGGGTATATTTCCCTACCAAAAGTTCTAAATTCAAGCACTGCTCAATGGTGCCACAACCTTTTCTGAACCCAAACTGACAGTTAGTTAAAATCTCATTAGTCTCTGCCCATTCCTCTAATCTGACTAAAAGGACCCGACTCATGATTTTGACAGATGAGTCCAGTAAGGATATTGGTCGATAATGTTTGGCGTAGCCCCGGTCACTTTTCTTATAAATAGGGACGATTATTGATTCCGCCCAGTAGCTCCTAAGAAAAAAACGTTGGGCCCTTGCACTTATATCTATAAAAAGTAAGCACTTTCAAACTCTTGCTTTTTACTTCTTGCATTTATTGATCTTTCACTACTTTCCCTCTATCCATCTTCCCTAGCAGCCACATCTTGTATTTCTAGAGCTAAATCCTCACTAAACTGAATTGCATCCACCTGTCTAACCTAGCTGATGGGCAGATGAGATAAAAAGGCTTTCACAAAGGTGAAAAGTCACAGCAAGCAGTCAATAGTGACAGTTTTTCGCAGACTCCCAGAACCCAACCTGCAATCAGTGGAGTTGTATTTGCCAGACCACTGTCCAAGTGATTGTGTCACCAGAAAGACAACCCTCTAAAAAAAGATTGGAAATATTGAACAGCCCACTACGGTTTTACCAGAATATCGTTGGACAAATATTTTCTGGTACACATATTGAAACCTGAATACCAGGAACAGCCGGCACAGGTAAGAGCGATGACATGGTCCGGGGAGTGAGTCGACAGATGAAGGAATAGGGAAACAAAATAAAAAAATAAATAAAACCTCTTACCTGGCTCTCGCCGCATCGCCGACTCAGCGATGCGGCCAGCCCAAGGTAAGTGGTTTTCTTTATTTTTTAATTTTGTTTCCCCGTTCCGTCATCTGTCAACTTACTCCCTCCTCCCTGCACCACTGCACCACTGCCCCACTGCCCCACCGCTCTTACCTGCACCGGCCGCACCTGCTGAATGCTATCTACAGAAATGTCACCCCATTCATGGGATGATATTTAGCATACAGTATTTAGGGCAGGATATGTTATTTATGTCAGATGATGTTTCTGTAGGTGATATTCTGAACTACAAGTGCCTCAACCACCTCAGGTAACTTTGATAAGGTAGCTTAAAGGTCACCCATAATGGCATCTTATATGAAAGCGTTTCTAATGTCACTGATGGCCACACTTCTTGTAGGGTAGCTTTAAATGATTCCTTGCCTTCCACCATGCATGTGAAATGAACTTTTTTTTAATTAACATTCTTAATGTTGTCTTCTTCCTAACAATACCGTTAAAAAATTTAGATTAGTATTCAGCTGATCTAACAATGTTTGGTGTCATTTTTTCTTTGAAAGTGTTATGAAAGAGAGACCCTTAGTTAACACCTATTTTCCTTACAGTTAAACCATTCTCGTCAATCTGCTCAGTACTTCATTCAGCAAAGACAGAGATGCCGAAAAATTCAGGACATTTGTGATAGTTGCTAAACTTGGGTTTATATTAAGGATAGAAAATGTCCTAGTTTGATGCGAAGTTCAAGACATTGGAATGAGTGGTGGAGTTTGGTGTTGGATGTAAAACGAGGTTGCTACACTTAAGCTGTTTTCCACTGTATGATATGTCATGCTAAGTGTGTGTGTGGTCCACAAGCTACTGTTTGGCATCCAGGACATCCTGCAATAAGTGATCCATGAAGAGGCCGTCATCACACTAGTACTTCCCGATTTACCTTCAATGATTTACATCTTCAACTGCACCATCTTGTTAATCCACCTGTCAATATCAGAAATCCAACGCAAGGTGCTGATCTGGTTCAGCACCTTTGTGGTGGTTTCGCCTCCCCATTTTTCTCTGACGTCTTTTCTGGGGTGTCCCTTACAGCTCCACATTATTGCTCATTATTTTAACATCAATATGAAGTCTCCATCTCAGATTATCAGCTTATTTGGCTTTGAATTCCATTAACGGTGACCCAACTTTGTTAACAAAATAGTTATACAGGTAGGGATCAGGAAAAAGATTTACAGCCTGATTCATCAAGCTTAATTGCGCTCGCAAAGGGCCAGATTCTGAGAATCTGGCCCTTTGCGAGTGCAATTTTTGCATTTGGGATTCATCATCCCAAATGCAAAATTCGCTATTTAAGAACTCGCAAATTTGCGAGGAATAGCATTTAAGGAATCTCTATTAGAGATTCCTTAAATGCTATTCTTGAAACATTTAAAAATTGCGAATTCGCAATTTTGGGCCGCTATTTACCGCGAGGTGAAACCTCGTGGTAAATAGCGAAAACTTAGAAAAATGCTTTTAAAAGCATTTTTCTAAGTTGCATGTTACACACACACATGTCCTTTGGACATGTGTGTGCGCAACACCTGTTTAAATGTGCATTTAAGGGGTGCTACAGGGTGTCCTTTGGACACCCCTGGCAACCTTCAAATCGCTATCTTATTTGCGATTAGCAAATTGCTAATCGCACATAAGGAATACTCCCCATTCATTCCTATGGGTCTTTTGGCCCATAGGAATGAATGGGGAGTTATTCCTTATTTGCGATTAGCTATTTGCTAATCGCAAATAAGGAATGTGTAGGAATCGCATTTAATTTTGCGATTCCTACATAAATCCCGTTTTGCGAGTCTGTAATAGCGATTCCTTATGAATCGCTATTATAGACTCGCAAAACGGGTCTTTGATGAATCAGGCTGTTAGAGACAAGCAATCACCCACCAATGAGTGGAGGAGTTCTAATTGGTGAAAGCAATCTACTCAGATAACATAAAGCTGATCGCAGTGTGCAGCAGTGACAAGCTCTGGGATCCAGCCAGATTTCAGTGACACATCACCAGTGCTATCTACAAGGCTTTGGTACAGTATGCTGGACAACCATTGAACTTTACTCATCACGCTGCATTTAGAAATTCCTTTAAGACTTGCCTGTTTTATCAACTACATGAGTAGAGTTTATTGCCACAGTATATACGCTGACTGCACTTAACACTCTACACATTCTTCCATACCATCAAAATACCTTTTAGGGTATATTTGTACTCTACCAGTAAAGCATTCTTACATAATATTGATAATACTACCAGTAGTGATGGTTTAGAGTTGTTGAGGTTTTTTCTCTGGTATGACACAATTTCTGTTTGTGTAAACTTAGCTGCTGGGATTGATACATTATAGGTGCCCAAATTTCCAAAGAGAATAGTAATTCTAAGTGACAGAGGTATTTGTAGTTTTTCTGTAAGCCTGGATCCACATATCTGTTTCTGATATATCTGGGCTGACTTGATTAGGATTAATAACACAAAATGTGATGGGAGGAATGCTTGCAATAGTCTAACCAAGGTCAAGCACTCAGGGTAGCAATGCATCCCATCATTTTCACCCACTGTGCTACTCTAATGGATGCCCACTTTATGCAAATCAGTACTGACCCTGGTCCTTATGAGAACAGTCCATCCCGACTTGCTCAGAGAGGCCCTTTACTACACCCTACTGATGAGCCCCCAAGTAGGGTGAAACCGGTCTGGGGCTGCTTTTGGTCCCTCTGGAGAGGATCTCACCTGGACGTTTAGGAGAACTGTTCCCATGAGCTGCAGAGTCTGTACTGATTTGCATTAAGTGGACCTTTGTTTAGAGTGGTATGGTGAGTGACATACGATGGACTGGAAAGTGGATTGAGTGATCGCTAGGGACTGAAATTAATTCAAGAATTCCATCCCTCACCTTGTTGTTGATTAGAAGGATGACAAATGTTTCTGATTATTATGCACTGCAGATGATGAAAGCTGGAAAAGGTATGTGATTTGAGTGCTGCAATTTTTAGATATGGAATTGTACTATACAGATTATCCCTTGCTGCTCCGTGTCAAATCATGTGGTTCAGAGTTTAAATGATTTATCACTGCCTAACTGGTGCAGCAGCTGCTGAAGTTTGTGGCTGGATGGAAAGCAGACGGAAGCTGAACATCACGATGAACAAAGGTAAACATTTGTGAAGTATTTTTGTTAAAGATGCTCTGGAACAACCTCACTGAAATTAAATCAATGACATAGCCCATTTTACGCTAAATTGATTGAATGAGAACAGACATTCCAAATTGAGCTCATGTGCCAACGAATGCATCTTACAAGACCATACAAATGTGAGGTATTCACTATAAGAATGGTAATGAGATGACACAAGATAATATGTATACAAGTGGTACAATCGAATGCAAATGGAAGAAATGCACTATACAAATGCTAATATTATAACAGGTGTACTGTATGTATGTATGCATTCTATATGCATTTATCTTGATAATCCTTATCACAAACAGTTAGTGTTCCACTCTGTTAATCCCAGAACTTTGGAAGACTCATAGTTCGAATGAAATCCATTTTGATCCTTTTGTAGCCTGTAATAGCCCAAAATGATTTAAGAGGTCAAATAATTCTATAGCCATTTTTGGAAGTCCTTGAAGTCCAGTCACTTTTTGAAATTTTTGTGCCTTAAACTATGTCAAAAATAATTTTACTTACACAATAGAAGAAAACAGGCCTTGCATACCATATTGCTATGCAAACAGGCTTACAACAATTCAGGGATAGGTGCACAACAGGCCTGAACTCAATGAAGGCAAAACAGATATCCTCATTCTGTGTAGCCCTCAGCCTACCATAATACCATTGTAAGGGGCTGAAACTTGAGGGAAACACCTTTGTCCAGACAGTTTAGTCTTTATCTAAACATACATTTTCTGTAACAAAATATGCAAATAACCTCAGAAGATCCCATAAATTACTGCATCTTTGTTGGAAATGGCCCTTTTTGCAGGGTTATCCCGAAACTTTTTGCTTCTTCCTCCCTTGTTTTTCTTGACCTGTGGTTGTTGGCAATAGGACTCTGAGCACTTTACCACTGCTGATCAGTGCTAAAGTGTATATGCCCTTCCTGTAAATTATTACTGTGATTGGTTATCCATGATTGGCATATTTGTTTTACCTGTGAAGTCCCTAGTAGAGTGCACTGAGTGTGCCAGGGCTGGTAATCCAAATGCTACTAGTGGGCCTGCAGCACTGATTGTGCTAACCACATGAGTAGCCCTAAAAGGAGTCTCAGGCCTGCCATTGCAGTGCCTGCACGCAGTTTGTTAAACTGCCATGTCGCGCTGGCAAGTGCCCACACTTGCCAGGCCCTACTCTTCCCTTTCAGTGCACATAGGACACCCCTATAGTAGGCCCAAGGTGCCCCCTGGGCAGGGTGCAGTGTATGAGAAAGGTAGGACATGTACTGATGTGTGTAACATGTCCTAATAGTGAAATACAGCCAATTTCGTTTTTCACTATTGAAAGGCCATCTTGTCTATAGGACAAAATGGGGAAGGCTGTGTACCATCTTACCAGCCTATCTCCCCATAGGAACAAGATGGAGACATGGAATCTGGTACCCTTGAATTCAGAATTTAATAACACATCTTTTAGTGAAGATGGTTTTTAAATCCTGCATTTAGAAATGGCACTTTTAGAAAGTTGCTATTTTTCTGTTCAAACCTTCCTGTGTGCCTCTGCCTGGTTGTGGATTGACTGTCTGGCTTTGGGGAGTGACAGGGGCTGGGGAAGTCTATTGGCTCCAGGAGTCTGAGTGCATCAGCCCTAGGCTGAATAAGCCCATCTGCATTTAGAGAGGTGGGTGGGTAGATCCCTTTAGCTGAGAAGGGCTGTGCCTGCCTCCACAAAGGACTGGCTCCACCTCCTGTGGGCGTCTGAGGACCCTGGCCCCCTTTCCCAAAGGAAGAAGTTGTGCACTGGCAGAGTGCCCCCAGGACTGGTTTAAACTGGGCCCAGAACCCCCAACACATGCAAAACAAAGACTTTAGGAGTATAAAAGTAGGACAGAGACCCCTTGAAAATCAGACTTCTACAATAAAGAGGCACCTCTGCTGGAAGAAGAACAGCTGGAGAAACTAAGAAGGAAGATTGCTCTTCCTGTGTGCTCAGGGCTGACCTGCTGTTTTGCTGATTCAACTAAAGGAGGGAAGAAGGGGACTTTGCTGTGTGCTATGATTCCCCCCACCTGCATGAAACCAAGGATTTGCTGTGTGCTGTGTCTGACTAGAGTATCCAAGGGCCTGAGAAGAGCTGGCCTCCTTTTGGGAACACAGGGATACCAAGATTCCCAGAAACAACTTGTACTTGCCAGCTGAGTGCGTGTTGGGTTGCACAGTCGGTGCCTGTGGGTTGTCTGTCCTTCAGTGTGCAGTCAGCACACAAGGAAAGCACCCGTGAGGAGAAGTACGCACTCAGGGCCGGTATCTTTTCACCACCGGTCCCCGTTTGCTTAGCGTGCTGTACAATCCCCATTTTCTTTCTTCACCGCTGCATCTCGAGCTATTCAGCCCGAGGCCGGGTTCGCTGTGGACAGAAGAGCCACCGTAACGCTGCACCGCTGTGCCATACTGCGATAGGCCCTAGCTATCAGGGATTCCCTCCTCGTCATCAAAGGGCCACGCTGGGATTCGTTCCAGCCGCCGGGAGATCCACAGCATCATCGTGGTGCCTCGCTGCCATTGGCTCTGCCCGCTCCAGAGTCCTGCCGCGTCATCGGGGTGCTCAATGCCATTGGTCCTAATTTGAGGGCTTCCTCAGAGAGTGGAGAACTGCGTCGGAGGCCGGGGAGCGGAAAGAAGAAGGAGCCTGCTTCGCCGGGAAGCCTTGCTGAACTACCGGACTGCCCAGGGCTCGCCTCGAAGGTAACTGGTTCCGGTCCCTAGCGAGAGTTATGGCCTACCACAGTGCTCACGTAGGGCACTGCTGGTGGGCTGTGTGGGGTGCTGGTTGTCTGGCTGATGTTGGCGGCAGTAGCAGGTGATTTAAAGCAAGCGGGGGCTTAAGTAAAGGTTGGAGTCCCGTTTTGAATCACACGCAGCCTTGCCATACTCGCTGCAGTACCGGGACACCGAGACTGCCTGGATTATTTTTAATTGAGGCCCCCTTGCCGGGATGACAATGTAACTATAAATTAAGAGAACACTACAAGACATTGTTTTGTTTAGCTACAATAGATCAGTGTGTATGTTGGCCTTGCATTTGATATTTGGTCTTTCCTAATTTTTAGATAAAAGATCTATTTTTGATAATCATCTGTGTGGTCTCCATTTGTGGTGTTTCACAGTATTATTGTGGGTGTTGGCGCAAATACTTACGCATTGCCTTGGTGATAAGCCTGTCTGCTTGTGCCAAGCTACCAAGTGGGTGAACAGGGGTTATAAACAGTGTGTGCCCCGTTACCCTGACTAGAAGTAAGGGGCCCTACTTGGACAAAGGTACCTACCTCTGCCAACTAGAGACCCTCAATTCTAACAATCTTCAATCGTACCTTGGTCATAAGCCTTGCCTTTTCCTTTCTTCCAGTACAGTCTCATCTTTAAGCAAAGCTACACTAGACTACATCATTTGGCATTTTAATGTCACCACTTTCATGGTCCAGCACTTACAAAAAATGCCAGCAAATTCCTGTGTTCTTCATAGACTTCAGGTCCCAAATATAAATCCTTGAAATCCTTAAATGGTAAATGCAATGAATCAGATTGATAAGCTGGGAGAGAATGTAGCCTTGATCTTAACTTGAACTGTCACTGAGTTCTCAGTTATTAAAAAATATAATTTTGTGCAGCAAACTCACATAGTTCCTATCTCAAAATCACAAAAGGGAGTTTTGCTTCTGGTGTTCGAATCAAACAATAATATTATAATACAATAATAAATAACTCTCATTATTTAAGAGGGAACGCTGTGTGGATGCTTCACTGGTGCGCTGAAGGATTCTTGGAGTAGTGCAAGCTTCTGAATCCCAGTCATTCCAAGTTCCGCCCCCGGCATAGTACTGAGACAGCGTTGCTAGAAGCAGTCCTTGGACCAAGGGGAGAATGCCGCTCTAATTTTACTTGATCCTTTCGCTGCATTCAATACTGTCCAACATTTCATCCTCCTGCAACGTCTCGCTAATATGGAGGGGTGGTGGCAACGTGTGGGACTGGATTAAACCATTCTTAGACACCAGTCTCTTTGGCACCCTTTTCATCTGCCATCAAACCTCTCAAGCAGGGGTTGCCACGGGGCTCTTCTCCGAGCCCTGTTCTATTTAATGTATATCTGGCTCCATTGGCCTACCCGGTTGAATCTTTTGGGTTTACAATTATCTCCTATGCCTGAAACGCACAGCTACTTCTCTCTTTTGAGAGTTATCTATCTTATATCTGTGGAGAAGCCTTTAAAAGCCTGCATGCATGTTGTTTTGACTGGATGCACAGGAGTCAGCTTAAATGTAATTCTGACAAGAAAGACATTTTTCTAGTTAGGTCCCATCAAGTCTTTATCGGCTTCCCCTTCTCCATCATTAGTGGATGCACAGGAGTCAGCTTAAATGTAATTCTGACAAGAAAGACATTTTTCTAGTTAGGTCCCATCAAGTCTTTATCGGCTTCCCCTTCTCCATCGTTAGTGGCAAAGAATCTTGGAGTCAAATTTTACAACCAACTCTCTTTTCAACCTCAGGTTTCAGCAATAGTTGAATCCTGTTTTGGGTT
This sequence comes from Lissotriton vulgaris, assembly GCF_964263255.1. Classification (NCBI taxonomy): domain Eukaryota; kingdom Metazoa; phylum Chordata; class Amphibia; order Caudata; family Salamandridae; genus Lissotriton; species Lissotriton vulgaris. The sequence continues at coordinate 1,557,864,080 of NC_141689.1, read as the reverse complement.
GTTTTCCACCCTTAAGAAATGTATTTTGTTGCTACTGTTTCACTCTAGGAAGAGTGTGTATCATGCCCTGATTAATTTCAGACTAGACTATGTTAACGCCCTTTACATAGAGTTGTTGGAAGCCCTGATCGGTTGACCCCAAGCGGTCACGAATGGCATCCCTTGTCTTATTTTGAGACTTCCTTTGCATGCTTCGAGTACTTCCCATCTAAGATCTCTTCATTGGCTGCCTACTAAGATGTGCATCCTTTGTAAAACCTTAGTGTTGGTGCAGCACACACTCCTCTTTTCAAGCCCTCAGCATCTAGCAGAAAAACTTGATCCTACCCAGCATCAACTACGGGCTAGGCCACTTTATGATACATAAAGAACATATATGGATTGCTCTGTATAACAATTGAAACAATCCTTTTTAATATGTGCTATATACTCATAACCAGACTATGATTTGCTTTTGGATACATTGTCTTAGATTACTCATAGGATAGCAATGTGCCATTTATATTTATTGTATTTATATTTTGTGTTGCACTCAATATTGGATAATTAAAAAGTTCTATCTCCTTATTCTTAAAATATTTTATGTTGCTTGGCCTTTCTATTTATATATACATAAATATAGACTGCCTAAGGGTGTTTTTAGATACAATCTACCAGAAGGATTTCCACCCTATCGTCCATCAAGAGTGCTATTCTCAGTGAAGGCGACAATGGTGCTAGTGCCACAGGTCAGGCATATAAGACGATGGCACTCATTTTATTTTTTGGTTGCTAAGGCTTGGAATCAGCTTTCCTTGTAATTCAGACCTTGTGCTCTGAATCTGTATTCCTTAGCCGTTTAAAAGGTGGTTGTTGTCTTCTATCTAATTTGGTGCTCAGGCTTTTTGTTGTCTCATCTGAGTTCCTAATGATGGGACTTTCCTAGGAGTAGCCGTACGTTCTACAAAACTCCATCATTCATTCAATAATTCTTGAAAAAAGATGTGCTTAACAAACTAATCGTCTAAGTTCTGCTCACTTTCAGGATTTGTACCCAACGTTATAGAATATATTCTTAGATTCTGGGAACCCTGATGCCCTTGCAAAAAGTCTTAAACACTTCTGGACTGTTTTTCAGACCACAGACCTTATTTTAAAATTGTTGGAGCTCTAAACAACGCCGGGTCAGATTCACCGCAAAATATCTACTTCCAACTGCACATTTGGAGTTCTGCAGCAGCAGCATCTTCCTGGGTTCATTGGACAGTCTGAACCTTCTAGAAGATTAATGGAGGTGGCAAGCTGGAGAAGTATTCAGTTTTAACTGTTAACAAGTTTTCCTTTAGGTAGGAAATAGCTTAGTCTGCAAGATTGGGTAATAGATATTGCATTACAAGATGACAAATATCATACTCCATTCTGTTCCCAAATGCACAAAATTACTTAGCAGCTGGTGTCACCTCAGTACTAGGATACAGACAATGTACGTTTTGGAAGAAGTTCCCATGTCTATTCCAGACATTCCCGGAATGTCTCCGGCTGGAGTGCTCCGAATCCATCTTTTGGAAAGGGCTGAAGACCTATTTGTTTCCTGTGGTTTAATTTTTCTTTTACCAGGTTACCGTGGATGCTGCTTTTCTCTCACCTGTTAACTCACTGCGGGGACACACTGATTCAGAGTAACCAGGCGCTCTATAAATGTGTGGTGTTTCCCCAATAAAGTAAACAGGAAATCAAATGTAGTTCAGGAGTCCAGTTTAATCGCCTCATCCACAACAGCTTCAGGTCGTAACTGACCTGGAATATCCAATACATTCCTATTCTAAGAACAGTGGGGAAATTCCTATTCTAAGCAGAGTCCTGGGGAAAAGGACTAGAAACCAATGGGAGGGAAGATGTAAGATAAAAAAGAACAACATAACACATCTCCCTTCTTTACAATAAATAAAAAAGCTGAAGGTTAAACATGGTAAGAAGAAAAAACACATTGACAAATAAGAAGAACTGTGAGTATTGCTCACACATAGTCTTTCATGTACATAGGAGCACTGCGTAACCTTTGACTCCTCACACGAGCATTAGGTGAGAAGCTGGCACAGGAGTGAGAAGGACTATTCATGGCAAAAAGATTAGAGTTAGTATCACAGTCAGACTGGGTAATGTTTTTCGATTTGACAACCACAACTCTACTTTTGTTCCAAATTCTCCCATCTTGTGTTTTGATAGCATTACCAAACACTTTAATGACGGGCCTGACATTGGTGTACTTGGACCAAGACCTTCTCCCTACAGGTGCCTTTATTTTCACAAGGTCACCAACCTTCACTTCATGAAACTTAACACATTTAACTTTGTCGAAATATGCTTTCCTACAAATTTGTTTTTCTACTTCTCTCTCCCTCCAAGTACCAACACGGTTGTCCACAAACCCCTTCTTCAGATTCATCCAACCTGGACACCACATAGTGTTCGGAACTCTACCCCTGAATAGCTCAATAGGAGATTTCCCAGTAGTTGAGTGAGGGGAACAACGATAAGCGTCAATTCTTTCCCTTAATGCATCTTTCCAATTTAAGCCACTAGCTCTTGCGAGCTGAATACATTCTTTCAATGTGCGGTTGACCCTCTCAACGGCACCATTTGTTTCTGGATGGTACAATGATGTTCGTTTGTGTAATATCCCACATTTCTTTAGATAATGATCAAACAAGCTAGAACAGAACTGTGGACCGTTATCTGACAAAATGCTATTAGGAAAACTCTCTCTCAAAAATATATCAGACAAAAATGTTATGACTGAAGTTGACGTAATCTCACTAACTGCGCGTACTTCTATCCACCGTGAGTATAAATCAATTAATACTATCAAATAAGGTGTGTCAGAAACTCCAGTGAGAGGCCCTAAAATATCAATGGCTAATTCATCCCAAGGATGATTAGGTAAATCCCTACATACCATGGGCATTTGTCTGACTTTTAGAATCTTGTCGCTAGCACAGCATTCAACACAGTCTCTAACCATTCGTTCTATTTCTAAGTCCATTCCTGGCCACCAGAACTGAGTACGAATCATCTCTTTGGTTTTTACTATTCCCAAGTGCCCAGAGTGTGCATGCAACAACAACTTTTTCCTTAAAGAGCAAGGGGGTATGAGCCTCAGACCACGAGTCAGCATGTCATCAGAAATGGACAGCTCCTGAGAAACTAAGGACCAGGGTTTATCCAGACGCTTATTATCTTTCAATAGAGACATTACTCTAATTAACTCCTCATCCTTCGACAATTCCTCTTTCCACTCATCTTTACCTACTACACCCTCTGTAACTTCACAAACATTGAGGTATTCTTCTTCATCAATAAACTCACCATCACTACCTGTATCACCATCATTTACCAACCTAGAAAAACAATCAGCAGCCTTGTTTGACACACCAGGTAAATATTGCACTTCAAAGTCAAATTCTTGTAAGGATATTATCCACCTCCTAATCCGGGAAGAGATAGAATCCAACCCTTTTTTGCAAAAAACGTCTTTCAACGGCTTATGGTCAGATTTGACAACAAATTTGGTCCCCCAAACCAAATTTTTGAATTTCTTTAAAGCCCAATAAATGGCTAATGATTTCTTTTCAATTACGGAATAGTTTAATTCCGGACCACGAAGACACCTGGAAGCACATGCAATTAAGGAATCATGGTCGTGTTTATTTTGCACCAAAACTGCTCCTAAACCTTTGTCACTCGCATCTGTGAATATGAATGTAGGTAAACCAGGAACAAATGCTTGCAAGCATGGAGCTTTTTTTTAATTCTTCTTTTATGCCCTCAAACTCCTTTTTGCATTCATCAGACCAGACAAATGTGACACTTTTCCCAGTGAGTCTCCTCATGTTCTTTGTCTTATCAGCAAAGTGTATAATAAATTTCCCATAAAACTCTACCATCCCGAGAAAGGATAACAACTCATCTCTATTAACAGGCTCTGCCATATTATTGATGGAAGCATCTAAATCAGATTTAGGGAAAACCCCTTCACTCCTAATACAATGACCCAGGTAGTTGACTTCTTCCAAGCCAAATTTACATTTTTCTTTTTTGAGTGACAGGCCAGAGTCAGACAATCTTTTCAACACATCACACACCCGTTCATTGTGTTCTTGTAAGTCTGACCCATATATTAGAAGATCATCTTGGTAACATTTTACCCCTCGAAGACCTTTAAGTATGTGTGTCATGATTCTCTGAAATACAGAGGCAGCTGATATTAATCCAAAAGGCATTCTTTTGAACCTAAAGGTACCCATCGGTGTTATAAATGCAGTTAAATCTTGACAAGAGGTATCCAACTCAACTTGGTGGTAGGCAGATGCCAGATCCAAGGTGGTAAAGTATCTTGCTCCCTCTAACGTGCCTACTATCTCATCTATATTGGGTAACGGAAATCTGTCTACCACCACCTCTTTGTTTAATGCTCTTAGATCAATACACAAACGAATCTCCCCAGTTGGCTTCTTAGCTACTACAATAGGAGCCAACCATTCCGTAGCCTCCACTGGTTCTATTATGTTATTCGCAATGAGCTTCTCAATCTCCTCTTGAACCTTCACTTGCTCTGCAAGTGGAATCCTTCTAACCTTTGCTACTATTGGAATAGCATTCTTCTTTAGCTTGATACAATGCTTGTAGCCAATTAAACAGCCTAACTTATCCTTAAATACAGAAGGAAACTTTTCTGCAAACATGTCGGAAAAGTTTTCAACTTCAAGAATTCTCACCTGAGGAGTGGCATTCGGATCCAGTGTAACCCCAAGATCACGTTGGTCTCTCCAACTAATTAGAGCATCACCAAAATTCGTTACATAAATTTTCCCTGAAATGATTCTGCAACCTAATTCCATAGTGGCCATAAAATACCCTAGAATCTTAATTGGTTTACTACCATAACCTAGAGGTAAAATATCACTCTTGAACAACTTTACATTTTTCCCAAAGGTTTTGTGCAGTAGCTCTTCATCAATCATGGTGATTTGAGAACAAGAATCAAATTTAAATTCAATCATGGCATCATCCACTTTAACTAAATGTGTGGGATGTTCTAATACCCCACCACTAACCTGAAACGTAACCGTTTTCACCTGTGGTTGTGCCCATTTCTTGTACGTATTATCCCTTTTATTACCTTTTGTCCTACAACATTTTGAAAAGTGACCTCTTCTCCCACACTCATTGCAAATCGATTTCAATGCTGGACAATTTGGTGAGTTAGCTAAATGACCGGGGTTGCCACACCTGAAACAAGAAAATTTGTTAGACATATTAAAACTCGGATTAAATCTATTCATCACATTGTCATTCTTCCCACTGTCTTCTTTTCCCTCTTTCTGAACTTGACAAACAACTTCGTCTACTTTGGATTCAACTTTCTTCTCAGGTTCTACCATCTTCTCTTTTTCTCCTTTCAGTTCATCTACACATTTGGTCATGTGTTCGACTTGTTTTGCTATTACAAGTACTTCCTCTAAGGGTGGTTCATCCTTTAGCCATAACTCCTTTCGAATGCTTTCATGAGCACACTTTAAGACAAACTGATCTCTTATTCTTTCTTCTAATGTTTGTCCAAATTTACACGAAGAAGCCAATTTTCTTAGAGCGGAAATGTAGTCTTCTACAGACTCATCTCTCTTCTGACCTCTCAAGCCAAAATGGTATCTCTCCATTATTGTGCTCAACCTTGGAAGATAGTGACGATCTAATTGTTCTATGGCTATTTCGTACTCATTTAAGCTTCTCTGTTCTGCTGCTGTGAGCTCCGGCAAGTGTTCCAATACGTCTTGCCCTTCTCCTCCTAGACAGTGTAAAAGTAAAGAATGTTTCCTCTCTGCACTTAGGTTTGTGCCACAAACCCTCGCATAATTCGCAAATATCTTCTTCCATTTCTGCCATTTCACATTTGGTTCACCTGGACTTATCAAAAAGAATGCTGGTTGGGTGACATTCTGCATTTTCTTTCTCCTCTTTTTCCCCTTTTTTTATATATATATAATACACTCTTTACTCTTCTTATCCTTTGTTGTGTTTTTATAAATTCTCCTTTTTTTTAATTTTAATTTAAAGAATTGTCATTTTTAATGATAAGGTTCTGTTAAATTGTTTTCTCTTTGTCTCACTTTTTCTTTTACTAGAGAATTTGCCTTTCTTTCAGTAATAATAGAATAAGCATTGTGAGATCATCCTTCTTTTTTCTTTATGAACAAAGCCACGTTCTAATCTTTTCACGAGAACGTTCTTTCTCTCTTCGTTCTTTTTAACTATGAATGAGAACAATCAGTGTTCTTTCTTTTCTTTCAGAATGCGCGTTTGCATCAGTGCGCAGCGAGGCTTGAAACGCAGCGCGACTTCCTTAACACGCTGCGTATTGCGTCATTGAAACGCATGGAGCCTTCCTGTAACACGCGCTGTGAACCCGATCGCGCTAAGACACGCGAGCAGCGCGAGCGCATCTAACGGCTTCACTTTTAAACAACGCGCGTTGTTTATTTACTTTCTTTTACGTCCCCCTTTTTTTTAATTAACCTCCCTCCGTACTCCTCACTGCATCAAGGAGTTTTCTTTCTTCTTTTCGATTCTTCCTTTCAGGCGCTGGGAAGACTTTGCTTCCCTTCTATGGAGTACAGCCGCAGGGGAGGTAGATCGAGATGAAGACAGCTGCGTGTTGAGGCCTTCAGAGGTAGGATCGTCGCCAATATTAATGTGGTGTTTCCCCAATAAAGTAAACAGGAAATCAAATGTAGTTCAGGAGTCCAGTTTAATCGCCTCATCCACAACAGCTTCAGGTCGTAACTGACCTGGAATATCCAATACATTCCTATTCTAAGAACAGTGGGGAAATTCCTATTCTAAGCAGAGTCCTGGGGAAAAGGACTACAAACCAATGGGAGGGAAGATGTAAGATAAAACAGAACAACATAACAAAATGCACTTATTATTATTATTGGTGTTTTTATATCAGAGGCTGATTTTGACAAGAGGGATTTCGAACTGGAACAATGCAAAAGTGCTGCAAAATGAAGTTCAGTGAACTCTGAACACCAGTTTGGCATCTTCTGGGAAGAATACCTTCAGTTGCAATATGCAACCCCTAAGAGACCTACTTTCCTAAAGGAATTTGAGAAACTAGGACTCCCAAAAGGATATTTCCTGTGATGAAAAAATAGTTTAATAAAGCCTTCAAAAAGAGGCCTACCGACAAAGATCTAGAGAAACTTGGCAGAAAAAGGCCAAGAAGCTCTACAATCCAGCATGGCAGAATAGATTAAAAGAGCATAACAAAGCTCAGCTTCATATATAGTCACTCTCTAACACAAAGAGATGAGATGAGATCACTGATTGCCAGGGATCAACCTTGTTCCCACATACATTATACCACTTAATAACCATGCCAATAAATGGGCAGACTTAGAAGACTTTTACCACATTGTCTTTGCATGCTGCAGATACAGCCTGTTGGACTTGGCCCTCTCTGCAGGGTAATCCTTAAACTTTTTGCCTTTCTCTCCTATTTTCTGAACACATTTTTATTGGCTTTTAGGACTCTGCGCACTTTACCACTGCTAACCAGTGCTAAAGTATTTGTGCTCTTTCCCATAAACATGGTAAAATTAGCTTACACTTAATTGGCACCATTTCATTCACTTGTAAATCCCCAGTAAAGTCATACAACATGTATCAGGGCCTGTAAATCAAATGCTAATAGTGTGCCACCCAAGTAAGGAGCCTTTGAAACATGTCTCTGGCCTGCCATTGCAGCGTGTGTGTGCAGTTTTAAATAGCAATTTCGACCTGGCAAAATAAACCTTTCCCAGTAAAAAGAAACTCCCCTTAGAGAGATTATATCACACACCAGCAGAGTTTCAAATGCTCACCACACCTAATCAAATCGGTCCTGCATATACTGAAAATCCTTTCTCCCTAGGCAGATACCACCAAGATTAAAGGTTTACACAAAGCTTTAATATCATGTTTGTGTGAACCCACAATTACATCATATCAATATGAAGAATTTAACATTTTTTACATCACCATATATATAAAACAATTTATGTATCACAAAATCTAAAACACATTTTGCTTCTAGACCCCATCACACACAATACGGCACAGCATAAACCTTTTGGTCATCGGGTGATAAGTCTGTGACTCTGATTACATGGCAAGATGGAAATATTAAATGCTGTACACAGGAAGTATCTGCCATATCTAGTATCCACATACTTTGAGATGCTCTATGAGACCTTGCGGCCATAGAGGTGGAATGACTGTGAATACCAATTGGGGTGCATCTAAGCATCCCTATGCCAAGTAAGACCTTGCAATTTGTGAACTGCACATGTCCTCCAGTTCTCCTGACAGATAACATGATCCCGTGGAGGAAAAGCGCCAAGAATTAACAGAAGGGTAACCCTTTGGGTGTGTATACAGCCTGCGGAGATCCAAGTGCAAAAGAATCTACATTGGAATTCTTGGTGTACCCGAGAGCAGGATATTGGATAAATTATCTTTTTTATTGGGGAGACTTAAACCTAATTACATTGTCTTGAAAAAGGTGGTTAAAGATAATGGAGCAGCACATACAATGGATATATGAGTACTATTTTATAGGGTACTCCCATTTGTTCTGCAAAAGTTTTCAAATTGCCTTTTGTAATTTTGTGGGTTATGTTGCACAGTATTGTGTGTTTGGGGGATATAGAAAAAACTTTGTTTTAGGTTTTGTGATACATAAATAGTTTTATATGTATGATGATATGAAATTTGTTTTTAAATACTTCCTGTTAATATGATGTAATTGTGGGTTTACACATACATCATATTTTTTTATTTATTTATTTATTTATTTAGTATATTTATAAAGTGCAGTCCTGTCACCCAGAGGGCATCCTGGCGCTTGAACTTGAGCAGTGGCCCTCTACACTTATACAGCAATTTTAGGGAACAAATGCGTTTTTAACGCTTTCCTGAACGGAAGGTAGTCACTGTGGCTTCTCAAAGGGAGTGGCAGGGAATTCCAAAGTTTGGCCGCTGCCACGCTGAATGAGCGGCCACCCATCCTGACTCTCTGAAACCTCGGGACTACCAGCAAGTGCGCCGAAGAGGAACGGAGAAGCCGTGGGGCAGAGTACCAGGTGAACATATTCTGCAGAGGTATAGGACCCAGCTGATGTACTGCTTTGAACACCAAACAGGCGGCTTTGTACAGCACTCTTAGATGTACCGGGAGCCAGTGTAACTCTCTCAAAGCTAGGGTAGAAGAACTGGACCTAGGGCGTGAGAGAGCCAACTTGGCGGCCATGTTCTGCACCCGTTGTAGCTTCCCCACCAGATTTTTAGGGGCCTCCAGAAGTAGCGCATTACAATAGTCTAAGCGACTAAGTATGGTGCCGCGAACTACATCCGGTCTGGCTTGGGCGGGGAGAAGGGGCAGAACTTTACGCAGCATGCGTAACAGCATCATGCACGTACACGTGGTTTTATTGACGTGCAGGTCAAGCTGTAGATTTGGGCCAAAGATCACCCCCAAGTTGCGAGCAGATACTGCCGCCGATACTGGCTCGGGAAAGGAGGCAGGCCAAAAGTTTTCTGGAAGTGCCCGCGCTATCCGGTCTGTGGAACAGTAAAGGACCTCCGTCTTAGCGCTGTTAAATTGTAAGGAGTTGGCCCGCAGCCAGTCTGCTGTGGCTGCCATACAGCGATGGAATGTCTCCAACGAGACCGCATTATTGCCCTCCAAGGAAAAAACCAGCTGGGTGTCGTCGGCGTAGTTAAAAGCCGAGACACCAAAGGATTTTATAAGCTGGACCAAGGGGCGGAGGTACAGATTAAAAAGTATTGGGCTGATGGCCGAGCCCTGTGGCACCCCCTGCCATACTTTCCTTGGCTCGCAGCAAAATGGAGGGAGAGAGCTTTGTGGAAACCTTTAATCTTGGTGGTACCTGCCTGGGGAGAAATGGTTTTCCGTATATGCATGATTTGATTAGGTGTGGTGTTTGAAACTTTGCTGATGTGTGAAACAATCTCTCCAAGGTGAGTTTCTTTCTACTGGTTCAGTAGTGTTCTTACCCCTTGGTGTGAGGGGTCCCTCTTAATTTCTAGAGAAAATAAACCTTTTTCCAGGCCTAAACTTTCCTTTTTGAAAAGTGATAACTTTCAATTGGGGGCAGGTAGGAATCTCAAGTTTGGAGTCTCCTAAATTGCATTCTAATACCTTCTTTAATGCTAAAGTCGGAACTTAAATCTTAATTCAGAAAGTTCCACTTTTAGAAAATTGGCCTTTTCTTCTCTCAACCATTTGGTGCCTTCAACCTTTATCCTGCGTCACATGACTAGGAGTAGCTGGCAGTTGTCTCTACAGGAGCATCCCCAAACATTTTCCCTTCCTCCTCCTTCTTTTTGCTGAATTTGTGTTTGTTGGCCTTAGGACTCTGTGCACTTTACCACTGCTATGCAATGCTAGAGTGCTTAAGCTCTCTCTCTAAAACGTGGTTTAATTGGCATATACTGGTTTGGACTATTTAATTTACCTGTAAGTCCTTTGTAGAGTGGGATGTCATATACCCAGGGTGTGTACATTAAATGCTACCAGTGGGCCTGCAGCACGTATTGAGCCACCCACTTAAGTAGCCCCTTAAAATTTGTCCCAGGCCTGACATTGCAGCCTGAAAGCAGTGTCACACTGCTATGTTGACTTGACATTTGAAACTCCTTGCCAAGCCTTTAACTCTCCTTTTATCACATATAAGTCACCCCTAAGGTAGGCCCTAGGTAGCCCATAGGGCAGGGTACTGTGCAATTGAAAGGTAGGACATGTGCTTTTAAGTTTTACATGCCCTGGTTTTGAAAAACTCCCAAATTTACTTTTCACTACGATGAAGCCTACCCATCTTACAGGATAACATTAGGGATGCCTTATTACATTTAATAAGCTGTCATTCGTCAATGAGAGGAGCTGAGCCTTAATGTGTAATCAACTGGCAGGGTGGGGGAATGTGGTGGTGCTGAGCACAGCTCCATTTGCACCTGAATAGACTGTATCATGTCTCCTCAGAATAGGCCTAATGACGTTGAATTGTCAGTGCAGCCAGCTTGAAGCCAGGGCAGGGGAAGCAGGAAACTCCCAGAACTTCAAAGGCCCTTTCCAGAAACTTCTCCCACCTTCTGGGAGCAGGACACAAGGGAATAAATATAGGGCTCTCAGACCCACTCTTCAGTACAATCCTGAACCTGTGGCTACTCCGCCAGGAAGAAGTACTGCTGTGCTGCTGAAGGACTGCCACTCTGCTGGACTGCTGCTCTGTATGAACTGCTGCCCTGCTGTGTTGACCTGCTTCCTGCTGCCCTCCTTGCCTGGGTGAGAAGAACTTGACCTGCATCACTTGAACCTAGAACCCTGGGTGACTCCAAGGGCTAGTTGGCTGGTCACCTGATCTGAAGTCTCAGGAACATAAAAGGCTTCCAACCACCCGCTTTCTCAGCTGGACTCTGCCATCTGTGAGCCGGCCTGGCCAAGTGGTACCATAACGTGCTTGCTTCAGCAGAAATTAAGAATCCACTGTCTAACTGACATATTGCCACTGTTGTACAGTTCAAAACTGGTGCATTGCCCCTGCTGCGTGGATCAGAACCGGCTCATCCTTTCTGCTGCATGGATCAACAACGATGTATCACCGCTGCTGTGTGAATTGTACTCAATGCATTCCCTTTGAAACCACGACTGTGCAACGCTCTTCCTGGCCCAGAAACATTGCATCTCCATCGACGGCAGCCTCGGTGTGACTCTCCACATCATAGCACTTCCACCCATCCAAGCCAACATACCACCATTGCTGCTCAGGTTGGGACCAGCGCATTCCTGCCACTGCATTGATTGGCACAGGTGCATTCCCTCGTCTGCACCACGCGCACTAGACATCGACACAAGCAGGATTAAGGCACTTTGGTTCAGTGGGCCAACCCTGGCCCCCATAGCCGGCCTGTGCTCCATTGCGTTCAGCTTGAACATTTGACTTAGTTCTGGTTCAGCGCAACCAGATATCCCAAGTAATCGCTTATTGCTTCTAATAACTATTTTACAGTTTATTCTTTAGAAATCATTATCCCAAGTTCTACTTATTGGATTTTTGTTGTTTTGGCCTTGTTTTATTTATTAAAATATTCACTATTTTTCTAAACTGGCATGGTATCTTTATGTGTGATATTCTCACAGTTTTTCCTGTTTGTAGTGTTGCACAAATACGTTACACATTGCCTTCAAGTTAAGCCTGATGGCTCTGTGCCAAGCTACCAGAGGGTGAGCACAGGTTAATTTGGGGATTTCTGGTGCCTTACCCTGACTAGGATTGTGGTTACTGCTTGACCAGGTGTCATACCCCCACTCAACCTGGAACGTAATTTTTAACACCAACGTAGAGCAATGCAATATGAAACAGGTACCTTACCTCTCTCAACTGCACAGGCCCTAATAACTTTGTTGCCCAAACCTGGACGTGACCACACTAAATTGAATGCATATCGCCTACTTTCCTTATTAAATACTGAATATAAAATCCTTAGCAAAATTTAGCAAACCGACTACAACCCCTCCTAACAGGTCTAATTCATGTTGATCAAAGTGGATTTGTCCTAACACGTAATACATCCCTCAATATACGTAGACTCTGCAATATAATGTTTTCCTGTACCAAGGACCTACCAGAGGGAGGGTGTATTTCACTCGACAAAACCCAAGAATTCAACACTTTAACCTGGGAGTACATGCTAGCCATGCTACTAAAATTCGGAATTTCACAGAAATATATCAAATGGATACAAATACTTTATCACCTCCGACCACCAGGGTGCGCACCGGACCACAGATATCAAAGCCCTTCCAAATACAAAGAGGCACAAAACAAGGCTGTCCCCTATCACATATGTTGTTCGCACTAGCCCTAGAGCCATTAGCTCACATGATACGAGCAGAATCTACTGGATAGGACATTACGCTTAATTATACACATTATGTCATATCACTTTAAGCCAACAATATTATGCTTTACACTAGCAACCTGCAGGATTACACAATCAGCTCAGCACAGACCTTTGCACAGTTTGAATCTATTGCAGGACTGGCCATAAACTATGAAAAATCCTACGCATTCCCTTTTGGCAACAACGTTGACGCACAGACCATCCCTTTCAGAAACAGGAACATAGCAATAGCACACACCACCGTTAGAAATTTGGGAATACAGGTATATAGGGACACACAAGACAATATTTAAGGAAACCTCCAGAAGGCAATAAGCTCACTTGGACCACAAATCTCATTCTAGACATCTCTACAACGCTCAGTCGCAGGCAGACTGGCAATATCAAAAATGGTAATGCTACTGCGTCTATTATATTTTTACACAAACCCTAAATAGATTATTAATTAGCTTAATATGGGGCACATGCCATCGACAATTGAGCTTAAAGAAGCTGCAGCTTCCATCAAATGCAGGAGAAATGGGAGCCCCGGACGTTTATGCATATTGCCTTGCCATACAACTACAATGGCTCTCATATTGGTTAGCAGGTCAAAATTTACATGTAATAGAATATACACCACACATGCTTACGCAAGGTAGATTGCACAGTTTGTTATGTCCCAATGCCATGCCCGGCCCTTGTTCCAAATGCTGCTAAGATTGCAATCGTTACTGGAAACAGGCATTAAAGTATACAGCAGATACCCCAGCATATGCGCCTGACATACTATTATTAGGCATCCCCACCAACACCGGAACGTTAACCAATCGGCAGCTGGAACCCTGGACACAGGCCGGGGTGAACACAATAGGCGATCTCTTTGGAGAAGGAATACTTTTAACACATACCGATTTCACTAATGAACGAGGAGTGCCGGAAATACTGTTCTTAACTCATGCAAGCCTAGTAGCTTATATTAAGGAAAATGGGCTCCTAAAGGAACAGAACCCACAACAAATGAACTAGTTAATTTAATGTACCTTATGGGAACAGGTAGCCACCTTACGCTATGGTTTTACCAAGGGTTACGTACACATCAACCATCCTCACTGAATTCAGTGTGCAGTAACTGGGAGTGAGATATAAATAAACCGCTACCGGGCAAAGAGTGGGGTGCTGTACTAGAATACCCAAAACGAGTATCCTGCAACACGCGTTTTAAATTTACCTAGTATATGTTAACTCAAAGGGCATATTTAACACCAATTAAAATACATTCCATATATCCGAATGCCACAGCATCATGTCCCAGATGGGTTTAACAAGATGCAGACCTTAGTCACATAATATGGATTTATGACAAACTGCGTGGGTACTGGGAAAGGCTATCCACTGTACTAGGAGACATACTGGGTGATAGAGGATTCCAAACAGTTGAAGCTTGTATTTTAGGGCTATATAAATGGCGAAAAGGTCACGAGGAACAAGCTAAGTTTGCAGACTTGGCCCTACTATTAGCCAAGCGTAGCATATCTAGGAGATGGAAATCACCTACAGCCCCTAGATTACACAACTGGAAGGAGGAAGTGGAAAAATGGGGACTAGCTGAAAGTGTAGCCATTCGTAGGAAAGAAAGTAGAGGACTACGGAAAAATCCTATAGGCATGTGCTGGGACATTATACTGACGTCCTTTAAAGCAACTGATGCCATCAATCCTCAAAATTAATACATCTTGCAGATAATAGATGTGATCCCAGAAATTGGTGACTCTCCAAAGCACAGACCCAGGGTATCCCATATGAATCTACACAGTACAACAAGAATCATTAATTGGTACTGGATATACCAGCAGCAATCTTAATAATGTATCCCCTTTCCATGGGGTTATATCTTTCTTCCTTTCATTATTTCAAAGCCATCAGCATGGAGGGAAAGTTTGGAAATGTTTGATTGTTATATAAAAAAGTGTATGCACTGTAATCCTATTATTGTAACAGCAGGTTTGACACCAACTGTCAGTACAAGAAGAGCGTGGACAAGCACTACAATGACTTATTTATAACCAAAACAGAATATTATGGACACATTGTCATGAAAAAATCACTATATGTTGCTTGAATAATTATTTGGGTATTCCTGCTGTATAAGTGTACTGTTGGCTAAAAAGCAGAAAATGTATCAAATATGTTATAAAAAAAACACAGAGCAATGCAAGCTGATACAGCTCTTTGCATCGCCTTATCGGAACTCACACAGAGTGACGCAGATGCAAGCCCACATTGTAGCCTGCAGAGCTCATCGGAACTGCTGCTGTGTCCCACTCTTTGACGTGGATCCCACAGCTTCTTATTGGAATATCTCAGCACTATGGAGCTTTGATGAAAGGCCACAATGCCGTTCTTGCAGCTCATCGGAACTGCCAATGCATGACGTATCTTCGACGTTGCCTGCACCTCTTCTCTGGACTGCTGCTGAGCACAATGCTCCTCAACCCGGATTTAAGCTACATTTCTCAGAATTTCTCTGTATCCGGCCTGCACTCCATCGCGGTCAGCCTGAACTTGTGACTATGTCCTGGTATGGTGCAAGAAAATAACCATAGTTGGCACTTTCTTTCTTTTAAGCATTAGTTTGACCTAAACCTTTAAAATTACATAACTCCAGGTCTACTAATTGGATTTGGGTGGTTTTGGTGTCAAATAATTTATTAACCTTTACTGTTTGTTTCTAAATTGGTGTGGGATTTTTCTTGTGTTGTATTTTCACATCATTACTGTTTCTGTGATGCATAGATACTTTACAAATTGGCTGATTTTGAGGGCAGGTTAATTTGGGGTTTGCTTATGTTTCATACTTACAAGAATTCTGGTTGCTAGTTGAGTAAGGTTTCAGGCCATTTATCCAGTAAATCCATTTTTTACTCAGCTACCTAAGAACAGAGACAACGGGAAAATACTCTTCTCATTTGGGTCCAAAATGCTGCTCATTTCCTGGTAGATCACACACCTGGAGTAAAGAGACAAGTGGCATTGTATCTAGTGAGAGTATTCACAATGATGGACAATGTGACATTGCAGGTCAAGAATATACTAGAAGAAAATACAGCCAGATAATGCAATGGTAAGTTTCAAAGATAGCTGTGGTTGGTGTATCTACACCCAACACGGCTGTCTTCGACACTTCAACACTTACTGTAACACTATCTGTCTGTGTTTTGTACTACTGCGGGTGTTGTTTTTACAAAGATCGATATATATATACTATATATTCTGAGATAAACCAAGATTTTTGCAGATAATTGTACATGTTATAACAACCTTTGTAAATTTTGTAAATGTAACAAAGAATAAGCGCTGCACCACAAATTGTCATACTTAGACCATTTGATCCTCAACTCAGCTGGTTGATTGTTTGCCTTTTACTTGCTGTGAGAATGTGGATTATTAGCTGTAGGGGATGTGAGTCCTCTCCAAGCGATATTGTCACAATTCCGTACCAGTTCCAGTTAGAACTCAATAATTTAAAACTGAGCTCAAACTTTGGTAGCTTTAGCAGAGAGTGGACACGCTTTAGCAGAAATATGTAAAGCATTAATCAGTACCTAAACAGGTAAATAAAGTAAACACAGTACAATAAAAATCCCACTACAGTTTATACAAATAGAGTACAATTTAATGACCAAACAACAAAAATTAAATGTAAGTATCTGGAGATATGATTTGTAGATATTTTAAGTCAAAATAGCTATAAAAAGCACAAAGCGACAAACACAGTAATCTGGTCGCACTAGTTCAGGTTTGAGTCAGACGTTAAGGCCAACCACGAGCTCCTGGCAGCCTGGTACTAGTTCGAGGTTTGTCCGATTGGAAATGTACCTTCTGACGTAAAAGATTTTCTGAAGAAAAGTCTTCATTGACGGGTCTTTGGGTGGTCTGGCTGCAAGTTCGTTCCAAAAGGGGGTTTGACAACAGCGGCCTGGTTAAGTGAGGGTCCTCGGTGTGAGCCTTGGCTCCAGGAGAAAACTTGGCCCATTTGTCATTGATGGTGGCAAAACTCAGAACGGGTGAAGTCTGGAGTATGTACCGTTAACGGTCTTGTTAGCGGTCAGATGGTGTTTGACATCGACCTCAATGAAGACCTTCTACGTTTGGACTTAGAAAGTTTACTGAAAGTCAAAAGCCATTCATTGGGGGAACCAGTGAGTTGAATCCAACCTTTGATTTGGCAGCTGTGCCTTCAGTGTTGATTCTCGTCTCCGCTGGCTCTCAGGAAATAAAGTTCTGAAAAAGTTTCTAAGTCTCCAGCTGTGAAGATTTTACTGTGAAAGGAGTACCCTCTATCACCAGCCAAAGGTCCTAAACCTTGCAGTCGCCACTTGGGGCTTAGGACTCAGTCTCCACGAAGCCTCCAGCAGGATCCATGGCTAACTGAGTTGAAATTTGTCAGCTGGGCTATTGGAAAAAGTAGACTTTTGCAACTTTTGTGGCTGCTTTTGTGGCCCTATAGCTTAACATGAGATCAGCCAACTGACCCTGTGTACAAGTGGGAACAAGCCCAGCCCCTGGGTTACTCTCCACAGGTTCAGCAGCAGGTGCAGTCCTTCTTCTGTCCTCCCTGGTCTAGATGTGTTCTTAAGAAGGTATCAATAGATGCCACGTTTATGAGTGGCACCAGGTTGTGGGTGGGGGAAACACTCTGACAAGTAGGAAACGTTTCCGTGGGGTAACCTGCCCATATTTACATCACTTCCTGGGGAGTTAGCCCTAAACAATCCCATGGTACACTGCCCTGCAAAAATCCAAAATGGCTGAACACTCGTTCCTTTGGGCAGAGCTCTGTGCACACTCCTGAGGTGTTTTCCAGAAAACGGAAGTCCCCTTACAACCCAGTTCTGAAACAGGTTTTCTCCCTACTGGGATTTGAGCCATCCTGATTACCTTAACAATCGAGAGGGCAGGCCTAGGTGAGAGTTACATGTGCCTTTAACGGCGGATGCCCCTTTGGAGCTTGTACTGTTGGTGGGCACATCCCCTGGCGATCCTATCAGGATGAGGTCACACCTCCATACACCCAACGCCCTTTCCTGTAGCCGTTCTTATCACCTTGCAGGAAGTCAGCAGGCTTCCAGGTGACAGATGTGATTAGCACTACTAGAGGGTAAAAAAGGAAAGACTGTAAATTTCTAAAGTCACTATGTCTGCAATAGTTTGACAGAATTCAACCTTGGCACAACATTGGATTTTCTTAAACTATAGAAATGTGCAATTAAAGTATTTTCCTATTTAGTGTCCTTCTGAAGGTAACTTTGTTAAGAGTAGTAAAGTAATCCAGTATGTTCTATGGCACAGCTAGCCTTGCTCCAGTGAAAAACATGTTTGGGGCCTTATTCACTGTAAGGACATATAAACACACTAAATACATATGTCCTACTTTTAAATTTCAAATCACCCTGCCTTAGGGCTGTGAAGGCCTATTTTTGAAGTGATTTACTACTATTTAAAAGTAAGGTCTAGACATGTTAAAAGAACGACTTTAACAGGTAAAAATTGCAGTTTAAAACTGTCTGGCTAGACTGCTTTGGCGGACCGAGATTTTTGTTTCACAT
Source organism: Lissotriton vulgaris (assembly GCF_964263255.1). Lineage (NCBI taxonomy): Eukaryota > Metazoa > Chordata > Amphibia > Caudata > Salamandridae > Lissotriton > Lissotriton vulgaris. The sequence goes on along the minus strand of NC_141689.1, from coordinate 1,557,845,490 downwards.
TTTCACTTTAGTGGTCGCGCATTAAGTGCTGCATTTTAGTGTTGATATTTAACTTACAGACCCTGAGGACACAGGGTACCATATACAAGGGAATTATGTGTAAGTTAAACATGCTGATCATGATTTTAACCAATTCAACAAGTTTTTAGGGGCCAAAGGACATACACTGGGGTCTGGTAAGCAGGGTCCCAGTACACAGATTCCAAGAAAAATGGGGTTGATCATGCAAAAAGAGAAATTTTCTTACGCTTACCCTTTCTACTGTTATTGTCTTTGTATTCTTCTTTGGTGTGCTCTAGAGAATCGTCTTTCTGTATTGTCAGTAAGACATTACCCCACACTCCGGCTGCACCCTTCTGGTACCAAGATATAGTATGATGAAGCAGTAAGGGCCAGATGTAGGACGGCTATTACCGATCGGTAACGGCCGTAATTAACGAATTTCGGCCGTTACCGACCAGTAATAGGCTTTTGTTATGTAGGGGGCCAATTTACATATTCGGTAAATACCGATTCGATATTTACCGAATTGGTAAATGACATGTAGGAAGCACTTTAAAGAGTGCTTCTGTGCTTTAAGGATTTGTTATTAACACCCAACTATTAGTTGGTGGTAAATAACGAATACCCCTGTAAATGCAAATCTGTGCATTTACACCTGTGCCATGTGACAGACATACATGCCCTTAGGGCATGTATGTGTGCCACATGTGCACACAAAGACTATTCAGGGGTGTAACAGGGTGTCAAAGTGGCACCCTGCCACCCTTGACTCTTTCCCTTTTTTACCGAATCGGTAATTGACATTCATTCCTATGGACCTCCAGGCACATAGGAATGAATGGCAATTACCAAATCGGTAAATACCAAATCTTAACGATTCAGTAATTTTTACCGAATTATTAGCTACATAGTATTTACCGATTCTAAAATACTGAATCGGTAAAATTAGTTTTTTTAGAATCGGTAAATCCTATTTACCTACATCTAGCCCCTATTTATGTGATGATATGTTTTACTACCCTGTGATATAGTGTCTATTACAGTCACTACAGTCTTTGAGATGAGTAGTAAATCATACCCACCACAACCAATATAAAGTTAATTTGTCACACCAACATGACTCAGTGACATACTGCAGAGACATTGTCTCATGTGTCATATTGCCTCTGGCATCAAGGTTCCCTAGACTAGTGTAGGTAATCGGGGGACTTGTGAGTACATTCTACCAGTCTCCCTTTCCTCACAGACAGTGGTTGCCACTTTTTGCTTAGTATAGCATTTGAGATCATACCAGTGTTTGTGAAGTTACCCTGTCTCATGATAAGTGATCCCTACATCATTAGCTTTGGGATGAATGCTGGCCCATATAATTTATTTGTGTTCTAATGAACATATAAAGAAGATATTCCATAAGATTTGTGCTTTTTTATTTGCTTCATCTACCAGAATTTTCAGGTCATTTGTTATAGATTTTTGTTTGCACATCCTGGTGCCCATTAGGAAGGCGGGCGGATTGCCCCCGCCAGGCCAGCGGTGGTCATCCTCTCCGGAATGATCCCCCGCCATATTGGTATGGCTGGGGGTCTGCGGTGGATGGAAAGACCATCCGCCGCTTTTCTGCCCCTGTCGCCTTGCGACCGGGCTGGAAAAGGGTTCGTATGGTGGCGGTGTCTATCAGACATCCCCAGCCATATTACCATGGGCTTTTACTGATGCCTTTCTGTGGCGGCAATTCTGCAGCGGAAAGGCATGCGGTCTTCACTTCGGGGGCCCCGTGCGGGCCCCCATGGTGAAGGCGAGGTGGGGGGTGCGCATGGGTGGTACCTGTGGTACCCCCCTGCATTTGCCTACGCAATACGTCAGACACCGCGCAGTGCCTGCCGCTTTGTGTATGCTAATGCATACATGCATTTTTAGCATTGTGGCGGTCGGTGCTGAGAGCACCGCTCGCCACAATGTTAAAAATGCAGGATGCGCCTGCCACTGTGGCGGGCGCATCCTAATACCCCAACGGGACCCCAGCCCTTATGGCGGGCGGTCCCATTATCTGATGGGATGGCGGGCGGACTAAGTCCGCCCGTCATCCTAATAATCCCCCCCGTTTCTTTTGTGCTGCAACTCTGAACCCATGTCAGCAAGGATGGCTAACGATTGTCCATTGATTACATTCTCTGTTTTCTACTGTGCTTTCCTCTAGCCCACTTGTGGGTGGGCGCTGTGATGTGATCTGAGTCCAATATGTGACTTTGCTTCAGTGATTTTTAGCAATCGTTTGGGTTCTTTTTAATTTTTACATATTTGCTGACTTGTTAATCCCTAGTGGCAATTGCGAATCCAAATAATTATTTCAAACATTTTTAGTATTGTTTTTGTTTTTATTGATTTACTGGTTTGTGATTCCTAACTGGCATTAGCAAATACAGCAATTCACTACCTGGAAAGCTTTGCTTCTGTGAATGTTGTGTCCTGTGTTTATATGCATAAAGACTCTATTGGCCCTCAACGGACTCCTTACAAGTCTTACATAATCTGATGAGTGTGGCTGAGTGTGGTAATAAAGTTGTGAAACAGTATGTTCAGTTAACGGTTGCACACTGAAGTATAAAGACATGCAAACCAGAGCTCCATGTGTGGGGTAGTCGGTACATGCTCCCAGGCTCGGGAGGACGCTACAACTGGCGACAAGATTGGGGATCTGTAACCCGAAGAAATGACAGTGGTGTTCCTGAGAGTTTGCTGAGGTCCAGCAAACTGCTCATGTGTGCCATGTGCGCCTCAGTCAAAGTGAAGCAGTCAACTGTTGGCGTATGTGGAGGCAAAGCGTCATGAGGCCAATACAATGCTTTAAAAAGGAGACAAAGGCCCCATGGAAAGTTCAGTCACAGTCATGCCAGAACCTGCTGGTAAGGCTGAAAGAAGGGGGACTGCGCCACAACATAACACAGAGCAAGCATAAATAAAGTATGATATTGCTTATGGCAGCAACAACCAGTAACAGAGAAACACAGAAGACCGCGATAGCCAGGTGTGCAAAGGTACCAAAAGCAGCAGTATCCAGACACCAAAACAAACCTGCTAAAGGAGGTGACAACCAGGCTTGATGCAGAAGGTTAAAAATGGTGATGCCCATGTATAAGAGACAAACCAGCTACTCACCGCCAAAGATGAAAAAGAGGTCATACAACATCTGATCGCCCGCAATAACACTGATACAAGCCTGCAACTGAGATAGTATGAATGGAGCCGATTCAAGCAGGCAGCAGACGGTGCTGGAGAGGGCCCTACACTCTATGTCAGTGAGGTCCACAACTGGCTATGATGCTGCCACCACTTCATATACCAACAAAAAGCTCAATATTGGTGCCAGATAGACTGCATAGATTGAAACATTTGATGATTTCATTGATGCGCTAGAAGAAACAGATGAAAAAAAAATTGTCAAATACTTAAGGAACCTTGCAGGTGATGGATTTAAATAGGTGAGAAAGAAAATATCATAAGCTGGTGAAATATCATACCGTCAAATCAAGAAGACGTTGGAGGTTAAGTTCAATCCAGTGTCGACTAAGAAAGTACATTTTCAACCTAGCAAGACAGTGGTGAGACGATGGATTAGTTTGTTGAGAGACTTGAAATGTTTATAATGCACTGCGAATTCAATTAATTCAATGATGAAGAAGCCATGCATCTTATAGTTATTGATGGTTGCCTCTCCTACTCATTCCGACTCATTCCGATGACATATGCTGAGAGGTATGCTGAGTTTGGTAAAAGTGCTCATGGCTGCAAGAGCAGAGGAACGTTTTGATCGACACGCTGTTGATATGGAAGCTGGAGCAACCCAAAATTAATCAGCATTGAGGATGAAAAGTAAGCAGATCACAAGGCAGAGGCCCACCGAGTGATTTCTCTGAAGAGAAATAAATGGTGTTTCTGCTGTGGATTCTCCTTTCCACAAGAAGGTAAATGGCATTGCTATCGGACAAATGTACAAAGGCTTCAGGAAGGAAAACCATTTCATAACTGTTTGCACAGTGAAACGAAGTGCATCAAGAAGGGATGAGAAGATGGATGACAGAAAGTTCCAAAAGCACTCTAGCCACTCCCACAAGGCCAAATGGCTACTTCGACTAAGACAAATGGAAATCGAAATGAAACAAAGTAGATCATTATAAAATTCATCATCCAATAGTTCACTGATGTCATCATCGAGTCATGATGAGGAAAATGGAATGTGATGGAGATGTCAGTCACGGATCAACGTACACATGCAGGATTGGCTGTTTGCAAGCAAAAACACAAATCTGAAAATAATCACACCACGTGAAGCAACAAAGTTTTTTTGTCATTGTCCTAAAACCATGCTCAAGGTGAATGGGTGACCTACAACTTTCATTATAGACAGTGGTGCATCTATAAACATTATGCCGGCACAGAAGTACAAAGAACTGTCCCTGATACCATGTCTGAGACCCTCAAGAACCAAGTTGTATACCTGGGCAGCTTCTACATCCTTATGGAGTAAAGTATCATTTGTGGCAACCTAGGCGCACATGAAAACAACAGTGCAAGCACCAATTGCTGTACTCATAGGTACTTTGTCAAGTTCATGCTTATTTCGTTTCGACACTGCTGCTGGCATGGGACTGATTTCTATTAACTACAATTTGAATGCCCATTCTGAAATAGTTAGTCCATTGCAGACATTGTTTCATGGTCTTGGGAAACTAGAGCACCTTAAACAACTAAGATCAAGAAGGAGGAATTTCAACAAAGACATCAGAATCTCCAAAGCTAACTTCTTCAAAGATCAACTAAACAATGCTAGAAATCGACCAAGAAAACTATTCCGGATGCCGTGATCCAAGATGGCCGCATAAGCTCCCGGCTCCGCCGACCTCCGCCGGCGGCCTGACTATCCTGTCGACTATCCTCTACCCACGCCCGTGCCTGGCTGTACGAAGGTTGCCTGATGCCAATGGTGCTTTCCCGGATTTTCTATCTTATTTAGCGACGAAGTTATGTCGTGTTCTATTTTTGGCCTACTCCCGGGCTGCCGCCGGGTCCTCGATTTCTGAAACACCCGAGAGGGACCTCATCAACATCGGCTGTGGGACCGTGATTGTGGCCGGTCTTCCAGGTCTGGAAAAATTTTTCTGCTCTTGACTCTTGTCCTTGTTGATGGATGGTGCCGGAGAAGAGACACTGCTGGGATCCTCCTGCACCGCGACTGTGGGTTGTGTGCCTGCCCCCATTTCACATTCCCGGGGCGGACGGGCTGCACCCACGGCCGGTGTCTGTCCTGAGTGTGCCAGTTCGGGACGCCCTTGCTGTTGCGAACGCCAAGTGTGTGCCCGGAGCCCGGTGCTGTATGCTGTAATTTGTGTTCCCCTCCGTCCTCTGAGCCCCGGGATGGAGGGGATGGATGGCGCACATTCATTGAGGTCCGTAATGGCGGCGATTGGGGCGCTCCGCTCTCAATTCACCGGCGCTTGTGTCTCCTTGGCGGCGAAACTGGACGATGTCTGCTCGCGGCCGGCCACGGTTGCTGCAGTGCCTGCACAGGAATCTGCGATCCAGACGAGCTATTTGACCCTCCATCTGCGGGGGCCCGAGCGGCAGCCCGATTTTGTTCCTTTGAGAGTCGGCCCCACCTTTCCTTCATCTACTGTAGCGCATGGTCTTCCCTCTACATCTCCTCTTCGATGGTGTGTCGTCGTTGGAAGTCCTGTTCCCCATTGCCGAGTCTCATTGTCCCGTCGGAGAAGATCGCCATTTTCCTTTGTCCCGGCCAGTCTGCGCAACGGATGCCTCCAACCTTGTTGTTTGCGTGCTGTCCGTGTGAGGAGCCAACTCACCGCCTGTTCCCGAGTAGAGGGGAAAGAAACGCTGTAACTTGCCGGACCCGCTCCGCGGGTCCCGCTGCGCCAGGAGCACCCGGGGAGAAGAGGAGAAGACCAACTGACCCCTCCCGCACCGGCAGGGCTGCGAGCAGCCTAGCAGGGACTCCGTTGACCAGGAGTCCCTGCGCGGAACACCTGTGGCCGCTCTCCCTGCCGTACACGCCCCCTGACAGCTCAAAAGCTGTCCAGTGCTTCCAGCCTGTGGGAAACCTTGTTGTTTGCGTGCTGTCCGTGTGAGGAGCCAACTCACCGCCTGTTCCCGAGTAGAGGGGAAAGAAACGCTGTAACTTGCCGGACCCGCTCTGCGGGTCCCACTGCGCCAGGAGCACCCGGGGAGAAGAGGAGAAGACCAACTGACCCCTCCCGCACCGGCAGGGCTGCGAGCAGCCTAGCAGGGACTCCGTTGACCAGGAGTCCCTGCGCGGAATACCTGTGGCCGCTCTCCCTGCCGGACACGCCCCCTGCCCTGTCAACACCCTACATAACTGGGCGGGGCTGCCGCTGCGCGGGAGCGCACGGGAGCGACCGGGGCGAAGACCGGGCAAAGAGCGGGCCGTTTGAGGCCATTCGAGTACGGCAGAGTCCGGCCTAGGCCCACCCCCCCTGGTCGAGTGGAAGGCCATAAGGTAGGCGGCGGATTCCGCACTAACATCTCCTGTTCCTTGGTGTTGCTAATACAGCCTGACAATATTGTACAACCCTGCCATCTGTATCCCCTGCAATGCCATTATGGTCAGCAAAGAACGATCTGTGCAAATCCACACTTCCAAGGGAGTCGTATCCGGTCCCCTTGACGCTTTTATAACACGGGCTACTGGAATCCTGGAGAAGGAAATTGCAATGGTAGAGAAAAGACTCTCAATAGATCTCATCAGTGGCAAGCGATCGTCATTGGGGGCCTTAGCCAACTCCACCTCCCCTGTGCCCTCTGCCCCACATGCTGCCTTTAACTGCGTCCACACTACTTCTACGGACGTAATCGTCCATCTAGAAAGCATAGGGGCAAGCCCATCAGCTGAAATTCTGAAGGAAGAAAGGCACAGTATAGAAGCTTCCCAATGCAGCCAGGGGGATGATGATGATAATGACTCACTGATTAGTGGGGGGCCTGATCCAAGCCAGCTTTCGGGATATCTCCCCCTTAACCACTCTAATAACTCTAATCCTGCTGAAACACCCAACCACCCTGTACCCAACCCTGGTCCCAACATTAAAAAGAGAAAGTTGGACTCTAGATTGTCGGGGGAGAGAGATCTAAAAATTCCTAAAGTAAATGAAGCCCAAGATGATATGAGACAGGGGTCTGAGCTTCCCCCAGACCCTCTAATCCCCTCTGTGTTCACCAATATGCTATGCCCTTCCCTCTCGGCCTTGGGCTCCTCAAGTACCTGCCCCATTTGCCTTAATAGTGACGAAGTTTTGTTAGCAAAAATGGAGGCCATGTTTAAAACTTTACTTCTACCTGTCCTGGAGCGGACAAGGCTCATGACCTCTAAAATTGATAGTATGGAGGCCCTGATTAATTCAAACCATGCGATGCTACAAACATTACTTGGCACAAACCACACGGGTGCCAGCAAAACACTAACAACGACTAAGGCCCCTGGTAACAACAATATGGTAAGGGGTAAACCACTTCCTAATAAAGCATCAGGGCCGAACACTACCACGCTTAAAGGGGGAGAAAAATCTAACACTACATCTTCTAAACCAGGCACTAGCACCCATGTCCAGGCACCAAAGCCATATTCAAAAACTTTGGATAAACAAAATACTGGTGGGCGTCAATCCATGGGACCTCCCCCACAACCTTCCTCAAATCCTGCCCCCCTAGCACGCAAAGAGACCAACGTACTGCCCCCACTAACTACAGGGAGGGGGTACGCAAAAGACCAACTACCCCTCGTGTTGATTTACCACCTGAAGCAGCTCAACACACGATTGTCCTGACAGGTGTAGCACCGCTAAAACCAGGTACCAGGGAGTCTTATGGGGACCTTCGTAATAAAGTCATTTTCTGGCTAAATAAAAATCGCCCGTTACCCCCCTCCACTCCCACGGAGATACTATTCATGAGGAGAGTAGATTGGGTGGGACACGGGACCAAAGACTTGGAGGGAGATTGTATCTTAATCTCGTTCAAAGATATGTGGGTGGTAGATGCCATCCGACGAGAACCGAGGTTTGCAAGACAGGGGGATGTACAAACATTAGCCTTATCGTATTTTTACCCACATAGGCAAATACCCCCTCAATCCTACCCCTTATTTCGTCAGGTCCCAGCAGTAAGACACCCCCTGGCATTAACCCCTCTCGACTGTCAGCGTCCCTTTCTCTTTAATCACTTTGGTCCCCTCTCTGGCCTTGAGGCTATCGATTGACTCAACGATCCATCCAGTGAGCCTTTCCCTGTTAAAGCAGCAGCCCAAGAGCCTATTGAGCACAGCATGGTGAGTCCATACCAACCCAGTAATCTAGAAGATGAGGTTGGAGGTCCAGTTCATTTGCTACTTAATCCACCTCCCAACATAGTTGTTCAAGAGATCCCGATCAAGGATAACTCCATAGTTCCAATAGACCATGTTAGGCACATAGAGGTTAAAGATGATAAAGGGCGTTCACAGGGAGTTACACAGCCCTTACCTTTGCAACCTCCATCCATGGTCCACTTGAATGACAATTTGAAAATTTTGTCCTGGAACATAGCGGGTATTAAGGCCCGCCTTGCCTCTACTGATTGGTCGAACTTTGTGGACAACTATGACATCATTCTGCTGCAGGAAACCTGGGCAACTGAGCCTGTCTACAAGTTGGGTTACATCAACTTTTTTAAACCTGCACTTAAAGGGGGCAAAGGGCGGGCCTCAGGTGGCCTGACGATCTGGGTGAAACAGTCTTTGGGGTTCCATCCAACCGAACTCCCTGCTGAGCATCCGGATCTCCTCCAAATCAAACTAAGCAAAGGGAATCAGCAAAATGTGAACATCCTTAATATCTATGCTAGAGGTCTGCCCGGTGGTCGAAGTCCGCCCTTGTTGAACATTATCGACCATATAACTTCGGAAATGGACAGCGGAAATGTCACTATTCTTGCTGGTGACCTAAATTGCACCATAGAACCACTGTTTGATATGGGAGACACCTGGAGCATGGCTGAGGACTCTGCTTGGGGCATCCCCGACTTAAAAGTGGCAAAGAGGGCAAAAGCAACAGAGGCGGCAGTGTCTTGGATGGCATTCTGCCTACAAAAGGGCTTTCGTGCATGTAATGGCCGCTCTACTTCGGACATCAAAGCAAATTGTACTTTTGACAATGGGCAGAGGCAGAGCCGCATTGACTATATCTTGTTGAATATGGAACATTGGCAGTTACTAATTGACATGGCAGTACTACAGCGTCCGGAAAGCGACCACAACCCGCTGTCATTGTCATTAAAGATACCAGGTCTAAAGAGACAGGAGGAGTGCACCGCCACCTACACTGGGGACGCCCTACTTACTAACGATAGGAGGAGATTGAAATGGTCCCGGGTCATGGAGGATAAGTGTCTATGGGACAATATTAATACTGTGGCAAAAAATGCGTTTCATGAAATGTCGCAAATTGACTTGTTGGGGGCGGATTCCGGTTTGGCTAATAATGTGATGGGACTACATATTAAATGTTTTGACCAGTTGAAATCCCTGCTCTCCCTCCCGTGCTGAAATGCTCCTACTAAAACAAATCCCTTGCCCCAGAAATGGTACAATAGGAAATGTAGGGAGGCACATACAGCTCTCATCTCGGCCATTAAAACACGGGACATGGCCGCAGTGAAGGCTGCAAGGCTCAATTACAGGAAAACTCTTAGAGAAGCTAAACGGGAGTGGGAAGATAAGTTCTGGTCAGATCTTCTGGAGGCATCTTCCTCTAACAACCAAAAAAGGTTTTGGGACTTAGTTAAATGGGGGAAAAACTCGGACTCTCCTACTCCGGGAAACAACGTGCCCCTTGAGGATTGGGTATCATTTTACTCTGCCCAATTCAGAGCCGATGACCCCGAAGCTATGAGTCCCCCGGGCAATACACCCTCGAAGACCCCCCAAGGGGAAAAATTAACCTTCACAGTTGCTGAGGCCGAGCTGGCCCTGGCCTTGACTCTCCGAGGGAAAGCTCCTGGCATGGATCTGATCCCGGCGGATTTATTTAAATCGAATCCCGCCTTGTGGCTCCCGTATATAACTATGATAGCCAACACTCTAGCCTATGGAGCCACAGTCCCGAAATCGTGGAAGGGAGCTGAAATAGTCCCGATCTATAAAAAGGGCGATAAGTCCATCCCAGGAAATTACCGCCCTATCAGTTTGATCGATTCGATCCAAAAGATAATAGCACGTATGGTCTTGGGACGGGTCCAGGGATGGATTGAAACAGAGGGCATTCTATCTCCCATGCAGGCGGGCTTCAGATCAGGAATGAGCACCATAGATCAGGTGTTTAGACTCTGCCTGATCTATTGGAAGGTGGTCTGGCTCGGCGGCGGTACCATCTTTGCTGCATTCATTGATCTGAAGTCCGCCTTCGATCTGGTGCCAAGGGATAAACTGTGGGGTGTGCTGAAAAACTTGGGGTGCCCATTAGAACTGCTAGACCTCATTATTAGACTCCACGAGGACAACTATGCAAGGGTAAGGTGGGGTGGGCAGGGACAAGTGACGGAGACATTTCCCGTAACTCGAGGTGTCCGCCAGGGCTGTGTCCTGGCCCCAACACTCTTCCTCCTCTTTATTGATCAAGTTGTCAAATTCTTCATGGACACCCCCACTGATGCCCCAATGTTGGCTGGGATGAGATTTCCACTTCTCATCTTCGCGGATGACACTTTAATCCTCTCAAAAACACGTAGCGGACTCCAACGGGCCCTGGAACGCTTTGAGGAGTACTGTGCCATCAACAACTTGGTGGTAAATGTGGGGAAAACGAAGATCATGGTTTTTACTAAAAATTATCCAGTTCGGAGCTCCGTGAGGTTGAATGGGGTAAACCTCGAGCAGGTCGATACCATGACCTACTTAGGGGTTACCCTTGATAGCCGTTTGAGATGGAAGGACCAAATTAACATTCAACATCTCAAACTTTCAAGGCTGACTGGTTGCCTTATTAAAGAGCAAAAGGAATCAACTACAAAGCGGGTCCTACCGGCCCTTAAAATCTATGATGTCAAAATCTCTTCCGCCATCTTATATGGCGCAGATCTTTGGGGCCATATGGACTTGCTTAACTTGTTTAAAATCCAATGTAGATTCCTCCGCAACTTAGTAGGCCTACCACAGTCGACCCCTTCGATCCCCCTCTGCCTAGACCTTGGTTCCCCTCCGATCAACGAGATGGCTAGATTTAGGCTAGTGGCCCTGTGGAGACGTATATGGACGTCCCCAGATCTATCGCTATTCGCAAGAGAACTGGCCGAAGTTAGGTCTATCACTGGTTCGGGGAAAATCCCATGGCTTTCTGCTGTCAAAACTATCCTTACTGATATGGGCTTAGAACATCTTTGGTCATCCCCCCAATCCAACGTCTTTCCCTCTAAAGATGAGTTCAAATCCCTGTATTGGGCCACGACTCGCCTAAAAAGAGTCCTACTTTCTAATAAAAATAGCCTCACAGGCAGGTTCCTAACATTTAAACTTGACCTATCGCGAGAGCACTACTGGGATATAATAACCAGACCGCTAGACAAAAAACTGTACCATCAGTTTAGAGTGGGTTCTTTGCCTCTGAACCCATTCTCAAACAAATGGTCTACAGGGTCATCGCCCAACTGTACATGTTGTCCAGGTCATATTGAATCTGAAGGACATTTTCTTTTTGCTTGCCCTAGATATGCTGCACCCCGGAAAAAATAGTTAAAACCCCTTTTTCAAAAATTACCATTCAAAACATCTATGGAAGCAATTTGGGTGCTTAGGACCAATACCTCCGAACTTTTTTGATGTAAGTCTGGCAAAATATCTGGGTTGGGCTTGGCTCCTAAGGCTGAAAAATAAGAAATAAAACATGCCATAGTTCCCAGGCCAACCAAAAATGGCTCGCAACTTGTCATAACCTGTTTGATTATGTATCAGTTAAACGATTTGTGATTATAATTAGCTTTTCCATCTGCATTCCTTGTAATCCGGCCAAGAAAGGGCCCACTGATAATGAACACGAACAGTAACGTCTCCTTTTAACATATTTTATTGTTTCATAAATTATTCAGGTTTTTCATTACTTGACATTTAATTCTCTTTTACCCACTTGTTTTAAATGCCCTTTTGTGCTTGCTTTTTGATTGTTGTTTATTTTTTCTATTTCTGTACAGTTTTCTTTCTTCTTGTTGTTTTTGTTTACATTTATTGAATTAGTCAAATTTCCTCTGTATTTTAATGTGTCTTTTATGATTTGTTAAAAATCGAAATAAAGACTTAAAACCTGAACCTGGATGCCTCCATTTTGAAACCGACCCGTGCTCTGCCTTCACTGCCCTGGTCCACCATGGACGCTCTGATTGCTTCTGGTCTGATGTGGCTTGGTCGAGATGTGCTCCGGAACGGATTCGTACTGGTCAGGGCTGACTTTGACTTTGGAATTTTCTTGCTCCTTGCCACTGCTTTGAACTTTGAGACGCTTCCTCGGTTTGCAACTGTTACGACTTTGGCGATATAACTCCTCGTGACGCTTGCAGGGTTGACTTCTAATTCCCTGGGGTTGCTCCGTTTATTCTTGCCGGGATTGCACCGAATACCTCACCGGGCAGGGGGTTGGCGGGGGGGGGTTTCTGGTTACTGTCCTCCCCGTGATAATGCTGACTGGTTTTGCTTATTGATGATGATTGTGCTATGGGGGGGATACCGCCGGCGGGAGGTATCAGGTGTCCGGGGGCTTGTTTGATTTCTCCTCCTCCACTTCTTTTTATACTTTCCCTTCTGTGGGGCAGTTCCGGGGCGACAGGCACGCTGTTAGTGGGTTAGGCCGTAGCCATTACAGGGGTGCAGGGTGGCGGGTGTGGGGGGGGGTTTTGTTATTTTAGTTTGTTTTGTTCTATGGTCTCTATCGCTCTTTTCTGGCTTTGGGAGGGTTCTTTCCCCTTTCGTAGGGTTGGCTGTCTCTTGGTCTTGCACCTTTCTTTTTTCTTTTTTCGGCTTCTCGACAAGCCTCTGTTTTTCTGTTCTTGGGGGGTAGGCTCTCTGGGGTGATTTTTAGAAATGTGGATCTTTGTAATGTGGTTTCCCGTCCAGTATTATCGCCGTGGCTGCTTGGATTGTATAGTCGCTTTGGTTATAGCCTATCTCCGACTGTGATTGGGGTTGGTCCCAATCGTCTCCTTTGTGCTCCTATCCTGTGAGGTGCGATGCCCTTGTTGTTGCAGCCCCTACTCTTTTTCTAAAATTTTAAAATGAAAACCTCATATCCTGTCTGCGAGCCCCTCAACCGCATCTGATGTACCTTGATATATCCTGTTTCCTGATTGGCTTCAGTTTCTCCTGTTTTATTGATTGCTTTTGCGGCCGGCCATGATGGTTGTGGGCCTCCGCATGTATCTCCTTCTTTTTTGAATAAAGGTTTAAAAAAAAAAAAAAAAAAAACTATTCCGAATTATTAAACTTCAATCCGCTCAACATCACACAGACTCCTCTGTAGGCACAAACTTGCAACCCAATTGCAACACTTTTGCCGCCCACTTCTTAGAAAAATCCAAAATGATAGAAAAAGAGTTCCTTACAGCAAAGAACAACTCTCATTGTCGCCCCACCTACCCCATCGGGCCACAATCGGAACAAACACCTATACAGCATGATCTTACCCTCAAAAACAATGCATCTTGGAACACTTTTGAAATCTTCGATGAAAAGACATCCTCAAGTTATTAACAACACTCAAATCGTCAAACCACTTCTGCGATCCGCTTCCAGCCAACATCTTCGGTGAGGTCAAAACTGCTCTTATAACCATCTGGACAAAGATAGTGAATGCTTCTTTATCGCAGGAAACCCTTCCAAGCTGCTTAAAAGAAGGACAGGTAACCCCTATTCTTAAAAAAACCCTGCGCTGACCACACAATTCCAGATAACTACCGTACAATATCCACTCTTCCTCCACTAGCAAAACTACTAGAGAAGTGCGTCCACTCCCAACTATGCAACCATACAGCCCAATTCCCCCTCATTGACCAATTCCAATCAGGCTTCAGGCAGAATCACAGCACGGAAACGGCCATGACCCACATCGTCGATGGACCACTCAGAATACTAGATCAAAACTAATCCTGCCTCCTAATCCTTCTAGACCTATCATCAGCCTTTGATACGGTCAAACATATCAGTCTCCTAGACCTGCTTGAATACAGAATGGGCTTATCAGGAGATGGCCTGAAGTTGTTCGCCTCCTTCTCAGACAACCGAACCCAAAGGATAATGATTAACCAATTGCTATCCTCGAAAGCATTGGTCACCTTGGGAGTCCCTCAAGGTTCTGCCCTATCTCCTACTCTCTTCAATTCATTCATGGAGCCCTTAACCGAAATTCTGATACTCTTCAATATCCACTACCACATGTAAGTGGATGATACCCAACTATACCTACAAATATCATTGGCAGAACACATCCGCCTACTCAACACAACTTTACAAAAACAACACACTTGGCTAACAAAAAACCACCTCAAACTCAATGCGCTAAAAACAGACTTTCTCCTAATCACCCACAAAAAAGACAAGGTGACATAGTAAACTGTATGAAACACCTAACAGCCCTCAAATGCAAACCTCATATTATCGATTCCACAAGATCACTGGGAAAAATACTGGATAAGAATCTCAACATGATGGGACACATCAGGACAGCCACCAGAGGAGTCAACATTCAAATGAGCATTCTCAGAAAACTAAAACCCTTCCTCAACGACAATGACCTAAAAACAGATGTTCAATCATTAGTTCTACCTAGAATAGACTATGGGCATACAACTTTATGTGGCCTGCCGAGATCCAGTCTTGCTCCTCTAAGAGCCTCACTCAACGCAGCTGCAAGACTTGTCACTGGCTCCAGAAAAAACAGCCACATCACTCCGGATCTAAAGGAACGGATTTGGCTCCCTTATGAGGCTAGAGCATAGCTAAAAATTGCATGCATGACGCACAAAGCCCTGCACCTCAATACACCAAAGTATCTAGCCAATAAACTTGGATTATCAGGCAATAGTAGAACTCTGAGAAGCACTAACACCCTGCTATTGAAACCACAAAAATTTAAGAAAAAGAAAACCTACACACGCACCTTCTCTGTCCTAGCACCGAGGATATGGAATGCCCTGCCCCAAACAATCAGAATGAACCCCTCCACCATCTCCTTAAAAAAAAGTCAAACTACTTAGAGTGAATTAAACTCTCTACCAATCCCAGACCTGAGGCAAGTTGTTACCAACCTGAAGCTGCTCATCTACCAAGATACATGATAATCTCTAAATGAGAATGTTCAACACAATGCGGACTTTCAACGAGAACTTACAATCTACAGGATCGCATCTTAGATTCTCATTTCTATGTGACTAGCACTCAACTTTTCTTATGATGTAACTTCTGTAAGGCGCTCTGATACCCTCAGTGGGTCTAGTACGTGCTATATAAAAATGTATAAATAAATAAATAAAATAAGACAACAAAGGTACAGCTTTACCTTAATTTAATGAAGACATTCGCCCCGTTGCACAGCGACACCGACAAATTGCTTTTCTCTTTTTTTTATATGTTGATGAGTTTGTAAACAAGGAAAATAAAAACAGGACAATAAAATAAGGGCAGTGGCATATTCCAAGTGACAACATCCCCATGCGACAGTCTGATGATCATACATCGTAGCAGCATTCTGAAGAAAAATTTAAAAAGTTGGTACAGCAAACACACGAGTTTCCCCGCCCACAGAACGATAAAGAGCCCCTTATCTTCTATACCTCTACCTTGGTGGGCAGTAACATGAAAGATAAGAGATCCAAGTCCAAAAAGGGGGCTCGGTACGTGGTAGAGTCCTTATTGTCATGGCCGGCCCTTGCCGGAGGTGTAGCATCGTCATGTGCAGTAGTCGTCTGGGTGGATCTTCTGGTCATATATAGAGCCCAAACGTTTTTGGGTCTGTTGCGGGGTGGTAGTAACTTGCTATAGTTTTCTGTTTGGGTGCAGTAGTACAGCATGTCCCTGGACCATTGCACTTGTCGTGTTTATATCTAGGACCCTATTTCGATATTCCCGATTCATGCCCTCATGAGGGTATAATCAATAATATCCTGATAAAGGTATAAGAATCAGATCCATATTCAGTAATAGCCCATGCAGTCCAAAGCACAGCACGGCTACTCCCATCGACTCCTAGAAAGCACAACGCGTTCTTTAAACAAACCAAGCCTCCAGCAGCCCGGGAAATCCCCCCCTGCTTTTGTTTTGATTTGAATAAGAACTCCTGGAGTCCAGAAAGAACTGTTAGTTCTTAGTGACGTCTTATGTCCAACCTTACGTCAAACCCGGCACCTATCAGGTATAAATATACTAACAGTTGCCTTAAGCAAACACACAGTGGTTCGGAGCAGAGCGGCCATCTACTTGCCCGAGAGCCCAGCTGATGCGAGAGCCCACGGAAGCCGCCCCTCCCGTTTAACGCACTGAGACAGACGCTGTCTTTTTCTCCAGCTGAGAAAATCCAGCTCCGGTGTTTCCAGCCTACTCTTGCGGGTGGCTGGGATATCGAGTCCTGAGGAAAGAGATACCAGACCTCCCACATTCTATTACCAAGGTACGGAGCTGACTAAACCTTTAAGAGAATTCTTGATATAGATTCTTGGCAAAACAATCTTAACCAACTTTACTTAAACTGCTACTTACTGATCCCTTCCCAAGTATTAGGCTTAGGTCAGGTACACCGGGGTAGGCTTAGTTAGAAGCACCAGTTGAGTACGTTAGTCAATGTATTTATGTATGTATTTATTTTATCCATTTTAAAGTATCATATGGCTAAGAAACCATATCAATGCTTTCACCGTATTATTTCATAATACTACTTTTACTGTACGCACTTTACTTTATGATAAGTATTGCAATTGTGGCAATTCACTTCTCTTGCATGAGAAAGAAGACTGATCAATAAATAACACATTTTTATTGAAAACGCCCGTCTCTCTATTTCTCTGCACTCTGATGAAACTAAGTATGCACGGTTGACTGAATGAAATAGCTGCCTATTGTTTTCACACAACTCTAGAGATACACTCTTATTCTGAGGGAGCAAAGTTGTCATGTTTATGCGGTTGTCAGAAACTGAATCCCTTCTTGTCTGAGTCAGGGAAGTTCACCCCTCCCTATTCATTCAAGAAAGTTTCTAGTGACCTCTGAGCTAGCTGGTGCAAACCTAAATTAAGTTTAACATAGTCAGTAGAGACCTAAATGACCTCAGTCCTACGTCTACACTGCTGTTTATGTTTTTCCAATGCTCAGAGCCTATTGGGAAAGTAGGAACTACACTACATGGCGCCCAACGTTTGGTAAGGCAATAATCTAACGCAAGACACTAAAGTAACTTAGTCGTGCTTTTTCACACAGAACCCTTTTCCCGTAAAAACTCCAATAGACGTCTGGAGTGGGTAAAAGGTTAATATCCGCCGGAACATAGTAGGAAGAGATTCCTATGTATTAGTTTTTGGTTTGATCAACGTTGAAGGATAAAGTGTTCCAAAATATTGTGCACCTAATCTTTGTTTCCTTGAAACTCGATCTGCAACAAAAAAATTTCAGTCAGTAAAATGTCAGAAAGTGACGAAGAAAAAGAAAGAGAAGCCTTAGCAGCTCGACTCTTAGAGGAAGACACAGCCCTCCAAGAAAATGACCCGAGTGTTATAATCATTCCGGTCAATATAAGAAGAACTATAACTCTTAAACCTATAGAAAATAGACTGACACCAAGAGGTGGTACAGTCATATTCGTGGTAGGGGCACATGATTATCGGCAGACAGAGGTATTCTATTCATGGATACATTTTCCAGCAGCACATGCTGTGACAAAAGACTTCCACTATTACAAAATAGAGGAACCTCCGGGAGAATACACTCCTTTCGAGGAGATCGAAATCCCAATAAATTACCAAGAGCACCTGCTCTGGTTTAATGGCGCCCTAAAACATAATAATCACATCACCAGGCTCGGCCCACTAGGTAGACCAGGAGCAACGTGGCCGGTTCTAGCCAGCTACACACCACATCCAGACATTGATAAAATGTCAGTCCAGGAACTTTTAGCTCAGCTAAAACTCTTGTCGGTTGGACTTCCACAGTCCAACCAAAAATAACATTCCACAGCTGACCCCTTATCAGGGGAACACAAACAAAATCACACCACAGAACATACAATCATGTCTTGGTAAAGTACCCACAAAATGGGAACAAATTCCATTCTGGTTAGCACAAAAAATTACTCAAATAGAGGCAGTATTTCGATTAACTGCTCCTACTGAGAAACACAGAATTCTGACTATATGTCTTCCAATGGGGATCGCACCACATGTGGAAGACTGGGGGCACAGTCTTTGCTTCCATCTACACAAAAACACATGGTGTCCCGTCTATGGCGGTCATTCCAGATGTACTAAGACAGATTCAAAATGAATACGGTCCAGAACCTGCTTTAACTCTGGGTATGAAATTACTGAAAGATTTCAAGCAGGTCTAGGCTATATTATTAGCCAACATAAAAGGAGAAGCAGCATCTGTGGCGATCCGCCAGAAATTAAAGGAAACAGATATAGCAGACCAACCATTTGAACTCGCCAGAATCATAGAAAAATCCTATGAAGAGCTACGAAGAGATAGTTTGGGTGGGAAACCGGTAAAACCCCAACTAACTGAAAATCCTGGAAAAACATTTATTAAAAATAATTTAAAAACACCAAAAAAATAGTTGGGATGGTAATAGACAATCCACTCCCAGGGAAAAACATTTCCAGTCCAGAGGAAGGTCTCCTCAGCGGAGAGAGAGATCTTTAGGCAGAGAAGACAAGTCTCCCCAAAGGGAACCCTCTGAAAAAAGATATAACCTTAGAGATAGGGATAAAATAAGAAAACCTGACAGATATCAAGATGTTGATACACGTCCCTCTCGATCCTTCACACTCATTCTTTCTCGATCTTCCTCACAGAAATCGGAAAGAAGAGGATGGTCAGAACACAGAGAAGAGCACGTCAAGTCCAAAGACAAGGAACCTGCTCATCAAAGTAAAAAATTACAATTTCCCAGAAAGAAGGTAGCAAGTATTAAAATTGAACATGCCAAGAATTCTGAGGACACAACTGAAAACGGAGAGTGGGCACGAATTAATACATTCAGGTGGAAACTGCAGACACACGAGTAAGTGTGCCCCATAAACAATATGAAATAACATTACGTATAGAGGGAGATAGAACTAGGAAAATAAGAGGTCTGTTTTAGGAAAAACTTTCTAAAAGCTATGACATCCTGTTAGCTGAGAAAGACTGGCCACCAGAGTTTGTCAGGGAGTGCCCTCATGGCGAAGAAATGATTATGCCTGCCTTCTCAAATCATATTCCAATTCATAAAAAATACACATTGGCATGAAAATGGGCAGTGGCTCAAGCTCCTGTTTTATACAAAAATCATCTAGGATGGGATGAGGATTCGCCTCACCACAAAATCCAGTTAAAAAATCAGCCCACTGCACAAAGGCAGTACCCAGTTAAACAAGAAGCTAAAAAGCAAGTCAGGGAGATCTTAGATCAAGGGGTTTTCGAAACATGCACCTCTCAAATGAACAATCCCTTGTTTCCTGTCTCCAAGCCAGACGATTCATATCGTCTCATTTTGGACTACAGACACCTTAACTCCTGTTATAAAACATTTGCAATACAAAACTCACATAGTGCAGCACTAATGAATAACATTGTGCGCAAAAAATATAAAATGACATTAGATATCTCTAATGGATTCTTCTGTCAAAACATTGCACCTGAAAGCAGGTATTTGACCGCTTTCTCAATAATGGGATCGCAAAAACGATTTTGCCGACTCCCACAGGGATTCAAGAATAGCCCAGGATTATTCTCAGCAAGGGTAACAGAGTTACTACAAATATATGATGATGAGGCATTATCCTATGTCGATGACATCTATCTCACAGATGATGACCTGGAGACTCACTTAAAAAGAGTGAACACCATAATACTTGGGTTCGCATCAGAGGGTTACAAATTCAACTTTAAAAAGTCACGAATTGCCCATCTAACTTTCCTGTTTTAAGGATATGAAAATTATCAAGTGAAGGCAAAAGCCTGGCAGACAATTTCTTAGACAAATGTGCTGTACTCCAAGCACCAAAAACGCTGAAGAATTTACAATCAATACTTACAGGTAGATTCATCAAAGACCCGTTTTGCGAGTCTTTAATAGCGATTCATAAGGAATCGCTATTACAGACTCGTAAAACGGGATTCATGTAGGAATCGCAAAATAAAATGCGATTCCTACACATTCCCTATTTGCGATTAGCAAATTGCTAATCACAAATAAGGAATAACTCCCCATTCATTCCTATGGGCCTAAGGAAAGGGGAGTAGTCCTTATTTGCGATTAGCAATTAGCTAATCGCAAATAAGATTGCGATTTCAAGGGTGCCAGGGGTGTCCAAAGGACACCCTGTAGCACCCCTGAAATGCAAATTTACACAGGTGTTGCACACACACATGTCCAAAGGACATGTGTGTGTGTAACATGCAACAGAGAAAAATGCTCTAAAGTGCTTTCTTCTACTTTTTCACTATTTACCAAGAAGTCAGACTTCGTGGTAAATAGCGACCAAATATTGCGAATTTGCAATTTAACATTGGTTCATGAATTGCATTTAAGGAATCTCTAATAGAGATTCCTTAAATCCAATTCCTCGCAAATATGCGATATCGCAAATAGCGATTTTTGCATTTGGGATGATGAATCCCAAATGCAAAAATCGCACTCGCAAAGGGCCAGATTCTCAGAAACTGGCCCTTTGCGAGCGCTATTTAGCTTCATGAATCGGGCTGTAGGTTTCCTGAATTTCGGAAGAACATACATTCTAAATTATGCAGAGGGTTAAGCCTCTCTATAAATTAATAAGACCTGATTTCAAACAAATCAATTGGACTCAGAAACACACAGAGATTTTGAGATCATTGCAAACAGACATGTTAACTAAAACAAAATTACAAACTCGTAAAAACATACGCAATCTTGTAATCCGAGTCATCCCAGGAAGATGCAGATTCACATACCTGACCTCTAATGAGGAAGACACGGTACCTATAGCTTACAAATCACATTTGTACACTCAAGCTGAAATGAAATTCAGCTCTACAGAAAAAATTCTGACAGCGGTTAAAACTGCTGTAGCAAAAGAAAGAGCCCTAGCCCAAGGCAAAAGAATAGCTGTTTTTACAGCAGAATCAGCCCTTGAGGCATTAACAAGTCCTCGTAATCTGATTACAGTGGCCTTAGATCCAAAATGGATAGAATGCGAAAATTATTTTGCTACAGAAGACGTGAAATACTATTTTGACCCGAAACTGAAAAAACTAGATGATCTAGAATATGAACGAGAATATCCTCTGCCAGCTGAAATTCTGCCTCTGGAACAATACACCTGCGTAATCTATATGGACAGATTCGCACAACACTACGATGTAGAGAAAAAAGCTATCAGCGGAACAAGATCAGTTGTACTACCGCCCCTTGCTGGTAAAAAGGAGAACAGAGTTGTATCCATCGACCTGGTAAAACCACAATCATGTGGCCAATAATAAGTAGTAGGCCAAGTGGACTCCCAAGAAATAGCAGAATACCAAAATTTGCTACAATCCAAGAGGCTCATACTGAGAGACTAATCACATTTGATAAATCTGCAGTGTGTAACAAAGGACTATGCAATAATGCCAAGGAACTAGTGCCTCTTGAAACCCAATTTGCAACAGTTCGTCAAGAAACACCAGTCTACAATGATGTAGCCCCTGACTATGCTAATGAAACAAAGAAAAGTGCAAAAGCAAATGAAAATCAGGAAAAAATTCCAACAATTGACAGAACTGCATCAGGCTACTTCATCAATTTTGACGACTTCTCTGAAGATCCAAGCGAGCATGAAGAAACGCCTCCAACAAAAACTTTCAAAGACAAAGTAATTGAACTTTCTCAACAACTAAAAGAAACATATCTGATTTCACCATGGATTGAATTTTGGATTGTGTTAGGTGTACTTACTCTCCTGCTTTGGCTCATTATGGTTCTATGTTTTTGAAAATTCATTGATGGAAAATATAGTACAATGGACACAGCAAGTCAGAACATCAACTTGGTCCTAAAGCCTCACACATCCTCCCACATCGAGAAAAGAGAACTGACATCAGTAAACATCTCAGCCAATCCAATACCCGGTGGGGTAGCATGGGACAGAACTGATTATGACATTTTTAGCCCTGTTGAGCTCTTGAAATATCTACACCAGTTCAAGGTTTCATTAAGTGACTTTGTGACACCAAGTACATTCTCAGATGGATGGGACTTTGAAAACATTTAATAATATGATGTCAGATTTAGTAATGTCAGCAAAATTGACAGAACATGATTAGTTACAGGGTTCATCGAATTATGAAGAGTTATACTGTTATAATCATTATGGGGATCACTATTTGCATAAAACTGCTCAGCCTAGAAATGTTTTATCTTATAAAGGCATTTTGAAAACATTTTTTGAGAAATTCCAGTACTTCTCAGGGTTTAATAACAGTGATCCAGAAACGTTTTATTTTAAAATGTTATTTAGGACAGGAATGAAAACAATGCTGACAAATGCTAAATTGATTTATTCTGAAAATTTTTATGACAGAATGTCTACATTTGGTTTCGAATTTTGGAAAAACACAATTGAAACAAAAATGATCTGGGGTTCCAAAGATTGGCAAGTACAAGGCCTAGAAGCATTATTTAGGGCCTGCATGATCCCAGAACAAATGATATTCTTGAATGACACAATTCAACAAACTACTTGTCTTGGCCTAGCTAATATAAAAGACTTAAATACACCGTCTATTCCAAAACCCATGACTGATAGTGACAGCACTACAGCTGTGGATATAGACATATCCCATATTTTACATCAAAACAGAACACATCCTGATTGGAAAAAAGTGGTTGATCTGGCTAACAGACACAAATAACTGTCAAGATAGATTCCTGAACAAAACACAGGGGTTCAAAATGACCAGACCAGACCCAAGATACTCCCAGAGACAACATCCAGGGATAGTTACAACATACAGTGTAGGGAAACTATGCCTTGAGTGGCTAGAGAAATCCACACTGGCTGAAATTAAGCAACACTTGACTTTACTTAAAGACGGTGCTGACTTGCGTGATTTCATATTGGGACCACGCAAACAGCGTCAAAAATGTTTCATAGCGGCCGGTATATACGCTGCGTACAACGAAGCATGGAAAGTAATGCAAATTGAAACAGCAGAAAAAATACGAGAAATTGATCGTATAAATTTGGAAAAATCACTTTCTGTAGTGGACAATGGGTTAACGACTCTGTCCTCCAGAATATATTCACTGGACAGCATTGTATCATCTGCTTTTGATATAATAGAGCAGGACTTACTAATGTTACAATATGGTCAGTCCCAATTACGTTCTATTGTACAGCTTGGTTGGACGTTGCAAAATCTGCGTTCAGGCTACGTACCATGGCATTTAATCAACACAACGTCATTATTCGGTATCTTTAACCTTACTGTTAAACAAATCACTTTGGCACAAAAAGGAGCAGACTATACGATTCTGAGCATTGGAAAACTTGAGAGATTACCATTGACAATGTCAGAGAGACCTGTCATTGAAAAGATTACAATTCCGATAACAACTTTCCAGTTTAAATACTGCCAAGAGTATATACCTGCAGGCCAGTATGAAAGGTTGGGTAAAGAATACATCAAATCAACCTGGGATTTACCTTATACACACAGATGTTATAGTGAAGGGAACAAGGAGGTATTCCTTAGTGGTAAAAATTGCAAAAAATCACTGAACAGTACACTTCTGTGTCAGGGTATTAATTTGCATGGAGCCTGTGAAGGGTCTTTGAATAACCTTTCACGTCACCTGCATGGCACGCCTGCAAACCGGATGGAGCCATTTTTTAGACCACTTTCTAACGGCAGTTACGTTTTAATAAGTGACCACAGCTGTTGTGGCATGCTGCCAGGAAAAGCCTATCTGACAACTGTAACTTCCAGGGCCGTTTGCTGTATGCAAGTATTGTATCCACACAGCAATCCAGATATGGGGGCTGCGTTATGGCCTTCGTTGAATATCTCTTCTATTCGAATTGATACTTAAACCAGAATGAAGTCTATTCTTTTACAGACAACTGTGCCTTTAACGTCATCCAAAGAAATGTATGATTTACAAGTGGCAAGGACATCGGCAGAGATACATTCCCTTTTATTGACAAATTGCCCCGTGCATTTTGTGGAAATACTAAGCCAAATCTTAAACATGTCTGATACACATGTATTTAAGACAATTTTTTCGGGACTGTTAGCACCCTTTGAAACAGTTCTGGGCATCTTCCCGAATTTTGTCCATTCTGTTTTTGGCGGCCTACCCTTAATCTTGGGACTTGTGGCAGGAATTTTATTTTTGCTTCTTCTGCAGCGATATGGCAAGCCAATCCACAGACAAGACTCCAGCAACAATGGAAGAAACGATGCTAGCAATACGATACCGAGAACGTATCACTAAGGTCCTCGGATTGGCCCAGCTAAGAGATCTGAATACAACCTGGTTTCTTTCATTCAGACCAATCTAGCAGAATTGCGTCTTACCTGTGCTTCGATGTCTGCTATGCGGAGAAGAATGCGTTTTGGACGTCTGTCTTACACTACCATCAGCAGTACCAAAGGATATCGATACTTTGCTAGGTCCTGTAACGACTCATGCATCGTGTTGTCCCCAGCAAGCATGGGCGGAAAATCCGTTCCGCTCGCAGATTTTGCGGATTTTCGGTAAATTTGCGATCCGCGAACGCTCGCGAAATTACCGAAAATCCGCAAATTCACACGCACCGGATTTTTTTTTCTTGGTGATACAATTTTGCGGCGTGAGTTCGCAATTGCAAACATGTAGGTGCGGCGGGCAGCAACAATCTTGCACTCGCGAAATTACAAAATCTGCAATTCTGCGCAAGAAATCCACTATCAAGCAGCATAGACCTTCTGAAAATGATGATTTTTATCAGAATAACTCCTCAGGTTGACATTTGCCTGCCCTTTTTAGGATTTGAGGCCTTTTGACTTTCTTTGGATCACTTTTGGATTAGAAATCAACTTTCACAAGTAAGTTTGTTTGGGGCATTACATTTGCTGTTCTGCAGAAAAACGAGTTTTGCAAAACTGAAAGCACTCAGCAGGAGCAAAAGTTCAAATTCATCATTAGTAACCATTCCCTGTAGTGCTTCCTGACTGGGGCCCCTCCAGAGTTCAGTTGCTAGTTGCAACAATTGTATGACCCTGCTCTGACCCTCACAGCCGGATCATAGAATAGCTACAAGTAGGCCACAAAGGTCCTGGAAAAAAATAATTGCACTGCAACAGAAAGCAAATTACAGATAAGGAAGCAGGTGCCAGACTGGAATTTTAAAACAGTGACACATTAATAAATCAACCCCAAATTAATTCATGTCAGTTGCAGCAGGGCAGGTGTGCTTGCTTTTTCCCCCCATAATCTACAGTGATGATGATGAACCAGAGGGTGGCATTGATGTACCAGAGGGTGGCATGGGTGAAACAGAGGGTGGCAGTGTTGAAACAGAGGGTGCTGTGAGCCTGTGATGATGAACCAGACATGGAAACAATATAGTCGCGACCGTTGCGTGCCGACAAGTAAGTTCGCAATTGCGAACTGGTACAAAATCCTCGCGAACGGGCAGAAACCCTTGCGAATACTATAAAAACAAAAACATCCGCAAATTCGCGAGAATTCGCGGATTTTGCGGATTGCGAGTTTGCAAATACGCAAATTCGCAAACGCCAGATTCGCAAAATTCACCCATGCTTAGTCCCCAGCAGCTACCCATCCTGATGACGGCATTCGTTGAGACTTCACCACTACGAATAGGTGGCAGTGTGGTACGAAAGGAAAGCAGCACCAAACAGGTACAACCTTCTGTGAGCATTGCTGATCCATACATCGATGATAGCAATCACGCAGAGAACTGCACAGTTGCAGTATTTTCGAACTTGGTCGAATTTTTACCTGATGTGGTAGACCAATTCTTTGCGAGTCAGTCTGAAATTATGTTCTCCCCTGAGCAACGAGAATGAACATTTTTTTAAACAAGCACACAGCGTTCCCTGAACTCTGAATTCGGCCTTCAGTTTTTATAAACAAAGCTACCGAAAATATTTGGAACTATTTTTTTCCCCTGAAAGCGAAATTATTTTTGTAAATTTTCCAAAATATTTACTTTTTTTTGGCACATGATACTCTGCTTAAAGTAGAACTATTCTTAGAGAACAGAGCTTCTATTTTTAGGACACTAGAGACAATATTTTACCTCAGCCTCTAGCACATATACAGCATTTTGTATAAATATGTGATGGAATGGTCTCGACCTTCTTTTCTGTATTCAGAGCCATTTCATGTGTAATTTTGCAATTCATTCAGCTGATATGTATATGCATTTATCTGAATGATGACACTGCTTGAAAAGCGTACAGTAACAACACTCATTTTCGTGTATTTACCATATACCATTTCAAATGCGAAATATGTATTTTGGGGTGGGTTGGAAAACACACATGCATCGTTGAATGTTTACTATTGCTTAGTTTTTTAGTAATGATGGACATCAATCCGTGGAGTGGGTGTCGTGTTTATATCTAGGACCCTAATTCGATATTCCCGATTCATGCCCTTATGAGGTTATAATCAATAATATCCTGATAAAGGCATAAGAATCAGATCCATATTCAGTAATAGCCCATGCAGTCCAAAGCACAGCACAGCTACTCCCATCGACTCCTAGAAAGCACAACGGGTTCTTTAAACAAACCAAGCCTCCAGCAGCCCGGGAAATCCCCCCTGCTTTTGTTTTGATTTGAACAAGAACTCCTGGAGTCCAGAAAGAACTGTTAGTTCTTAGTGACGTCTTATGTCCAACCTTACGTCGAACCCGGCACCTTTCAGGTATAAATATACTAACAGTTGCCTTAAGCAAACACACAGTGGTTTGGGGCAGAGCGGGCATCTACTTGCCCGAGAGCCCAGCTGATGCGAGAGTCCATGGAAGCAGCCCCTCCCGTTTGACGCACTGAGAGAGACGCTGTCTTTTTCTCCAGCCGAGAAAATCCAGCTCCGGTGTTTCCAGCCTACTTCTGCGGGTGGCTGGGGTATCGAGTCCTGCGGAAAGAGATACCAGACCTCCCACATTCTATTACCAAGGTACGGAGCTGACTAAACCCTTAAGAGAATTCTTGATCCAGATTCTTGGCAAAACAGTCTTAACCAACTTAATCTAAACTGTTACTTACTCATCCCTTCCCAAGTATTAGGCTTAGGTCAGGTAGGCTTAGTTAGAAGCACCAGTTGAGTACGTTAGTCAATGTATTTATGTATGTATATATTTTATCCATTTTAAAGTGTCATATGGCTAAAAAACCATATCAAATGCTTTTACAGTATTATTTCATAATACTACTTTTACTGTATGCACTTTACTTTCTGATAAGTATTGCAATTGTGGCAATTCACTTCTCTTGCATGAGAAAGAAGACTGCTCAATAAATAACACCTTTTTATTGAAAACGCCCGTCTCTCTATTTCTCTGCACTCTGGTGAAACTAAGTATGCATGGTTGACTGAGTGAAATAGCTGCCTATTGTTTTCACACGACTCTAGAGATACACTCTTATTCTGAGGGAGCAAAGTTGTCATGTTTATGCGGTTGTCAGAAACTGAATCCCTTCTTGTCTGAGTCAGGGAAGTTCACCCCTCCCTATTCATTCAAGAAAGTTTCTAGTGACCTCTGAGCTAGCTGGCACAAACCTAAATTAAGTTTAACATAGTCAGTAGAGACCTAGATGACCTCAGTCCTACGTCTACACTGCTGTTTATGTTATTCCAATGCGCAGAGCCTATTGGGAAAATAGGAACTACACTACACGCTAAATTAGGAGTCAGGCCGCAAAGCCAACAGAGTGCAACGCATCTCTTAGCTAGGAGGAGCGCCATGTCCACGAAACGTCTGTGTGCCTTAGGGAGAGGATTGGAATATCCCAGTAGTGCAAGTACTGGGTCCGGGGATAGCGTCATACCCGTGATACGATTCATTACAGTACACATGTCCCCAGAAGTGGGCAACTCCTGGGCAGACCCAGGCTACGTTAATGAAATCAGCTATTTGCTCCCCGCATCTTTCACACTGAGATCCCTCGCGCAGGCCATAGCGATGTAATCGCTCCGGCGTATAGTAAATCCTGTTGAGGAATTTGAAGTGGACTAATCTATGACGTCCGTTGAGTGATATTCGTTTGGTGCTCAAGCAGCAATAGAGCCACTTGTCATCCGCCAAGTCTACCTGTAAGTCCCGCTGCCATGCCAGTCGTGGTTTGGTGTTGTCGCCTTCTCAGGCAGACAGTGTGGTGTGATAAATTCTGTACACTAACTTAACTGGTGACTTTGCTTTTATAACGGCAGTCAGAGCCGGAACCTCTAAAGGCTCCGCCATATCATCCCCAAGCAGATCCCTGAGAGCGTGTCTAAGTCTGTTGAATTGGAATTGTGCAAGGGGCGTCTCAACTGCATCGCCCTCTGTGACATCCTCCCAGGGGAGGGCAGTACCGTCTGCAAAGAAGTCTCCTATGGTAAGCACGTTTAGCGTCTGCAGTGCGGCTATGACTCCCCTGTCTCTACATGAAGCAAGCCAGTGGCACTAATCAAGGCGAGCTAGTGGAGCATATAGTATATTACCGGCTTGAGCATTCATGATATAATGCCATGCATGTGTGACCGAGTTTAGAGAGTCCATTATGCCAGTGCGTCTATCCCGAGGCGTGAACAGTAGGGGTGGGAGGAATTTTTGTAATCGCGTTCCGCAAATCTCCGCGAAACGGTAAAAAATCTCAGCGAACACGCAAAAAATCAGCAAACACTCGGAATTGCTTGTTTGCAATGCTTTTTTACTGTTCGTCATTGCAGTTTGCGTGCGAACACGCATTTGAGAATGCGAACAAGCAAAAAATTTCACGAAGTTGCGGAAAGCAGAATTTTGGGCAATTTCGCATTCTCCGCGGAACGCAAAATTACCCAAATTCCGCAAATTCCACGAACAGAACAGAATTTTCCGCCCAGGCCTAGTGAACAGCAGTGCTGGAAGAGGCCTGGGGGCGGCAACTATAGTCTCAATCCATATGTGCGGAATGTCAAAGCGTCCGTGTATCCAGTGATATGCATGCGAGCATTGAGCAGCTCTGTAGTATAATTCCAAGTCGGGAGCTCTGAGGCCTCCCATCATATGTGGCAATGTCAATATTTTCCAAGCAACGTGTGGTTGCTTGGCCGCCCATTCCAGACGCACCATTAGGGAGTGTAGAGGCTGAAAGAATGTTCTGGACAGGACCATGGCTATGTTCGTAAAGAGGAAGAGGATACAATGATAAAGGGAGACCAATCCATCTGCCAACATCTTCCTCCAGCTTGGAGATGGCAAAACCATAATTCTCCCTAAGGATAACCTCTGAGTGGGTATGTAGCCAGATACCTAAGTATAGTACCGCCTCTGTGGTTCATTGCAGGGGGTATTTTGGCTCAAATCGGACCGTAGCTGGGGTGAGGGGTAACATGATGGACTTGTTCCAGTTGACTTTTGTGAGAAGGTGGCCTGATATGCAGTGCTCACTATTCTAGTGAACACTATGTATCAGTCCAACAACCCTTATTGATGATTGGTTGTAAGTCAACCTTATAGACCAGCTATCCTAGTAGCGTGGATACGAGCAGTCTAAGGCTAAAGACTCGAGAGGGCGCGTTAAGCCAGCTGTTTACCACACATATACCCCTTGAACACCAAGTGAAAGGACACCACACAAGTGTTATGAAAATAAACAGTGTATTTATTTAAATCACAACAGCCCTGTACTCTTTATGAGGACAGGGTACTAAGCACAACACAAAACTCTTACGAAAATACTTAAGTTAGCACAGTATATACCAATGCCCGAGGGGCACGGAAAACCATATACTCTGAAAGTGGAATGCGAAATTACTAGCAGGTAAGTACAGTACTAATAGGCTTTGGAATCGCTAGATCTTGACTATAGAATCTTCAGATTACTTCTAGGAGACCCAGGGGACTCGGGTGCAGAGTGTGCACTCTCACGCGTGATGCGGGACAAAGTCTATGGTAGCTAGTAATGACAAAGTTAGTGTTCTCGGGCGAACCCGACCTGGTAGGAGGAAAACAAAAGTGGATTCTGACCCTTGGATAGTGAGGCTATGCTGGGGCACCGAAATGCCGAAGTTACCTAGCCCAGGGGCTGCAGCTGCATAGGTCTCAAAAGACGTCGGGAATCCTCGTAGACGGACCAGGAGCCTGGAAGAAAGAAGTTGCTGGCAGGCGACCAGTGAAGAAAGTTCGATGGACCAAAGCCTGGATCGAAGGAAGATGACACCTGAAAGCAGAGGGGACCAAGTTCGAGACTACTAGCCAGTAGTCAGTGGGCACCCGGAGGGCACCGGATGGTAGCCACCTCGACTAGGTGAGTGGATGACGCTGTGCTCGCAGATCTCACGGACCAGGAGGCGTTGTCGGCGACCAGGATGGAGGAGCGAGCTGTCCCACGAAGATTGAAGCTGTCGGCATCGCTGGACCCAGGATTGGGCAACAAAGCCTTGGCAAATTCAAGCCCACGCGGTGGACTCAAAATGGCGTCTGGAGTGGACCAGGAGGGTCCGGGGTGCCTCTCTTGAAGAAGAAAGCAAGGGCCAGTCTGGAGCAACCAGACCAGCAGCAGTGATGTCGTCGGGCGTCGTGTAGAAGGCCACAAGCCAGCCGGCTAGTAGCCACACAGTGCGGTGAGCACGCAAAAGCAGAAGGGCCCCACGCAGATCATGGAGATGCTGGAGGGCTGATCTTCGGTGCTGGAGCTGCTCAGGGTTGGGGCTTCTCGGACCCCAAAGCACTCACCAGTGGAGCACACGGTGGGCTTGTTGCAAAGAAGTCGTGCAGTCTTGGCGATCGTCGGTCCCTCGAGGTCTCGTCGCACTCACAGTTCTCAGCTTGGCTGTAGAGGTGAGTAGAGGTCAGAGGTGCCAGGGAAGCCGGGTCTCGTCGAGCTGGGTCGTCGGATTCGTGAAGAAGGACTTGCAGCAGACCGCAGTGTTCTTAGGATGGTGCCTGCGGATGCAGGGTGACTACTCCTTAGCCACAAGGGAGAATCTTGAAGAAGGAAATCTTGATGTCTTTCGCAGAAAGTCGGGTCTTGATTCCAAAGATGATCTAATTTGAACAGGGGGCCCGCTCCCATCTTTATAGTAAAAAAGGGGGCTGACCCGGTGACTAGGTCCTGCCTATGGGTGGGACTAGGAGGGGGGTGGTTACACCCCTCTGCCATGCCGGACTTTCCCCAGGCCAGGGGCTGGTGTGCCCCTGAACTGGTTCTGACCGGCCTATGCGTAGTGAGCACCGGGGTGCCACTCAGCAGTCACCTTCCTGAAAAGCCCTGCCTACCCAGGATACACAAAACCATGTCTGGGACGGTGCTAGCACCGCCCCTGACAGGAAACCCTTTGTCCAGGCTCCCCTCGCTGGAAGGTCTCCCAGCTGCAGGGGGTCAGACTCGTGTCTGTGGTGGCAGCATCCATTTTGTGGAGCTGAGGCTTCGTTTAACTTTAACCGGGGTTCACAGTTACATACATGTCGTGTCCCTCTAGAAGGGTGGAATGATAACCCCGTCGCCAGAATTGGCGAGGGGTTAGTATTCCAATTCGTATGACACCTTACTCGACATGTTTTGATAAAGCAATACCAAAGTTAGCATTTAACCGCGAGGATTATAATGCACTTAAGAGTATATGGTATGCGATATCATGGAACAGCTATTAGGACTTGGTTCCGCAAGCTGCAGACAGGCTCAGCTCATGCCAGAGCACCATCTCACATGATTCCAATTACTCTGCCTTCAGGATTGTCAAGGCCTGCCATAGGAGTGACTGATAGGAATCTGTGTGTCCTTTTTAGGGTTAGGTATAGGTATACTACACCTACAGCAAAGGGTGATTACACGACTTTGCCCCAGCTGCCATGCAGCCAGTTGTGTCAAATTTAGGAGGCCAGCCAGGGGTGGCATAATACATGCTTCAGCACCTGGTAGGCCCTGGGTACACCTATGCCCTGAGTTGCAGGGTCTGATAAGGTGGCCCAGTACCAATTGGAAATGTACCTAAGGTACATGGAATCCATTTTACAGAGAGAGCAGTAGGCCTGGGGTCCTGATTGGCAGGGCCCCAGGTCGACTATGTCAAAAACCAGCTAAAACACAGGGCAAAAAAGTTGGGGGCAACCATAGTCAGGAGGTACCTTCCTACACAACCCCCCCCCCCCCCCAAACGAAAGGAGATAAGGCTATCCTTGTCCAGGTAAGCCTTTATTACCTAAGTGGCCATATAAGGAAGGACCAGCTCTGGCTTGGTTTCCCCCTGTGTCATGGTCCACTAGGCAACCCCTCACCCTAAGGGTATCTGAGGGTCTCCACCATAGGGAATCTCTGC
This sequence comes from Lissotriton vulgaris, assembly GCF_964263255.1. Lineage (NCBI taxonomy): Eukaryota > Metazoa > Chordata > Amphibia > Caudata > Salamandridae > Lissotriton > Lissotriton vulgaris. Next base: position 1,557,812,722 of record NC_141689.1, on the reverse strand, counting down.
CTTTGGTGTGTCTTGGGAAAGAAGAAGGCTGATGCTGGGATGGAGTACTGAAGTGAGGCTCCTCTACCTTTGGGCTCAACTTCCTCCAATCACCATTCATCATGTGTGCCTTTCTTTCTTTAGCTGAGATGCACTGAGCTCTCAGGGTCAGCCTCTGGCTACCTAAAGCAGGAGGCTGAGTCCCTCTGTTTGGCTTACTGGAGGGACAGGTCAGGTTTGGGGTTTTTAGGCCCCAGGTTTGGCTGTGCCCACCAGTGTCCAGCTGTGGGAGGTCCCTAACTACTTTTAAGGGGGATCCCTCAGGAGTCTGATTTATTTTCACTTGGCTAGGTTTACCAGCTTCAGTGATCCTAATCTGCTGATTAAGGAGTTCTTTTGGACAGGGGGCCCTTTGGGGTCCACCACTGGCCTCCCTGACCTCCACAGCCCTGGGCTGACTGAGGCAGGGTAGAGAGGTGCAGGTTACCTGCTCCAGACTGGGTCCCACCTGGGAAGGGTCCACTGCCATCAGGGGCTCTGCCAGGCTAGGCCTGACTACCTCTGGGGCAGTTCCTTCAACAGGGGTAGAGTCAGTTCCCTGAGGAGGCTGGCTCTCACCTAGTGTCTGGGAGGGGGAAGACTCTTCTTCCTCCTCAATGCTCTCTGTTTGAGTGGAGTGATCCATTGTTTCAGGCTTCACAACCTCACTATCTGTTTGAGTAGAGGCTGAGACCATTTCAACCTTGCCAACCTTTTCAGGAGGGCACTCAGTTTGTGTTTGGGCTGTGACTGTCACAGCCCTCCTATCCTGTTCTGGAAAGTCTGTCTGAGCCTGGGCAGTGGCTACCACTGCCCTTCCAACCTTTTCAGGGAGGAATGGTGCTTGGACTGGGGCTGTAGCTATTACTGCCCCACTAACCTGTCTGGGTAGGCCTATCATTCTGGAGTGAGTTTCTTGCTCCACCTCAGCCCATGCTGAGATTTCCAGGTCATTCCCCAGTAAGCAATCTACAGGTAGGTTGTCTGTCACTGCCACTCTCATGGGCCCTGTGACATTACCCCAACTGAGCTCGACTACTGCCATGGGATGCCTTCTCTTCACTCCATGAACGTCTGTCACCTGGTAAAGGAAACCAGGGGTCAGTTGAGCAGAGGGGACCAGATGGTCAATCACCATGGTGATACTGGCCCCTGTGTCTCTGTATGCCTCAACTTTCTGACCATTGATAAAGGGCTCTTGTCTATACTTTCCCAAAATGTGGGAACCAGTAGTGAAGTTGGCAAACCCCAAGCCAGTCTCACAGACAAGAGTGTTGTTAGGGGACCTGGCTAGGCCATAGTCCTCCTGGTTTCCCAAAGTAATGCCCACCACATTCTTGGGGGTACTCCCACCACCTGGGGGATTACCACTAGTGGTAACAGGAGGTCTGGGAGTGTTACTTGGGGGTATGTTTTCCTTATTGCTATTTTTAGGGCACTTGGCATCACTTTTGTAATGGCCCACCTGTTTACAGGCATGGCAATAAGGTTTCTTCTGTTCTGAAGGAGTGTTCTGGGACCCACCACCCTTGTTGGAGTTTTGGGGCCCTTGGGAAGTCTTCTCTGTGGATTTATCCCCACCCTTCTCTTGAGGCTTGGTTGATTCCTTCTTTTGGTCACCACCCTGGTTCTTAGGCCTGACCCTGGTTCTGAACCATTTGTCTGCCCTCTTACCCAATTCCTGTGGAGAGGTCAGATCAGAGTCTACCAGGTGCTGATGTAATAACTGGTTCTGACAATTACTTAAGATTTGCTCTCTCATAATTAGATTGTACAATCCTTTAAAATCAGTAACCTTACTACCCAGTAGCCAGCCTTCAAAAGCCTTAGTGGCACAATCAACAAAGTCAGACCAATCTTGAGACTGAGTTTTCTGGGTGTCTCTGAACAGCATCCTGTACTGCTCAGTGGTTAAACCAAACCCATCAACCAGTGTATTTTTCAAGATTTGGTAATTGTTAGCATCCTCCACTCTAGTAGTGAGGAGCTTATCTCTACCTTTACCTTCAAAGGAGAGCCACAAGATAGCTGCCCACTGACTTTGGGGAACACCCTGCACAGTGCAGGCCCTCTCCAAAGCAGTAATCCATTTGTGGATGTCATCCCCTTGTTTAAAGGGGGGCACTATCTTATTCAGGTGCTTTGTATCAACACTCCTTTCCCTATTGCTAGGTATATTGCTGCCACCAGTGGGGACTACCCCACTTAACTGTTGCTCTCTAGCAAAGGCAAGTCTCTCTTTGGCCAGGGCAAGTTCTTCCCTTTCAATCCTCAGTTTGACTGCCCTTTCTTCAGCTTCATACACTCTTCTCTGAGGGAAAGTCATCCCTCTGTGAGAAGAGCTTTGAGAGCCATTGGTTTGAATAGATCTGCCAGAGCCTCTTGATAGAGATCTAGCTCGTCCATTCCCAATGTTAAGCTGACCTGAGAGTGGCCCCAGGGGTCCCCCAGTACCAATCTCATGTCTGCTTAAGTTGGACCTGGTTAGTCTGCTGACTTCTACCTGTCCCTTATCTGCCTCATCCCCAGAGGGATCCTCATCCTCCTCCCCCTCTTCAGTCTCAGCTGAGAGGTGGATTAGGTCAGGGTCTCCTCTGGTTCCCTCAAGGGGAGGCATGCTTCCATCTGGATTAGAAGAGCTAAGAAGTTTCTCAGCTTTTCTGGCATCATAAGTCTCTAAGAGACCAATCAGAAAGGAAGTTGTGGGGTTAGACCCCTGTCTTATCTTCCTGGAGGTACACACCTGTCGCAACTCCTGGAAGCTAAGGACAGTATATCTGGAAGTGGGGACCTGTGGAGGGTCCACTGACACAAGGGGAGACTCAGAGTTTCCTCCTTTGTCTGACATACTGTTTCTAGTGTGGTGTAAGTGATGCACCTACCTACACTATGCGTTTGCCTACTGATCCCTTGCTAAGAGTTGCAGCCAAGGTGTGCTAAGCCTTGAGGAGCTACAACAGCTGGTTCAGTAGAACTCAGAGTATTCTAAGCTAAGTTATATGTACCTAAAAGTACTTATGTGATCTTTCAACAAGATATTCTTAGGATACGTGTGGTAAAACTACAGCAAGCTCAAATCCCAACCGCTGCTCACCAATGTGAGAAGGTGGCCTGATATGCAGTGCTCACTATTCTAGTGAACACTATGTATCAGTCCAACAACCCTTATTGATGATTGGTTGTAAGTCAACCTTATAGGCCAGCTATCCTAGTAGCGTGGATACGAGCAGTCTAAGGCTAAAGACTCGAGAGGGCGCGTTAAGCCAGCTGTTTACCACACATATACCCCTTGAACACCAAGTGAAAGGACACCACACAAGTGTTATGAAAATAAACAGTGTATTTATTTAAATCACAACAGCCCTGTACTCTTTATGAGGACAGGGTACTAAGCACAACACAAAACTCTTACGAAAATACTTAAGTTAGCACAGTATATACCAATGCCCGAGGGGCACAGAAAACCATATACTCTGAAAGTGGAATGCGAAATTACTAGCAGGTAAGTACAGTACTAATAGGCTTTGGAATCGCTAGATCTTGACTATAGAATCTTCAGATTACTTCTAGGAGACCCAGGGGACTCGGGTGCAGAGTGTGCACTCTCACGCGTGATGCGGGACAAAGTCTATGGTAGCTAGTAATGACAAAGTTAGTGTTCTCGGGCGAACCCGACCTGGTAGGAGGAAAACGAAAGTGGATTCTGACCCTTGGATAGTGAGGCTATGCTGGGGCACCGAAATGCCGAAGTTACCTAGCCCAGGGGCTGCAGCTGCATAGGTCTCAAAAGACGTCGGGAATCCTCGTAGACGGACCAGGAGCCTGGAAGAAAGAAGTTGCTGGCAGGCGACCAGTGAAGAAAGTTCGATGGATCCAAGCCTGGATCGAAGGAAGATGACACCTGAAAGCAGAGGGGACCAAGTTCGAGACTACTAGCCAGTAGTCAGTGGGCACCAGGAGGGCACCGGATGGTAGCCACCTCGACTAGGTGAGTGGGTGACGCTGTGCTCGCAGATCTCACGGACCAGGAGGCGTTGTCGGCGACCAGGATGGAGGAGCGAGCTGTCCCAGGAAGATTGAAGCTGTCGGCGTCGCTGGACCCAGGATTGGGCAACAAAGCCTTGGCAAATTCAAGCCCACGCGGTAGACTCAAAATGGCATCTGGAGTGGACCAGGAGGGTCCGGGGTGCCTCTCTTGAAGAAGGAAGCAAGGGCCAGTCTGGAGCAACCAGACCAGCAGTAGTGATGTCGTCAGGCGTCGTGTAGAAGGCCACAAGCCAGCCGGCTAGTAGCCACACAGCGCGGTGAGCACGCAAAAGCAGAAGGGCCCCACGCAGATCGTGGAGATGCTGGAGGGCTGATCTTCGGTGCTGGAGCTGCTCAGGGTTGGGGCTTCTCGGACCCCAAAGCACTCACCAGTGGAGCACACGGTGGGCTTGTTGCAAAGAAGTCGTGCAGTCTTGGCGATCGTCGGTCCCTCGAGGTCTCGTCGCACTCACAGTTCTCAGCTTGGCTGTAGAGGTGAGTAGAGGTCAGAGGTGCCAGGGAAGCCGGGTCTCGTCGAGCTGGGTCGTCGGATTCGTGAAGAAGGACTTGCAGCAGACCGCAGTGTTCTTAGGATGGTGCCTGCGGATGCAGGGTGACTACTCCTTAGCCACAAGGGAGAATCTTGAAGAAGGAAATCTTGATGTCTTTCGCAGAAAGTCGGGTCTTGATTCCAAAGATGATCTAATTTGAACAGGGGGCCCGCTCCCATCTTTATACTAAAAAAGGGGGCTGACCCGGTGACTAGGTCCTGCCTATGGGTGGGACAAGGAGGGGGGTGGTTACACCCCTCTGCCATGCCAGACTTTCCCCAGGCCAGGGGCTGGTGTGCCCCTGGAACTGGTTCTGACCGGCCTATGCGTAGTGAGCACCGGGGTGCCACTCAGCAGTCACCTTCCTGAAAAGCCCTGCCTACCCAGGATACACAAAACCATGTCTGGGACGGTGCTAGCACCGCCCCTGACAGGAAACCCTTTGTCCAGGCTCCCCTCGCTGGAAGGTCTCCCAGCTGCAGGGGGTCAGATTCGTGTCTGTGGTGGCAGCATCCATTTTGTGGAGCTGAGGCTTCGTTTAACTTTAACCGGGGTTCACAGTTACATACATGTCGTGTCCCTCTATAAGGGTGGAATGCTAACCCCGTCGCCAGAATTGGCGAGGGGTTAGTATTCCAATTCGTATGACACCTTACTCGACATGTTTTGATAAAGCAATACCAAAGTTAGCATTTAACCGCGAGGATTATAATGCACTTAAGAGTATATGGTATGCGATATCATGGAACAGCTATTAGGACTTGGTTCCGCAAGCTGCAGACAGGCTCAGCTCATGCCAGAGCACCATCTCACACGATTCCAAGCACTCTGCCTTCAGGATTGTCAAGGCCTGCCATAGGAGTGACTGATAGGAATCTGTGTGTCCATTTTAGGGTTAGGTATAGGTATACTACACCTACAGCAAAGGGTGATTACACGACTTTGCCCCAGCTGTCATGCAGCCAGTTGTGTCAAATTTAGGAGGCCAGCCAGGGGTGGCATAATACATGCTTCAGCCCCTGGTAGGCCCTGGGTACACCTATGCCCTGAGTTACAGGGTCTGATAAGGTGGCCTAGTACCAATTGGAAATGTACCTAAGGTACATGGAATCCATTTTACAGAGAGAGCAGTAGGCCTGGGGTCCTGATTGGCAGGGCCCCAGGTCGACTATGTCAAAAACCAGCTAAAACACAGGGCAAAAAAGTTGGGGGCAACCATAGTCAGGAGGTACCTTCCTACAACTTTTATACCAGATAGGAAAATGAAGAGGACCACCTCGCGCAGAACTGGAGAGAGATTGGACTTGGGGTCTCTAACATAGATCAGCGTGTCGTCTGCATACGTGGAGACAATTAAACGGTAGTTTGGAAAACATATACCCCTCTGCCCGTGATATTCCCATAGGGCACAAGGCAGGGGTTCTGCTGTCAGGGCATATAGTATTGGTGATAGGGGGCAACCCTGTCTACTACCTCTGCGAACCCGTATGGGGTCAGTGTGTGACTAGGGATCCAATCTGGATACGTGCCGTGGGAGAGGAGTACAGCGTCGCGAGGAGCTGTAAGAAAACCGCTCCTACTGACATGCGGCCAAGGACCTATCTCATGAAGGGCCACTCGACCGAGTCGAAGGCCTTTTCCATGTCTAAAAAGACTGCAATAGCAGGGTCTAAAAAGACTGCAATAGCAGGGACATCCGGACGTGTATGTTGTAGAGCAGCAAAAACGGCTAGTGAATTATATGTTAAGTTCCTGCTAGGTACAAAGCCACCTGCTCCGGTGCCACCACAGTAGTGACAAGTGGGGCTAGGCGATTGGTGAGCAGCTTCGCGAAGATTTTTGCGTCCATGTTCATGAGAGACAAAGGTCTATACGCGGCACACTCATCCGAGGCTTCCCCGGCTTGAGTATGGCTACCAGAATCGCTTCTTGCATAGTCGGGGGCATCGTTCCTGAGGTGCATATGTCCTCAAACAGTGTGAGTAAATGTGGGATAAGAAGGTCCTGGAACACCTTATAAAAGGCAATGGTAAGACCGTCACTCACCGGCGCACTCCCGGCTCTCATATCTGAGAGGGCTAGGACTACTTCTTCCAGCTCGATCGGGCGCAGCAGGGATTCACGGTGCAAGTTAGATAGTCATGGAAGTTCAATGCGGGTCAGGTAGTCTAGTATGTGATCGTCAGGGTAGTGGCCGCAAGAGGAGTAGAGTTCCGCATTAAACATTCAAAATTGCTCCAGCACCTGCGCCTCTGAGCGGGAGTCTCCCGGCTGCGGACTGATGTCTGGTATTGTAGTTCTGTCCCTGCGTTGCTGAAGAATTTGTGCGAGGACCGTCCCCGGCCGTTCGCCCTCGCCGTAGGTTTCAGTGGTGGCATATTTCCTGAGGTGTTTTATTTCCGCATCGGCCTCCTCATGGTATTCCCGGAGTGTCTGTGCTATTTCTAGAGTAAGTTCTTCGCTCTGCTCCGTATCGCGAGAGGACTCAAGGACCTTCAATTTAAGTTCCAGAGTCTTCACCCTGCTGCGTATTGACTTAAGGACCCCGCGTGCTTGGAAATTCTTACCCCCACTGATATGCACTTTAAAAGCCTCCCAGACAGTTTGGAAGGAGTCCACAGACACCATATTTACCTCAAAAAACGTCTCAATAGACATGGCAAGTTCCTCCTTAAAAACAGTATCTAGGAGGGAGTATGGCGGGAAGTGCCATAAAAACGGGGGGCTTTGTTTCCTAGGAGAAGCAAGTGTCAGTAGTAGTGGCGAATGATCGGAGCAGGTACGTGAAAGGATCGTGCATGCGCGTATATGTTGGTATAAATGTCATGAAGCAAACAAGTTGTCTATTCTAGTGTGTTCATTGTGATGCGCGGAGTAATGTGTATATCCACCTTGGCTTGTGTGTCTGTGATGCCATACATAGCAAATATCTAACCGTATCAGGGACGGCTCCACCACCCTGGCAGAGGCTGAGGGGCATCTGTCTGGGCCGTCCAACCTATCTAGAGCTGGGTTCCTGGTAAAATTAAAATCCCCTCCCCACAAGATATGTTCCTGCTCGTATGGTTGGGTCAAAGTCATCAAGTTTGAATAGAAGTCTGGATTGTCAAAATTAGGGCCATTGACCTTTGAAAGAAAAAGCTCCAGACCCTTCCCACAGCACTTGGATAGGAAAAATCTACCCTCTCTGTCTGTTTCCAACTGTGTCAGTGTGATCGATGTCTTCGGATTTACCTTTGTCAAGACCCCCCTAGCATGGGAAGTAAAGCCTGCAGCGTGTATATTGCCCAACAGCCCTTTAGCAGGTAAAATGGGACTTCCTGGTGTAGGTGAGTCTTCTGCAGGAGGGCCACGTCAACGTTGTGTCTGTAAAGGTAGCTCAGTATTTTATAGACCTTCCGGTGGTCATTAAACCACATACATTCCAAGTGAGCAGGACCATCGAGTAAGGAATGCTGTCATGGTCAGCCATTGGTGTATCTGTCATATGGGAGTATGTAGTTAAGAGGTAGCAAGGATAGTCTTGTCAGGACTATGTCACGCCAAAATCGTACATCATGAAATGATACAATAAGGAATACGTCTAGAAACATTTTCAACATGTGCCCACCCCCCACTGTGTTTGGCCAAAGTTGTGGTGGCCTGTCCCAAGCAACTTCAATCCCACAATAATGCTGAATATGAAGACAATCAGTGTAAGCGAGCATTGCAGCAATTCACAGACCAAACTCCCCCAACCCCATCCCACGCCTGAACTACCCCAACTTTGCTGCAGTACCATCCCTCCCACCCGAACAGAAAACCCACCCATTCCCGAACAACAAAAGACGTCCCAGGTGTGATTCACGCATGGGTGGATGTAGCTTGCACAGCAATAAGAGTGAAAGACCTATGAAGGTCATACTCCGAACCCCGTCACAAGAGATAACCGCCGCTGCGAAATAGTGTCGTAGAACACAGCTCATCAGATCCTCAGGAAGCATTAATGTAGTGTGAATCTCAGCCCCAATCTAACCATTGCGAAGTTTAAACCAAGAGGGCATAGTGAATCAATCATCATCCCCGACCTCCAGTCAAGTTAAGGCTGAGGCAAGGCAGTGGCTGGAAGTCCCTGAACTCCCATCAAGTTAAGGCTGAGGCAAGGCAGTGGATGGAAGTCCCATCTATGTGGTCCTTCCCCTGTAAGGGAGCAGGTCTTCGCCATCCCTGCAAGGCAGGCAAGATGACCAGCCACCAGGCGTGGCATCGGCGGCCACAAAGACAAGGGATATTGGGCCTCAATCCCAAACACAATACCAATGAAAATATTTATCCCCTCCCCCCGTAATAGCAAATAATACTCATCAGTTAATGTCACCATGGCATGACCAGTACTGTTCATCCATAGGGCCCCCTGTCACCTCATCTAGGAGATGTTATTCTGGGTGAGGCCGCTTCTCTTTCATCCAGTCTTTCAACACTTTCTGTAAGGCCTTTGGGTTGCTGAAAGCATGCGAAAGTTCACGAAGTTGTTGCTTCATGGGCGCAACCAAATGTAGTGCTTCTTGGACTTTAACTGTGAAGTCTGGGAACAATGAGATTGTCGACCCCTCAAAGCGTAGCGGTTGTTTCTCACGGGCCAGTTTAAAGCGCAACATCCCGATCCGTGTAGTTTAGCAGTTTTGCTATGATCGGTCTGGGGGATGCACCCAGCACTGGTCTCGGGCCAGGTGAACGGTGTGCCCTTTCCACCACAAACATATTTGATAACGAGGAGTCGCCCTGCCACGGCTTCAGGAGTCTTTCCATGAAGAGCTCCATGTTCCCCGTTGGTTTAGATTCCCGAAGGCCCGTTATGAGGAGATTACAGCGCCAGGAACGGGCTTCCAGTGCCTCTGTTTTATCCTGTAAGACTTGGAGTACCCTGCCCAGCTGTTTGTGTTCAGTATCGAGGACAGTTTGTGCTTGTCAACGTCTCTGTCAATCTGCGTTCCGACATGTCGAGCCGTTCCGCATGTTTGTCCAGTCTTGCAGCTATAAGGTCCATTCTGTAAGTTAGGGCATCCATCTTGGTGCCCAAAGAGGATATCCTGCCTTGGAGATTTTTTTCCAACGCCAATAAGAGTCCCCGAATGTCCTGGCGTTGGTCTTCCATGATCTGTTTCTGTTCTCCAACGCCATCCTCAGTGGTGATCTTGCCAGACTTGGATCGCTTCTGGTCGAACGACAATTTTGATTGTGTTCTGTACACTTGTCCCATCCTGGTGTCATGCGAGTGTCACCTCGTTTGCAAATGGCAACTTGATCATTAGGGTTGCATTGAATTGGGCGTCCCGCCTCAGCTGAGGTGACTACGGAGGGCACTGTGAGGTTCCCCAGTCCAGCTATGGCCTAGTCAGCAGTCTCCGTGTAGTAAGGCCTCCACGCAGTGTCGCAGGTTTGAATGTCTCAAAATGGCAGCATACCACAAGCCCCTCAATGTGTGGTCCGTGGTCCAGTACCCCAGTAGCAGGGCCCACCTCGTTCACCCTCCTATCCGTCCGGGGGGGGGTTTCTCCAAAACAATCTGTTAGTGGGGGCCTGCAGGGAGTTGTTCAAAGGCCCCAAACAGCAGTCATCACCCACTGCCCCGCCTCCCTATGCGTAGAGAGTGTCTTATGGCTACAGGGTGGCCGCTGCACCCCCGCCAGGCAGCGCTGCCTGCTAAGTGTGGGGTCCTTTTTATGGTCAGCTTGCCGCGGCCCGTAGGATTCCACAGGGCCTTCTGGGGCAATGAGTGGCTTCACCCCCCCACTGGCGTGCACCAAGCAGGTAAAGAACGATACTCAAGTGGATTAAGGGGCACAGATCAAGGAGCAGTTCTCAGATGTAGGCCCGCAACAACCAACAGTTCAAGGGGGGGCTCTTTTTGTGCCGGTTCGCTGCGTAGGGAAGCAGAAGAGCTCTCCAGTAGGTCCTGAAGACATCAGGGGCACACTTACCAGGATCGGATCGGGTGTCCTGGAGACAGCCGCGGTAGCGCGGCCTTAGCTCTCTCCTAATCACCGGCTCTCGAGTTGCTGTATGGCCGCCCAGCCACTCCCTCCAGGCGGCTGGCCTGGCCCCCACGGTCGATAGGGATGCGGCAGGCCGGCAAACGCAGGCACAAGCAGCAAGGACTCAGAGGCGCCGGGCCGGCTTCACCCCTACAAGGGATCTGCAGCAGGACTACAGTTAGGGCCGCACACTGTCTCCCCGGCAGGGGAGGGAAAGGTGATCGCCGCACCACAGCAGGCTCAGCTTGGCGCCAACTTCCGGGGCCCAGGCAGCCCGGCAACAGCGACGGACCGTATCCGCACTTAGGGGCCAGGTAGGCGAGCTGTTCTCCTCTCAATTAGCGCCACATTACTCCAGGGGGCTCTGAATTACCATTCCACTGTGCAAGTGGGACACAGCTGCAGGATATTGGGTGGATAATGTGGCGGAATATCGGAGGACTCAGCTCATACGGCCATTTTGGTTGCAAGCTAGCTCCGCCCCCCCCCCAACAAATTTCTTTTCACTTACAGGAAGCAGTTGAGAAAAAATTAGAAACATTGTTAAAGCATGGTATCATCGAGCGCTCTACTGGTCGGACACTGTGTTTTTCACCCATTGTAGTGGTGCCAAAAATGGACAGTGGAGGTTCATACACATTTGTGTTGATGTGTGACAGGCCAACAAAGCAATCAAAAGAGAAAGACATCCAAGTCCACACATTGCAAAAATAATCACACATCTTAATGGAACCAAATTCTATTCCCACCTTCATCTGAAAAAAGTTACCATCAACTTTAACTGGAAGAAAATTGTGGATACATTACTACTTTTTCAACGCATATTTGTTAGTTCAGAGATTAAAGGCCCTGTTTTTTTGTGCCCTTAGCTGCAGAAATCTTTCAAGATGTGATTCGTCAAGTTATGTATACTGCTCACATATGCTTTTAACTACTGTGATGAAATACTGGTGTTTGAGGCTACAGGAAAGGACCATTACAAAGCACTAACACAAGTATGCCATCTGCTTGCAGATGCAGGTCTTACACTAAATGCAGAGAAGTGTAAATTTCACAAAACAGATTAAAGTTCTTTAGGTGTATCTTCTATGAAAAGGGGATGACTGCTGACCCCAAAACGGTACGAGCATTGTCATCTACCTTTTTTCTAGAAGATGTGACCATGCTGCAATCCTTCCTGGGCATGGCCAGCTGCTGCTCCAGGTATATTTGTGACTTTGCCACTGTGAGTGCCCATCTAAGAGGACTAAAAAAGCGAAATTTTCCATTTGCATGGTCTTCTGAATGTGACTGAAGTTTCAAGAAAATAAAAAATGCAACTGAAATGACTTACTTTAATCCAAAATTGCATAAAGAAATTGTGGTGGATGCAAGACCGGTGGGGTTTGGAGTGATCCTTGCCCAATATAATGGACAAAGTTATGCTCATGTGGCCTATGCTAACCGGAGTCTATCTCAGACTGAATATGCTTATTCTCAACTGGAGAAGGAAAGCTTGGCTGTAGTATGGGCATGTGAACACTTCTGGGGGTTTCTGTACAGAAAACATTTCACTCTTGTTACAGATCATCCAGCGTTGCTCACCATTTTCGGAAATCTGAAAGCCAAGATGCAGCCTTGCATCGAGATCTCGGTGTTGCATCTGCATGGGTTTGATTAAACAACTGTGCACAAACCAGGGAAAGATCAAAACACCACAGAATACTTTTCATGAGTGCCGCTACAGCATCAAAGCACTATGTCCAAAGCGGTTGAAGGCTATATCAATTTTATTGGTAAGTCAGGTGTGCTTGCAACTCTTTCTATTGACCAGATTCTAGCAGCTTTAATACTGACAAAGACATGCATGAGCTTAAGGAAATCATTACAACACAATAATGGAGGAAGCCTACTCGACCTCTTACAGATGATGGTGAATACCAGAAATTAAAAAATGTTTGTGAAGAACCTTCTGTTACCCATTATGGTGTCATACTAAGAGGGGCATAAATAGTTATCCCTGAAAGCCAAAGGCAACACGTTATTGAACTGACACACAAAGGACACAGTGCATTGCTGAAACTAAAAGAGCCCTCAGGGATTGATTGTGGTTCTTGTGTCTTGACGAACAAATTGAAAGGGAGCTTAAAGCTTGTCATCTATGCAACTGCCTATCCCCAAAAACAACACCAAGCACCCATTGAACATGTCTGACTTATCTAAGCACTCTTGGGAGACGATTGGTGTTGATTTCTTTGGACCGTTCAACAATGGATATCAATGAGTACTCACGTTTTCCTGTAGTGGAAGACTCATCAACCATCATCGAAAGGCAGGATGACATTTTCACAACATGGGGTGTTCCCACCATTCTCATTCTCTAACAATGGTCCACCCTTTAATAACAGAGAGTTCAAAGACGTTCTCAATAGTTTGAATGTCAGACATCCGAAAAGTACACCGCTCTGCCACCTTGCTGTTTGGGAGAGAATTTGGAATGAAGATACCTCAATGGACCATCAGCCAGTCAATAGACCCTGATGAGATTTGTGTCAATGATACCTCTCACAAATGTAAAATGAAGGTCCATGCCAACAAGTACAGAGTTCTTGTTAAGCAAAAGCCGACCTCCAAAACGGACACTCCGTTTGATGCTGAACTGCTAAGAGTTGTTTGTGAGCAAAGGACATATGGTAACTGCCCAACGACCTAATAAAATCCATAACCAGAGACTTGTCACACTTTAAGCCTTTGCCTCAATGCTCGTCAGCTCCAGACCTTGCGAGTAAGGCAAGTCCCCCTGAATGCGCAAGTCAAGCCGCCGACTATTTTCTGGAGATGCCAGATAAAGGCACCACTTCTCTATCTAGTACAACCAGATCTGGAAGGCGGGTGTGAGCCCCTCGATGACTCAATGAAGGACTGTAATGTGTATATGTGTATATATTTGTTTGTACTTCTTAATAAACAAAGAGGGAGATGTTGTGTCCTGTGTTTATGTGCATAAAGACTCTAGTGGCCCTCTACAGACTCCTTACAAGTATTACATATTCTGATGGTTTGGTTGGGTGTGATGCAGTACGTTCAGTTAACGGTTGCATGCTGAAGAATAAAGACATGCAAACCAGAGCTCTGTGCGTGGCGTGGTCTGTTCCAGGCTCCCAGGCCGGGGAGGATGCTACAGTGCATATGCTGAAAAGCTGTTGATTTAGCGAATCACAAAATATCACTATTTTTGTGATGTTGCTGCATGAGGCACAGTATTTCCTTAACAGACTGATTCATACTCTATAGACTGTAATTACAAAAACATATTACTTTTATAATTGTGTGAGAGTTGCCATACAGGTTGTAACTTTTTATGATGAAATTAAAAAGGTCATGCTGCTGCCACAGCTAACAATTGAATACAGTATGTCTTAATCAGATTGCAGTACAGGGAAGCCTACAATCACTGTATAATAACCTATCATTAACTCACTTTATACTAACTGATCATGACATCTCTATACATCCAAAATAACATAAGTGGCATAATTTGATCATTATTCTAATTACTCACATATAGTCTGCTATTGAGTCAGAGAGTCTTATGATAGGACTAGCAATTGATTGATAAAAAGCTCCCAGAGCAGAATGGAACATAAATATTTAAAGAAAAAGCATTTTTCAGCTCCCACTTTTCACCTCAATATACAATACACTAGGAGGCAGATGTATGTACCCTTTTTTAGGTTGCAAACGGGTAGAATCGTGGAATCAGGCCCGTTTGCAAACAGAAAAAGGGTTTTCAAATGTATCAATCCTAAATTGAGATTTGGTAACCTGGTACCGAATCGCAATTTTGGGTTTGCGATTTGGTATTACGAAGGGGCGTGTTTAGGGCGTCCCTTCCTAATACTGAATCACATCTGTATGTATGAATGTTTTATGGCCATGAATGCGATCTCAAAACATAGACATTTTACCACCTACTTCAAGTAGGTGGCAACCCATTCGCAAAGGGGAAGGGGTCGACCCCTTCCCCTTTGGTAATGTTTTTAACACCATTGGTGTGCATGACGAGCTCAGCTCGTCATGAGGCACCGTGGCGCTGTGTTCATGACGAGATGAGCTTGTCATGAATGCCGCGGAATGCCCACAAGGGAATAATTCCCCTGCTGTGCTGAACGTTCCACGAAAACAGGCGTGGTCATGACGAGCTCAGCTCGTCATGAGCACAGAGCCACCGTGCAGCGTGACGAGCCGAGCTCGTCACAAGCACCACAGAACCGCGCGCGGCCCCTCTCCCCCACGTCGCAGGGGAATTAGCCCTGCGGCAAAGGGGTTAAAAGTATTTTGTAAGATCAGGCAGGGGTTCCACGGACCACAGCCTGCACTTAAAAATGAAAAGAAATGCAACCCATTTTCCTTTAAAGAAAATGGGCTGCATTTTTTTTTTAAAAATGCTTTATTTAAAGGCAATCTCAGACATAGTGGTCTGCTGTCTCCAGCAGGCCACCATCCCCATGTTTTTAGCGATTGCCCGGGCATCGCAAAATGCGACCTACCTCATTAATATTCATGAGGTAGGCCATTTGTGACCCCCCCAAGGAATCGTAGAAAGTGTTAAACATACTTTCATGTTTTCTGTTTTGCGATTTTCTAATTGTGAATCGCAAAGATTTGCAAATAGGAAATCGCAAAACCAGGCCTTCATACATCTAGCCCTAGCTTTGTAATTGATTGCTAAGGAAACATTTATGGCAGTTTTTTGTGCTGCTGGAGTTTACTATAGAAGAAAAATAATATATTTTGCAACAGCATGGAAGCTAAATTTTTCTGAATTTATTTTAACAGTAGAGATGATAAACATTTTCTCTTTGCAAATAGAATAACTTTTTTAGAAGGGGTGGTTTAAGGGCGGAGTGCTGGTGTGAATTTGGATTATTAGAAGTACAATACCCCTTCGTGTATAGTCAAAGGATATTGCAAGTCACCTCGGATTTCAAAGACTTTGTAAAGAAACTCTGCCTTTTGATCCATTCTTCTATTTAGTCACGGAGTTCCTTAGTGATTAAAAATATAATCTAACGAAAGTGGTACTTTACCCCCTGTCCAATACAAATGCATTACAATTCAGTGGCAAGAACACCTTATTTCAACGTGTAACACTTTAATCTTTTCTATTGAACTTCCACATGATCAAGAATGCTTTTGACTGGCTATATTTCCTGTACGTCAATGAGCTACAGAACACCAGCACTTTGAAATGCCATCAAATGTTCTGGAAGAATCCATGTGAGATGCTTTGACTGATCTCATTCATAATTAAGGTGTCTAGTTTGAAGGTTTTTAATGTCAGATCTAGTCGAGCGAAAGGCCTTGTGCTTTTAATTATAATAACACATATACAGAGAGGGGGGCTTGGGTGAGCCTCATTTAGGCCTAGATGTATCAAGATTCCATTTTGCGAATCTTAAATAGCGATTTTTTGCGAATCGCTATTTAGAATTCGCAAAATGGAATGTATGTAAAAAATTGAATTTTTTTTGCGATTCCTTATTTATCTTTATTTGCGAATTCGCATTTTGCGAATTCGCAAATAAGGAATAATTCCCCATGCATTCCTATGGGCCAGGAGACCCATAGGAATGATTGTGCAGTAATTCTCAAATTGCGAATTCGCAATTTGCTAATCGCAATTTGAGAATTATTTCAAGGGTGCAGGGGTGTCTCATGGACACCCTGCTGCACCCCTGAAACTTACATGTGTGTGCATATGGCACACATACATGCCCTATGGGCATGTATGTGTGTCACATGCCACCTTCAAAATAGTCATATTTTGTTTTTTAAAAGGATTTCGCAAATTAGCACGAACCTCAAATTGGTGTTAATTTGCGATTCCTTAACCTGATTTCGCAATTTTAAAAAGTTTCATACATGCCATTTAAGGAATCGCAAAATTGCGATTCCTTAAATGCATAAGCAAAATAAGGAATCGCAATTTTTTGCGATTCCTTATTTTGCTAATTTCTGATACATCCCAAAAGATGCTAAATGTCCGTTTGCGATTCCTTAAGGCCGAAATTCTGCGAATTTCGGCCTTAACGAATCGCAAAAGGCTTGATACATCTAGGCCTTAGTCTTTGGCTTACTTGGATCAGCTCTCTATAACCATGTCTTCTTTTACGTATCCTTCGAGATTTGAGCAAGTCTTTGCCATTTTTCTGAATCAACTGAAGCACCTTCAGGGGCACTGCAAAGGTATCTTTGCACGTACACATAATGGCTGAACAATGCGCATGCTCACTCATGTAAATGCAGAGTGCATCATTCATCCCTGGCTGCCTGCTGCCAACAGAGGTCAAAGAAGAGGTTATGCCCATGCTGCTGCATGTGTTCTGAAGATAAGCCCATCACTGTGTTCAGTCTGACGGGTGGGGGCAGTCGATAGCTGTGAGCAAAAGGATATTCACTTACTTAGGAAAGAGTGATGGTACTGGGAAAATGAACTCTTTTAGTGTTATTTGTTTAATATTCTAAAATAAATGCATAGGTAACTTTAAAATAACTTTTTGGGATTGCTAATTCACGATTCCTCTTTGTAAAAACTAGCAGTGGGAATAGTTATTCTTTTCAGACCCTGGAAAACCAGCAAGAATCTCAGCAAAACAAGATATTGCTCCCAAGATTGAGAATGCGAAAGAGGTGGAACTGAAGTAACTTTTATATACCGTACTGTAGTAGAGGTGGGCCAAAAAAATAACAAGGAGAACAGAGTCAAGGGTCTGTCTTGGCTCTAAGAGACCTTCTTGTTCCTAAGAGCCCAGACAGAAGCTGAGCCATTGAAACCTTTGGCATGGAGATGGTGCAACAAATATTATGTAAAAATATGATAATATGTCTTCAAATTTCAAAAACATATATTTCTCTAACAAGTTTTTCACCTTCATACAGCAGTTTATACCACTGCATTGAGTGGCAGTTATTAAGAGGGATACAATTATTACACATTCATCCCCCACCCCAACTACAATGCCAATAGTGAACTAAGAGGCACGTCAGTTGTCATGTGCACCCAATATGAGGGTTATCTTCTTATTTTACATCGAGTACATTAAGGTCCATTACGTCAAACACAAAAGAGGTTTTGGACAGCACACATCATCATGTATTTCGAATTTTTCTCACATGCACTGTGAAAAAATTAGTTGGCAAGATGAAATAAAGAAATTGCCTAGGATCACCCATATTGATCAGATGGCCAAGCTGGGACTGGTCCTAGGTGTTCTGGTATTATATTGTGTCATTAAGCCACTAGATTGCAATTGTGTGTGGGCCCGATTCACAGAACTAACTTAAGACAAAATCCTAAACTTACTGCCATTTTGGTATTCACAGAAGGCACTTACTCATTTTGGTATTCACAAAAGGCACTTACTCATTTTGGTATTCACAGAAGTTATGAGTCCTAACTTTAGGACTCCTAAATGCCTTCTGTGAATACCGAAAGTCTTAAAATTAGGATTTTTCTCAGTTTAGGAGTCCTGAAGTTAGGAGTCCAAACTTTACTACTCTAAAACTGAGAAAAATCCAGGGGGCATATTATCAAGCCAGGAGTTAAAATTATCGCCGCTTTATCGGCAGAAAACTGCTGATAAAGCGGCGATAACTGGCTTGATAATATGCTCTAAGGAATTCCAATCGAAGCCCATGTTAGATGTGAAGCCATCTAACATGGGCTTCGATTGGAATTCCATAGAGCATATTATCAAGACCATTATCGCCACTTTATCTACAGTTTTCTGCCGATAAAGCGGCGATAATTTTATCACCGAGTCTTGATAATATGCCCCAAATTTTAAGACTTTCGGTATTCACAGAAGGCATTTAGGAGTCCCAAAGTTAGGAGTCCTAACTTTACTACTCTTAAACTGAGAAAAATCCTGATTTTAAGTCTTTCGGTATTCACAGAAGGCATTTAGGAGTCTTAAAGTTAGGAGTCCCAACTTTAGTTCTCCTAAACTGAGAAAAATCCTGATTTTATCTGCCCGATTCATCAAACAAAATTGCGCTCGCAAAGGGCCAGATTCTGAGAATCTGGCCCTTTGCGAGTGCGATTTTTGCATTTGGGATTCAGCATCCCAAATGCAAAAATCGCTAATTGCGATCTCGCAATTTTGCGAGGAATTACATTTAAGGAATCTCTATTTGAGATTCCTTAAATGCAATTCATCATCCAATTTTTTTTTGCGAATTCGCAATTTCTGGCCGCAATTTACCGCGAGGTCAGACCTCGTGGTAAATTGCAAAAACTCAGAAAAATGCATTTAAATGCATTTTTCTGAGTTGCATGTTACACATACACATGTCCTTTGGACATGTGTGTGTGCAACACCTGTGTAAAATTTCATTTGAGGGGTGCTACATGGTGTCCTTTGGACACCCCTGGCACCCTTCAAATCGTTATCTTATTTGCGATTAGCAAATTGCTAATCGCAAATAAGGAATACTCCCCATTCATTCCTATGGGCCTTTTGGCGCATAGGAATGAATGGGAAGTTATTCCTTATTTGCGATTAGCAATTTGCTAATCGCAAATAAGGAATATGTAGGAATCGCATTTCTTTATGCAATTTCTACATGAATCCCGTTTTGCGAGTCCTTAATAGCGATTCGCTATGAATCGCTATTAGGGGCTCGCAAAACGGGAGAATGATGAATCAGGCTGTAAGTCTTTCGGTATTCACAGAAGGCATTTAGGAGTCCTAAAGTTAGGAGTCCTAACTTTACTACTCCTAAACTGAGAAAAATCCTTATTTTAAGACTTTTGGTATTCACAGAAGGCATTTAGGAGTCTTAAAGTTAGGACTCCTAACTTCTGTGAATACCGAAATGAGTAGGTGCGTTCTGTGAATACCAAAATGAGTAAGCGCCTTCTGTGAACACCAAAATGGTAGTAAGTTTAGGATTTTGTCTTAAGTTAGTTCTGTGAATCGGGCCCTGTGTGTTTACACACAGGCTTCGACTTCTGCTGCAGATAGTGTTGATGGTGTGTGCATGTGAGGGAAGCTTGCATTGTTTCAGGCTAGACCAGTATGTGCTCTATGAGTGTGCGGGAACTGTGTACTCCTGCCCGGTGCTGTACCTGGTTTGAGTGTGGAAATCTTACTGTGCATTTGAGCAAAGCATACACTTATACACCCAAGTGCTGTTCCTTACACTGTACCACATCTGAAATGCTGCCTATTCATTGTATATATGGGAGGCGTTAAATATTGCTGCCCAGTGCCACACTTGTTCCATGTATATACATGAAGCTTGCAGTTGCCTTGCAGTACCACACTGGGTCCATATCTTTGAAGGACGTTTCAACTGGCTGGCCTTACAGTGCTACTCTTGTTCCTTGTCTTTAAAGGAAGCTTGCACTGGCCTGCTGTGACACTCTTCTCCCATGTCTTTGAATGAAACTTGCACAGGCCATGCAGTATCACATTGTTTCCTTGTATTTGAAGGAAGCTTGCACTGGCTGGTCCTGCAGTAGCACACTTGTTCCATGTATTTGAAGGAAACTTGCACTAGTGCTGTAGGACAACACTTATTCCATGTATTTGAGAAACAACTGTGATGCTCTTGACCAGTGCTGTCGGTCTGAGGTGTATGAGCCAAGGACCAGCTGCGCTCCCACTCCCTGTTCCCTATCTATTTATGTGTGTTTTAGGTCTGACTAAAAGACTCTTTTAGCTGTCTTACCAGCATAATGTTTTCTCAAATGTAATTTCTAATAGTGCTTAGAGACTGTGCTCAATTTGTAAAAAAATAACAGCCAGGGCCCTCGTCAGGAGGCCACTCCAGCTTGCACCACCCATTGCCACCAGTAGTGCTGCATATTACAGTACCATCACAACTATTAACCATCACACTCCTACAAGTGTGACAATTCAAACTGTTCGAGGCCCCCACAGCTCTAAGAATGGCTTGGGAACAGGTTTTAGTTGTTTTTTATGTATATTGAATTAATAATCAACTGGTGTTTTGCTCATCTTTAAATTACACAAACAGTGCCACCAGGTGGCAGCTGGCATAGGCGCTGGTGTTGGTAATTAAGTGCTGGTGCCAAGAGCCTTAAACTACCAGCTGAAATTAAGCACTGTTTAAAGAAAATGGGTTCCGGGTAAGTTCACTTCAGTTATTTATCAGGAAGAGCATCATTCACATATTGGTTCAGACCTACAGGACAGTATGCATACAATTGGATAGTGAATCAACTCACTTCAGCCATTAGCTTTGTTGCCAATAGTTGCTCTGCCTAGTAAATAGTCGCTGGTCTTTACGATGTCAGGTAGTCTGAGTAATAGAATTTTGCCAGCTTTCTGTGTTACTCTGAATCCCGAGGAGTTACATCGCAAGAGATACTTTCTTTAATTCATCCTCACAGCTCACAGAGGCTAACTTGTAATTGCAGTCTAGTGCAAATGAGTAATGAGAGCATCAGCAGCTCTTCTTCCATTGTAAGTGGATCACAACATTCTTATCCAGAGCAAGTTTCAAAAGCGTGGCACCATCTTTATATGGCGTTCTGCATACTCAATCATTTTTAACTGTTCCAAGATGGCAGACCAGTGCGGAGCTTTAATTTTAAGGCTTTTTTTATACTGAAGCACATACCTTCCACATTTAGTTGCCATATATTTTCCTTTTGTCTGTCTTTCTTTCTTTCTTTCTTTCTTTCTTTCTTTCTTTCTTTCTATACTTGCACTACAAATAAATTCACCATCTTGTTTTTAGAAGGCAAGTAGGACCTTTATTTGGATGCCAACATTCTTCCCTGCAAAAGTCCACAAAGAATCAGACCCACATAGTCTGCAGTGCTGGTCCAGGTGTGTTTAATGGGAGATTAGATAACCTCAGTGGAAACTCAGGTTTCAGTGTAGCTTACATCAATAGCTTTGAATTGCACTAGCTGATTGAGGCACCAGATACTCAACCTATGCCTCCTATGCCACCATATGTCCCAACTCTGCTCCTTCCAAGTGACCGATGTACCTGCGTGTGAGCAGCCTGCTTTTGTGGGTGGAGGATAGCCGCCATGTTTGCTGAGGGGTGTGCTTGTGTGAATGCAGGATTAACATCATGTTTTGTGAGTGCAGTGTAAGTGGTGTAAATGTTGCAAGCTGTACCTGCGTGAGTGCAGAGTGAGGCAAATGCCAGTGTGCGTGCAGCATGAGGGATGTACGTAAGTGAGGGCAGCAGTGTGAGTGTGGGGACCTTACAAGCTGTATCCTTGTGTGGATGCTCCTTCCAAGGACCAAACCCATTGGCTCTTATAGTTCTTTTTAGGGTTATGGCTTTGACTTGCAGAAATGCAGTGCAAGGGTTGGGAATACAGTAGTGTGTGTATGAAAATGGTAGTGAGCTTTGATATGGCAGATGCACACTATGTTGAAGTAGCTGACAGGCTGAGATGTCACCCTAGTATTGGAACCCAGTTACTTTACTTGCTCAAGGGCCCATGGCAACCTAGCTGTGCCTGATCAGCTAAGGTCGTTGTTAATAGCCAAAAGTGCATTGGCCCTTTCTTCCGGTCCCACCTCAGTTGACTGTAAAGTGATCTTTAACCACAACAGGTCTAGGTCGTGTTATTGACAATTATGCAGAATTTCCCACAATGTACAAAGAATACATGGGGCAAGCACGTTTGTCTGCTCCTGGCCCATGCATCTTTACGAAGTGCTGTCACAGCACATTGAAAACGTGGCCATTATTCTGGTTTTGATCAGAAAAGTTGAAAGGTCTTGTTTTTGTATCAAAATCAGTAAAACCCACATAAAGAGGATTTTTTGTTTATTGATTTGAAATTAGCTGCATAGTATTTTTTTAACAATGTTCAATTCCTGGGGACATGGGGCTAGATGTAGGTAATTTAAATTTACCGATTCGAAAATACCGAATTTTATAGATTCGGTATTTTCGAATCGGTAAATGCTATGTGGGTAAAAAATTGGTAAAAAATACCGAATCGTTAAGATTCGGTATTTACTGAATCGGTATTTACCGATTCGTTAAAATAGGGAAATATTCAAGGGTGGCAGGGTGGCACTTTGACACCCTGTTGCACCCCTGAATAGTGCTGGTGTGCACATGTGGCATACATACATGCCCTAAGGGCATGTGTGTCTGCCACATGGCACTGGTGTAAATGCACACATTTGTATTTACAGAGATATTCCTTATTTACCACCAACTAATAGTTGGTGGTAAATAACGAATCCTTAAGGCACAGAAGCACTCTTCAAAGTGCTTCCTACATGTCATTTACCGATTCGGTAAATACCGAATCGGTAAATGTAGGTGGTAAATTTACCACCTACATAGGAAAAGTCTATTACCGGTCGGTCCGTTAAGAAGGCAGCAGCACCCAAAGTTTTAAAAAATGATGTTCATTATTGCTATAAAGATATTGTCCATATTCTTAAACGCTTGTCTTCAACTTGGATATCAGTCTGGCAATGCTTTACATTTTTTGCATATCCTGTCAAATGCTTTTGCAGTATCTCACAGCTGATGAGTGCACTCGCTCGGTGAATGAGCCATTTGAGTCATCAGGCTGGCCAATTATTCAAGCCTTTCATCTGCTCATTCTTGGACATCAGTGCAGCATCCCTGGTGTGGTCATCGCCCTTCAAAGAGGGGCTGTCATGGTGGGCGATGGCTTGTCAGGGCGATCAGAGCGCTCATTGAAGCCTGCCAGCGCTGGAATCCAAGACTGTCTGGACCAGCTCATCCTGAAGTCCTCTTGTCTTGATTTGGAAGTGCTCCGTGTCTCAATTATTCGCATCACTTGCTTAATTTCTGGCCGGTTTGCTTGAATCTAATTTCCGTGCTTAAAAGTGAGCATTCTGAAGGCAGTTGAGCGCATCATTAATGCATTAGGGTGAGAGGGCCATTCAAATATTTCAGAATAAATGATGGGTTGGGTCAGTGCTACCTCGAGGGTTTCATGGGCGCACAATACAGAGATAATTTGAACCACCTTACGCCAGCGTTTAGAACATTTATGTAGTCATTTAAATCTACATTGTATAGACAGGTGCAAAAAAAACACCACTGCGTTTTGGGTGTTTTAAACCTTTTAATGTACATGCACAGAAAATGTCTGTTAAGTTGTGAAAACGGCCTTTTTGCTTCTTTTTCTTTGCATAATACCTAGGGCTCCCGGTTTTATGGTATTCATTTTTTTACATTTCCGTCTGTATTTATCCATATTTATTTTGTGTTTTGCGTATGAATAAAGTTTCCATATTAATTTAGCTGATTGATGCGCACTCATGCTTTGATGACTGTCGTGCTTTGGCTATTTAAGCTGTCAAATATTACATAAAATTACATCCACTGGTAAATACTAGCATTATACCATAAATGTATGTTGACATGCCATTATCTAAACACATTTCATCCAGTTTTTTTTAATTTCCCATATGCTCAGCTGCTGGCCTATAATTCATCAAAGACAGCATGCAGAGTCACTTAAAAGGAGTACAAATTTGGTATTTATCCACTTTAAAAAATAAATCCAGACAGAAAACACATTGAGCCCGCTTCACAGAACTAACTTAAGACAAAATCCTAAACTTACTACTTTTGGTATTCACAGAAGTTAGGATTTTGTCTTAAGTTTGTCTTAAAACAGACTTAAGACAGACTTAAGACAAAATCCCAACTTAAGTCTGTTTTAAGACAAACTTAAGACAAAATCCGAACTTCTGTGAGTACCAAAAGTAGTACAATTAGGATTTTGTCTTAAATTAGTTCTGTGAATCGGGCCCGGTGTTTTCTGTATGTATTTATCTATAAAAATCTGTAAAACCGGCAAAACTGGGGGCCTTAATTATAACCCATACAGCACTGTTTTACACATGCAAATACTACCAGGTATGACATGCTGGTAAATGCTGTGCAAACGCAGGAGTGAAAACAGTTTGTGTTAAATTCATAATGGCTGCTGGTGCTAAATAGCCATACATTGCACTGGGGATTATTTAACGGCTAGCCATCTGTTCTAAATGATTCTGTCAGATTTAGGGGCAGATTTATGAGGCCCTTGCGCCACGTTTACGCCGCTGTTGCGTAAACGTGGCGCATCCCTACGAGGCATTTACAACGTGACGCATCTATGGAGATGCGTCACGGTGTAAGGCCCTGCGCCACATGAAACCTGCGTCAGGTTTCATGTAGGTGTTCCGGTGCAGGGGGGGGCGTTCCGTCGCAGGAACGCCCCTGGAAAGTGACTCAGTGAAATCTACAAGATTTCACTGAGTCACTTTCTACATAAATTCCTTACGCCTGCTTGAAGCAGGCGTAAGGGTGTTGCACCATGCAATGTAGGGGTGGCCCCTGTGCATTGCAGGAGTCATGTCGCACTTGCGACATGACTCCAGCAATGCGCCACCCGTACGCCGAAAGATGCGTCACGCATCTTCCCTGCCTCGCACCATGGTGCGCCACATTGTAAATGCGGCGCACCATGGGTGGCGGAGCTGTGGCGCACTGTGGCGCACATTAACTGGCGCATCCCTGGGGATGCGCCAGTTAACGTAAATCTGCCCCAATGTACATTGTAGAATTTACACAACCCTATTCCCCAAGACTTCCGACAGAATGATAAGTTAGCGAATAATATAAGGACTCCATTTTGCACGAGACCTCTGAAATAAAATGGCAGACATTGAAGACAAACTGGACTGCCCATTAACAGGAACTGGAGTAGAGTGGTAGACTTTGAAGTGTTTTAATTCATTACTCCAAAATCTATGATATTTCAGCTTTTTAGAAGCATTTTATGTTAATCATGGACATTTCATATTCACGTTGGATTGTTATTCCCTTTTCAGGCAGAGGTCGTTGAGGTCAACACAGATGTGATGTCACACTTTCTTATTCTAGAGAACACAGGCTATGACTTTAAAAAAGGGAGCTATCAATTTAGTTATAGAACGTATCCATATTGAAGCTTTGAACTTCAGAGCACTTTTTCATGATGCACAGATCTTACAGGTTCATGCGGTCTTCTCTAATGTGATAACCTATAGGCTCAGATATCTTATTAGGTGTAGGCTATACTGATTATACACGTTGAGGGGTCAGGGAGCAGACATATCCTGATGTTATAATACCCTACGGAGTAAGTCCAGCAGAGCTATCTTTCAGGTTACACAGGTCCTACATGCTGGGCCTGTAAAAGCAGAGGTATTGAGAAAGGCTTAGACATCTGACAGTACATTTATTGTTTGGGTTGCAGAGATCTTGTAGGGCCAGACACCTTACAAAGGAGCTATTGCTCTTGTCAAGCAGGCTCAGGTAAGGTCAGTGGCAGAAAAGCTGTTCCTGAATTCTTATAGTCAGCAGAGGCATCCATCAAGCCCTGGAGAACAAAACACTGTCTCTCTCAGTTGCACAGTTCTTTTACTTGCAAAAACAAAGGCAAAGCCTTTCTGTATCATGTTTATTCACTCGTATGCATTGCAGGGTTGGTAACTGTAGATGCGATCTTACGTTTATCAATCATTTAATCAAAATGGATCAGTGGCGGCTGGTAAGTTTTGGGGGGAGAGGGGTGGATGGGACACACACATACGCTCACATACACATAACGCTCACAACCAGGCGCGCACACACACACACACACACAAACACATTCATTCACAACACTCTTTCCCAAACATTCATACATGCACTCGCGTGCACACCAAACAATGTAAAAAGAAAATAAATCACACTTACCTTCAGCCAGCTCTGCACTGCCTCGTAAGTTCCAGGAGGCTTGGGACTGCTGCCTTCCCTCATTGGCTGACCTAAGGTCAGCCAATGAGGGAAGGCAGCAGTCCTATCGTCATCACAGAGTGGGATGGGGTCAGGGAGACTACTGACCCCACCCCACCCTTTGATGAAGTGTCACTGATTGACACTCAACCCTAGGCGCTTCAGGGCTTAAAACTGAAGAGCCCAGGTGCGAGGCAATCAGTGACGCTATCCCTCGTCATTGAGGGGAGGGCCTCACTCACCTTTGCTGAGCTGAGAAAGTCAAGCCCAACGGAGCTGTGACTTTCTCAGCCCAGCAAAGTTCAGTTCAGGCAGCCAGGAGCCAGCGCCAAATGCACATGTGTGTCTCCTGGCTACTTAAACTGAAAGCGAACAGTGTCTGCCAGGCTGACTTTTGTTCAGCCTTACAGACACTGTTACTACGGGGGGGAAAGGGGGCAGGGCGGGGCCCTTCCACCCAAATGGACTAGATGTGCCTGAAATGGATGTCAGTTTGTATTAATTTGGAGCTTCCATGATGCTGAATATGTTTGCCAACCTTTATGGCTCTAGTAGACTGGGAAGCCATAGGGGCTCAATGGTGTACCTTGCACAGTTCTAACAATAACTTTGTTTTCCAGTAGCAGGCATGGCACCCACCTCTCCCTGCCCCTTCATTTGGAGAATCCATCCATCCTGCTACTCAGGAAGACATCACTCAGCCATTGGCAATTCCAATCTGCTGCACCACAATCCTGGGAGTTGGTTGGGAGCCCACCCTGAACTGCGTGTTCACTCCACGGAGGAGCGGACCATTTCACCATTAAGCGATCTGGGAGTCAACCCCAGTCATGCAAAACTGCTCCTACAGTG
Organism: Lissotriton vulgaris; assembly: GCF_964263255.1. Lineage (NCBI taxonomy): Eukaryota > Metazoa > Chordata > Amphibia > Caudata > Salamandridae > Lissotriton > Lissotriton vulgaris. The sequence continues at coordinate 1,557,785,478 of NC_141689.1, read as the reverse complement.
TGTGGTTGCGGCGCCACACCTTCAGGAACCTACCCTGAGTGTGTGCACTTTTCTCTTCAGCTTTTGTCAGTGCTGCAACCTACTTTGGGAGCCTACCCCAGTCGCATGCCTTTCGTGGCTGCTGCCTGCTTGACCACCTGCCAGCTGGTGAGTGTAGCTCTGTGCTTTCTACCTCCTGACGGGCCTCTGCATCTGTGACACAGGGTCTGAATTATCGCAAGAGGGCCGCTTCACCGGTGGCCATATTGAAGTCAGGCAGGCCATCCAATAGGCTGGCAGAAACCAAGGATGGCCATTTTGAAGTCAGGAAAATAAAAAAAAAATACTTACCTACTGTAGACTTCATACCGCTGGGCATTTTCTTTGACATCCTCCTGGTCGGCATGGGATGCATGCTCGTGCTTCAAATGCCATCTCCAGTAAAAACAAATGTACAGGACACCACTATGACCTGCACTGCATGCCCTTGGGTGACTTACCTTGTGAACTTTTTCCTCACTCCAGGGGACCAACTGTTAGTGGTGGCAATTTTGATACCACATGTCTGCAAAGATGTCCCTTTCTCCATCTTCAGGTCAACGTCACGACTCTCCGACAAGGGGAACCAGGCAAGAGTCCCCTACCTCGTCATGGCAGGTTGGGCACAGGACTGCCATCCTGGGAGTTCCTTTTCTGTGCCCACCGGAACCCCTGGTTCTTTTATCCGGTGGTGGTATGGGTCTTCCTTCACAGGAATAGCTAGAAGATTTCGAAGCTTTCATGAAAGGCCCTCAAGTTTCTGACCCTGATCAGCATCTCATTGCACTATGCAACCTCATCGGAAAAGATGATGGCGAAATCATTAAGAGTCAATGATCAAGCAGGAGAGCGTGCAAAAAAAATGGAAGCTGGGAAAGTTGAAAAGCAGAAACAAGCTTTCCGGCTTCGATTTCGCCACAAGGACCATCACTCATCTGTTGATCGACTAACATCCAAGTTCAAAGGGTACACTCAACGAGCAAGTCATCATCGCAGCCCCAACAGGATTGGCAAGAGACAGGAGTGTCAGCTAAAATGCTATCGCTGTGGACAAGATTTCCCACACACTAGAGATGTGCTGCCTTAGGTCAAACATGTTAGAGATGTGGCAAAGAAAATCATTTTGAGAAAGTATGCAGGGCAGCACACAAAGATACTCATGGAAAGTCAAGGGAATCCAGCTCCCGCTATCATGCAAAAGCGGTACGTGACCAAAGAGACACCTCCACCAGCTCGTCATGATCAAGTCTCTATTCACATGTCACTTACAGGTCGCCACCCTCAGAATACTGGGAGTCAACGCCCTTATCTCAAGACAGCGTGGAATAAGTCTGTATGGTTGCAGATCCTGACAGTCTAAAGAAATACCCACAACTACATCTCCAGATGGGAGAATACCAGGCCAAGTTTGTGTTGGACAGTGGAGTATCCTTCAACTACATTTTGGTTGCAGAGTACAGCGAAATGAATACACAACCCCATCTGCACAAAGCTGCTGTGCAGGTTTACACATGGATGTCTAAAGAACCCCTCACATGTCTAGGACAATTTCAGACCTCCCTCACGTACAAGGATAGAACCATTCCAGCACGCATTCTTGTTATTGAGGGGCCAGAAATAGGCTGTCTTCTCAGTTTGCCTGCAGCTGAACGGCTTCAACTGGTAGAGATACTATACCGAGTATACGATTAACCCAACCTAATCAAACTTTTCCAAAACTATTCACAGGACTGAGAAAAATGGCTCACTGTCAAGTTCATCTGCACAACAATAAGCTTGTGATCAGCATCACAGGAAAATACTGTTCCAACTTCAACAGTCTGTGGAGGATGAGCTACAGGATCTTCTTAGGCCGGACATCATTGAGAGAACATCAGGGCCCACTCCCTGGGGATCTCTAATTGTCGTAGTACCAAAAAAAGGATCTGAAGGCAAAGTGTATCTCTGTGTTGACATGAGAGCTCCAAATACAGCCATTGAAAGGGAAAGACATCTGGGACCCCATATCAGTGACATGATCACGTCACTAAATGGGGCAACAATGTTCTCCAAGCTGGATCTTAACAAGGGATATCACCAGCTTAAACTTCTTGAAAGTTTGAGGTACATAATCACTTTTTTGACTCGTTAAAGATTATTCAGATACAAACGGCTCAGCTTTGAAGTTTCCTCTGCTGCTGAGATCTTTCAAGAGGCAAACAGAAGGGTCATTCATCACATTCCCAACAATCTCAACTATAGTGACAACATCCTTGATTTTGGAGCGACTGTACAGAAACACAACAAAGCACTGGATCGGGTATGCCACACCCTCCTGGAAGCAAACCTAACACTTAACAAAGATAAATGTCAATTTCACAAATCAACTTTGAAGTTCTATGGGTGCAGGAATGAGACCAGACCTTGAAAAGGTCGCAGCGTTAAATGACACACCTTGACCTCGAGATGTTGGAGTCGTTCGATCATTTCTAGGAATGGCCAGCTACTGCACGCATTATATCAAGAACTATGCCACCATCAGTTATCCCCTGATGGAACTAACTAAACAAGGTCACGTATTCAAATGGACAACACGCTGCACTCAAGCATTTCTCTCAATCAATATTTACAACAAGGGGTGGTGAGGGACAGAGTCTCTGAATTAAGCAGAAAGCTCTCACCCAGTCAAGAGATCAGGGCTAGATCCAACACCGTTTTTTAGCTCACTGCACCATCCCAGTTTCAGAACCTGGCTGTATGCAAATTAGTCTGTTCCTGTCCCAGTGCATGATGGGAACAGGGCAAACCAAACTACAAAAGCCAATTCCTACACTGGGAAGGAAACAAGCTCCCGGGGACCGGTTTCTGGCATTACAGCCGTCTTCGGCCCGGTTTGCTTGAATCCTGATGGTGCAATGAGCAAGGGTCTCACATCTGAGAATACCCTTCCACGCTTAGGGTGGACAAAAATATTTACAACAAGGGGTGGTGAGGGACAGAGTCTCTGAATTAAGCAGAAAGCTCTCACCCAGTCAAGAGATCAGGGCTAGATCCAACACCGTTTTTTAGCTCACTGCACCATCCCAGTTTCAGAACCTGGCTGTATGCAAATTAGTCTGTTCCTGTCCCAGTGCATGATGGGAACAGGGCAAACCAAACTACAAAAGCCAATTCCTACACTGGGAAGGAAACAAGCTCCTGGGGACCGGTTTCTGGCATTACAGCCGTCTTCGGCCCGGTTTGCTTGAATCCTGATGGTGCAATGGTCCTTTTCTAAATCGTTTTTGGCCACTATAGGTGTGGCAGGGTATACTCAGACATGAGTCCCTTTCTCACTGCTCCATCAGGATTCAAGCAAGCCGGGCCGAAGAAGGCTGAAATGCCAGAAACCGGTCCCCGGTAGCTTGTCTCCTTTCTGGTGAAGAATTGGCTTGGTAGTTTAGTCTGCCCTGTTCCCATGATGCACTGGGCCAGGGACAGACTGATTTGCATATAGCCAGGTTCTGAGCTGGGATGGGGCAGTGAGATAAATACCGGTGATGGATCAAGCCTTGATCTTTGGACTGGGTAAGAGTGGTCTGTTTAACTCAGACACTCTGTTCATCACCACCCCCTTTTCTAAATCGTTTCTCTCAATCAAAGCATCTGTTGAGTCAGCCAACAATCTGCCCTACTTCCATCCTCGTTGGAAGACTAAAATAAATGTGGATGACATCCCTGTAGGACTTGGAGCTTTACCGGCTAAATACAATAAGGAAAGTGATCAAAGTCACATGGTAGCTTATGGCATCCGCAGCCTGACTGACACAGAAGGTGTACTCACAGCCTGAGAAGGAACGTCTGGCTGTGGCCTGGACCTGTGAGCACTTTCATATCTTTATCTATGGAAAACACTTAACGCTGATCACATACCATCAGGCCCTAATAACAAAATTCCGAAATCCATGAGCCAAGATGCCACCTCAAATAGAGCGCTGGGTGATTTGTCTTCAAGAATATACATATACAATTATTCTCAACCCTGTACAAGCAGCGAATCCAGCTGATTACATGTCGAGACACCCCAAAATATCCTTAAGCACAAAGCAATCTCTATCAGAGGAATATGTACATTTTGTTATTGCTCAAGCGAAACCACCTGAAGTCCCTCTTAATGCCATTCATAAAGCCACAGCAGTAGATGCTACACTGCAGGATGTGAAACATCGAATTCAAACAAACAGATGGAGACACCTAGAAGAGCCAGGACACAATCGACATGTTGACAGCCACAAATTAACAATTGCGGAAGATGACCTCCTGCTAAGAAACAAAAGGATTGTAATTCCGAAACAGCTACGTCAAGGGGTCATCAATCTGGCACATGAAGGGCACAGAGGTATTGTGGCTACCAAGAGAGCATTTCGCGAACGGGTCTGGATCCCTTCTCTTGATCAGATGGTTGAAGTCATGCTGAAAGACTGTTCACAGTGTCAGCTAGTAGGTCGAGAAGAGTCAACGTGCCCTCTACAGATGTCAGAACTGCCGGATGGTGTCAGGTAACATGTTGCAGTAGATTTCATTGGTCCATTACGATCAAGCAAATACATTCTTGTCATAATGGATGAATATTCCCGATTTCAATTGCTCACCTGATATCATCAACTAAAGTAGCCATCACCATATCAGTGTTGTATGAAGCCTTTGCAGCATGGGAATACCTAAAGTAGGTAAGACGGACAATGGACCTCCTTTAAACTGACATTATTTGCTGCATTTGCTAACCATCTCAACTTCAGACATCAGAAAATCACCCCTATGTGCAGCCGCGGTGTTTAGCACCCCCCACCCTGCCCGTCCCCGCCTTTCTGCCCCACAGAACTCCCTCCATGGGCCACGGCTGCCTATCTGTCCACAGGCCAATGGAATTGTAGAGAGATTTATAGCCACCCTGAAGAAGGCCATACAGCAACCTGAACCGTCAAGGTGAGAAGTCCAAACTGCATTAAATTAGGTATTACGAGCATACCGAACCACACCACACAATACCACAGATAAATGGCCAGCTACACTGATGCTAGACCACACTGTATGCACAAGAATTCCGGCGTGGGAAGATTCAGCTGGCTGTGTTCGTCAAGATTCAGAACTTGAAGAATTAGCAGCATTGGACAGATCCAGAAAAGCCTACATAAAAACAATACGCGGACAGTCTTCGCAGAGCCAAACCATCAACCATCAAAGAAGGAGACTGGGTACTTGTCCGGCAAGAGCAACAAAGAAAAACTGAAAGTTGATACCAAGCACAGCCACTGCTGGTAACAAAACAAAAAAGACCATGTTCATGGCTGCCTCAGAGGACAGGAGTAAAACAAGTAATGTTGCACATTTTCACAGATGCGTACCACCCATCTTAGAGACAGCGTCTGCACTAGAAATTGCAAATATGGAGGACATTCAAGTGCGGGGTAATGAGTCTATGTTTCGGCGGAAGGAGAGATATTCAACCAAGATGTGGCTCGCAGGCCACAGCTTGCTTGTTGAAGACCTACCCGTCTCATTAAAGAACTGTAACTTTTTTTGGTGTTCTTTTGTTCTGACTAAAGTCGAGATCAATTTGTGTTAGTAGGGGGGAGATGTAAAGATGTAGTTAGATTCATATGTGGGAACTAGGACCCGCCACTAGACGCAATGAGAAAAGGGGAAAAGGAAACAGGAAGTAGGAAGAGGCGGGCATGAGAAGTGATAAGAGAAAAGAAGTAGGGAGGATAGGTGGTGAAGAGGAGAAGTGAAATGAATAAAAGTTAGAGATACCTGCATTTACGTGTCAGCGTCGTCTGTTCAGGGACTTGAACATGACAATGGCGTTAAAAGACACTTATACAGCTCCAACAATGATAACGATCTTAAGCACTAGGCTACATTTCTCCTTATTATATCACTGCAGTCTCGAATTAAAAACACATCTGGAAACTATTCCAAGAATTGACACCACTCCAGACTTCATGGTGCACCATTCTCTCTTCCTTCGAATACAAGGAGCAAATGCTTTTCAAGCAGATTGAAGTGTAAAGTTTCTGTATGCCACAGAAACACTGATAACAATCATAAATATAAAGCTCTGTTTCAGTTTATTGTAGGATTGCTGTGGTGACGCTAAATTTGCTCCTTACCTTCCCTACTAAGTTCAAGGCAGATGGTCTTTTATTGCCTGCTAAAAAGTGTGGAGGGGAGTAAAACAATTCAAAATTATACCTTCAATTAGAAATGCTTTAAAGGAACCCAGACTCCGAATTACAGTTTTTTGGATTTATTATAAGGCCAAAAATGTTTGAATATAAACACACCTCAATATCAGAGTATATAGGTACATAAAAATCAATACAGAGCCAAGTCTACGTATATAATTAATTCAGCATAAGAGGCATAATATGATGAACTCCAAAATCAAAATACAGCAAAGCATAGAAGCTGAGTCCAATTCTCTTTTTATTTGCGAGAAAAACAAAAGTATCTTTCCCTACTCTTCTCTTAATGAGATTCCTACCTATTTCCCTAATATCCTATCCCAAGAGTGTCAGCACATGTTGACTTCCTAAGAAGTACTCACGTCAAAAGGGTCTAATAGCTTAAAGATATGGAGCTCGCTCTAAGATGCTCCTTCTCCTCTTAAATAAGTAGCAGTCCTATCAATCTGTCCCTGCGCATCATACCAAAAGACAATGTTCAACCCACAATACGTCATTCATGGACACCCTCCTTCAGTAAGTTTCCACAGAAGTCTTTAATTAACAAGCATTGGCATAGTCAATAGGTCTCGCCTTTGGGACCTTATAAGTGTTTAGCCATGCAACACTTGATGTTATTGCACCAAGGATATTGTGCTGGGTAACTAAACACCTATAAGGTCCCAAAGGCGAGACCTATTGGCTATGCCAGTGCTTGTTGAAAAAAAGCGCTTGTGCATTCTTGCAGGAGCATGCTTGCTGTCCATGACAACACAATTGCTCTGCCTCCACATTATCATGCTTTGTTTTGTTTGTTTTCTTTACTCATGCTGCAGCACCAGGAGTGATGTCCTGACACTAATTAGGGAGAAAACCCTTCAATAAATAAATGCATGCTTTGGGGTGAGCATTGGGACGCATCTGAGGAGAGAATAACATTGGTTAAAAATGTGAACCTGAATAGTCAAACCAACAACTTCTTTTAAATATTGTATTAATGGTAAATATGCAGTTAAGAAGAATAATCAAAGAACAGTGAAGTTGGCTAAAGCAATTTGGACACAAACTAGAAAAGGTCAGAGTTCTAGTATTTTTTAAGTTTTAACTTTCTTCTGAGCGTTTTCAGGGGTTCGTGCTTGCCACTGCCGGATATCTGGTGTCCAAAGGCAGTGTGAAACAAACATCCTGTGTTCAAGCTGTGCTTTTTAGGTTGTGTTGCTTGGTATGTGATTGTGATGTGTGTTGTGTTTTATGTCCACTTGGAGCGTTAGGTTCTTGTGGACAGGCTGTGGTTGTGGGGTTACCTGACAGAGGCCTGGTGTGTGAGAGGAGTTTTCTCCTTTGCTGAATCACACTGGTAATATACCAAGAAACGTCACTGAAAATATTTATCTTCTGCCGTTGAACCAAATTCTAGAATTGGAATAGAAAATAGTGTAAAAAAACATAGGTGAGGCCCCAGCGAGATTTGAACTCGCGACCCGTGGTTTACAAGACCAGTGCTCTAAACCCTGAGCTATGGAGGCAGCTGTCGGCTCGCATGGCACGACAGTGACTATAAAGCAGGAATACAGCACACGTGGAGGTGGAATATGTTTCATTGTGTTTCACTGGGCGGAGTCACCAGCAGAGAGGCTCGTGTGAGTCCAGACGTCTCAGAGACAGTGAACAGGTTGAACATACGCCCCCACCTGACTGCACAGTGATTCACTCACTAGAAACACACACTGCTCTGTGCTGTGCCCCCACGCTGCTCTTCATTAAAATGCACATTTAAGAGTATTACAGACTCGCGTACAAAAAAAGTGCAAGGCACTATGGGATATACTTCGCAGTTAACAATAACAAGAATACGTTATGTACCACTGAACAACCCTATTAAAAAACAATTAACATAAAACACGTCTTCTGTTATTTTTGACTTTGTAAGGCTGGTAACCTCTTCCTGCCTGTTCTAATGCTTTTTATAGGAAGGTATGATATAGAAGACCGGCACAGTGAGGGAGAGATAGTGGGGACCGAGATTGGCAGTTTCGTGCAAGACCAAAGCAAATAAGAAGATAGACAGATGACATTAAGCCATTTAGAAAAGTAAAACAGGCAGCAAAGGTGGAAACTGCACATGGAGGGAGTCACTAAATAAATATACAGAAATGGGTGACATGAAGGAAGATGCACAGGCAGATAGGCAGGCAGGGAGGGAGTCATTGTAGGAGAGTGGGGTCTGCAATCCTATGGTCACCCCCGATTTCTGCTTTTTGCTTCACTGGTTTACGACTTTCCGTGGCTGTGGGCCTGCTAATCAGACCCACAGCCTTGCTGTTCTCTCTCTAAATTGACTCACATGTACCCTAGGTGCATTTACCAATTGGTACTGGGCCACCTTATCAGTCCCTGTACAGCATACCTTAGGTATCCAGGGCTAAGTGTACCCAGGGCCTACCAGAGGCTGCATCATGTATTATGCCACCCCTGGCTGGCCACTCAAATCTGACACAACTGGCTGCACGACAGCTGGGGCAAGGTGGTGTAATCACCCTTTGCTTTAGATATAGTATACCTATATCTAACCCTAAAATGGACACATGTATTCCTATCAGTCACTCCTATGGCAGGCCTTACTAATCCTGAAGGCAGAGTGCTTGGAATTATGTGAGATCGTGCTCTGGCATGAGCTGAGCTCGTTTGCAGCTTGCGGAACCAAGTCCTAATAGCTGTTCCATGATAACGCGTACCATATACTCTTAAGTGCATTATAATCCTCGCGGTTATTTGCTATCTCTGGTATCGCTTTATCAAAACATGTCGAGTAAGGTGTCATACGAATTGGAATACTAACCCCTCGCCAATTCTGGCAACGGGGTTAGCATTCCACCCTTCTAGAGGGACACAACATGTATGTAACTGTGAACCCCGGTTAAAGTTAACTCGAGCCTCAGCATCACAAAATGGATGCTGCCACCACAGATACAAGTCTGACCTCCTGCTGCTGGGAGTCCTTCCAGCGAGGAGAGCTCGGACAAAGGGTTTCCTGTCAGGGGCGGTGCTAGCACCATCCCAGACAGGGTTTTGTGTATCCCAGGTAGGCAGGGCTGAGAGGAAGGTGACTGCAAGTGGCACCCTGGTGCTCACTGTGCATATGCCGGCTCAAACCAGTTCCAGGGGCACCCCAGCCCCTGAGCTGGGGAAAGTCCGGACAAGGGAGAGGGGTGTAACCACCCCCCTCCTGGTCCCACCCATGGGCAGGACCTAGTCGCGTGCCAGCCCCTTTTCTTAGAATAAAGGTAGGAGCGGGCCCCCTTCCCAAATTAGATAATCTTGAATCTTGAACTACTTTCCACGAAAGGAACTCTTGACTTTCTTTGAAGACTCTCCCTGGTGGCTAAGGAGTAGCCACCCTGCACCCGCAGGCACCACCTAAGCATCGCGGTTTGCTGAACGTCCATCCTCCGGATCAAGACTGCCCAGCTCGACGAGACCCGGATTCCCTGGCATCTCTGACATCTACCTGCATCATCAGCCCAGCTGAGATTGGTGGGTGTGACGAGACCCGAGGGACGGCCATCTCCTGAAACTGCACGATGCTTAACCAGCACGACCACCGAGGGATCCTCGAGTGAGTGCACTGGGGTTTGAGAAGCCCTAACCCTGAGCAGCTCCAGCACCGAAGTCCAGCCCCCCAGCATCCACGAGATCTGCGTGGGGCCCTTCTGCTCTTTGCTGCTCACCGCGTTGTCCGGTCACTTGCCTGTTGGCTAGTGGCCCTCCTGACGACGTACCATGACGTTTTCACCGCTGGTCTGGTTGCTCCAGACTGGCCCTTGCTCCCTTCCAAAAGAGGAGCACCCCGGACCCTCCTGGTCCACTCCAGACGCCATCTTGACTCCACCGCGTGGGCTTGCCTTTGCCAAGGTTTGTTGCCCCCATCTTGGGTCCAGCATCGCCGACAGCAGACACCTGCGTGGGACAGCTCGCACCTCCAGCCTGGTCACCGACAACACCTCCTTGCCCGTGTGACTGCAGAGTCCAGCGTCGCTCACTCACCTGATCGGGGTGACCTCATCCGGTGCCATCCTGGTGCCCACACAATCACTGGCTAGTGATTAAGAACTGAGTCCCCTCTGCTTTCAGGTCGTCTCCATCACCGATCCAGGCTTGGATCACACCGAACATCTTCACTGGTCCCCTGCCAGCAACTTCTTCTTTCAAGCTCCATAGACTACAACGAGGATTCCGACGTCTTTGCCTATGCAGCCGCAGCCCCTGGGCTAGGTAACCCGAGCATTTCGGTGCTCCAACGCAGGTTCACTATCTAAGTGTCCAGATCCTTTTTCGTTTTAAGTCTACCTAGTCGGATTCGTCTGAAAACAGTGACTTTAGAAATACTAGCCTCCATAGACTTTGTCCCGCATCCCGCGTGAGAGTGCACACTCTGCACCCGATCTCCCTAGGCCTCCTGCTCCTAACCTTAGGGTTCAGTAGTGTAGTCCTAGCGATCCTGAAGCCTCTGGATCTTGTTACTTACCTGCTAGTATTTCGCATTCCACTTTTAGTGTATATGGTTTTTCGTGCCCCTCGGGCATTTGTGTAAATTGTGCAACTTAAAGTATTTTCGTAAGAGTTTTGTTGTGTGCTTAGCTCCCTGACTCATAAAGAGATCAGGGTAGACTTGTTATAAATAAATATCCTTTATTTTTCATAACAACTTGTGTGGTGTCCTTTCACTTGGTGTTCAAGGGGTATATGTGACGGTAAAACAGCTGGCTTAACACGCCCTCTAGAGTTTAGCCTAAAGACTGCTTTTGTCCACGCTACTGGGATAGCTGGTCTATAAGGTTGACTTACAACCAATCATCAATGAGGGTCGTTTGGTATGATACACAGTGATCACTAGAATAGTGAGCACTATATATCAGGCCAACTTCTCACATTGGTGTGCAGCGGTTGGGATTTGAGCTTGCTGTTGGTTTACCTCGCACGTATCCTAAGAATATCATTTGAAAGATCACATAAGTACTAAGGTACATATAACTTAGCTTAGAATACTCTGAGTTCTACTGAACCAGCTGTTGTAGTGTAACAGGGCTTAGCACACCCTGACTACAACTCTTGGCAAGGGATCAGTAGGCAAACAAATAGTGTAGGTAAGTGCACCACTTACACCTCACTAGAAAAGCATGTCTACCACAGGAGGGAACACAGAGGGCCCCCTTGTGGTTGATGACCTTCCACAGGTCACTTCCAGATATGCAGCTCTTAGCTTCCAGGAGATGAGACAACTGTGTACCTCCAGGAAACTAAAACAGGGTTCTAACCCTACCACTCCTTTTCTGATAGGTCTCTTAGAGACTTATGATGCCAGGAGGGCTTCTAACACAGGCCCTGCTAATCCAGATGGGAGCATGCCCCCCTTAGAGGGAACCCTTGGGGACCCTGACCTCAACCTCAATGGAACAGAAAGTGACGAAGTGGAAAAGGAACAGGAGTTGTCAGGGGATGAGGCAGACAAAGGTCAGGTAGTAGTCAGAAGGCTCACCAGGACCAACTTAAGCATGCATGAGAATAGAATTGGGGGACCCCCAGGGCCACTCTCAGGCGGGCTTAACATTGGGAGTAGACGAGTTAGGTCTCATTCCAGAGGCTCTAACAGATCTATTTATGCCAATGGCTCTCAGGCATCTTCTCACAGAGGGATGACATCCCCTCAGAGAAGAGAGCATGAAGCTAAGATGAGGGAAGTCAATCTGAGGATTGAAAGGGAAGAACTTGCCCTTGCCAAAGAAAGACTTGCCTTTGCTAGAGAGCAGAAATTGAGTGGGGCAGACCCCACTGGTGGCAGCATTATCCCTAGAGATAAAGACAGGAGTTTTGATACTAGACACCTGAGTAAAATAGTGCCCCTCTTTAAACAAGAGGATGACATCCACAAATGGATGACTGCTTTGGAGAGGGCCTGCACTGTCCAGTGCATCCCCCAGAGTCAGTGGGCAGCTATTTTGTGGCTCTCCTTTGAAGGCAAAGGTAGAGATAAGCTCCTCACCACTAGAGCTGAGGATGCTAACAATTACCAAGTCCTGAAGAATACACTGATTGATGGGTTTGGCCTAACAACTGAGCAGTACAGGTTGCTGTTCAGAGACACCCAGTATATTCAGTCTCAGGATTGGGCTGTCTTTGTTGATTGTGCCACTAAGGCTTTTGAAGGCTGGTTACTGGGAAGTAAAGTTACTGATTATACAGGATTGTATAACCTAATTATGAGAGAACAAATCTTAAGTAATTGTCAAAATCAGTTGTTGCATCAGCACCTTATTGACTCAGATCTGACCTCTCCCCAAGAATTGGGAAAGAAGGCAGACAGATGGGTCAGGACAAGGGTCAAGCAGCAGAACCAGAACCAGGGTGGTGGCCAGAAGAAAGCAGACCAGAAGGGTAATGAAATTAAACAAAATGGCCAGAAGTCTTCAACAGGGCCCCAACAATCTAAGGAGGGTGGGTCCCAGAACTCCCAAAAGAAGAAGAACAATGGTCGGAAGAAACCATGGTGCCAATACTGTAAAAGTAATACTCACGGGTTTAGTGATTGCACCAAGAAAGGCCCAGCTCCTACAACTACTGCCCCTAAGGCACCTGCAACCCCTAGTTCAGTTAGTAGTGGTAGTGTTCCCCCTAAGACTTTAGTGGGTTTGACATTGGTATCTGAGGCAGGCTCTGACCTAGTCAGAGTACCTACCCAGGCTGTTCTTCTTTGTACTGGGGACATGGATTTGACCCCTACAATAAGTCCCAGTACTCTGGGCAAGTATATACAGACACCATTAATCAATGGAAAATTGGATCAGGCCTACAGGGACACTTGTGCCAGTGCCACTATGGTGACACCAAACTTTGTGGATCCTGATCAGGTAATACTAGGTTCAGATTACCTAGTGACCAACGCTAGCAATGTCACTACCAACCATAGTATGGCACTTGTTAATTTCTCCTGGGGAGGGGTAAATGGCCTCAAAAGGGTTGTTGTAAGTTCAGACCTCCCAGTGGACTGTCTTTTTGGGCAATGATTTGGAATCCTCCCTATGGTCAGATGTGGAGTATAGGACTCATGTGGAGATGTTAGGTTTGTCAGCACATGTCCTTGCTGTGACTAGGTCACAGGCCAAGAAATGCCTAGCTGGACTAGTTCTGGATCCTGGAACAATGGGCCAGACACTAACCAAGAAGAAGAACAGTAGGGTTAAGGCAGTGCCTTCCCCCTTGCCTCAAGGAGAGGATCAGCTCTCACAGGAGACTGACCCAAAGATCCCAGAAGGAACTGTCCTAGAAGAACTTGAGCCTGAACAGGTTGAGTTTCTTGGGACAGGGGGACCTTCCAGGGCAGACTTGAGCAAGGCACAGTTACACTGTTCATCTCTTGAGACCCTCAGACAGCAAGCTGCTGCTGAGGCTGCAGGGAATGCCACAGGTGCCCATAAAGTGTATTGGGAAGATGGACTCCTTTACTCTGAGGCAAGAGACCCCAAGCCTGGTGCTACCAGGAGGCTGGTCATCCCCTTGTCTCTGAGAGGTTTCCTTCTCACCTTGGCCCATGAAATTCCCCTTGCAGGTCACTTAGGCCAGAATAAGACTTGGGACAGACTTGCCCCACACTTTCACTGGCCTCATATGTCTGAGGACACTAAAGAGTTTTGTCGCTCTTGTGTCACCTGTCAAGCCCGTGGCAAATCAGGTGGCACAACAAAGGCTCCCCTTATACCACTACCTGTGGTGGGGGTACCCTTTGAAAGGGTGGGGATTGACATTGTTGGACCAATGGACCTCCCAACAGCATCTGGGCACAGATTTATACTGGTGGTAGTGGATCATGCCACCAGGTATCCAGAAGCTATTCCCCTTAGGACCCCTACAGCTCCTGTTGTGGCCAAGGCCCTACTCTCAGTTTTTACTAGAGTGGGGTTTCCTAAGGAGGTTGTCTCTGACAGAGGTGCAAACTTCATGACGTTTCGCTCGCGGATTTTGCGGATTTTCGGTAAATTCGCAATCCGCGAGATTTGCGAATCTCCCGCAAAATCCGCAAATCCGCGAGCAGCGGATTTTGCTCGCACTGCTCGCACTGTTCGCGTGAGTTCGCGGCTTCCCAGTACAACTTCGCGCCCCGCGAATAAGTGCAAAATTGCAGAAATACGATCTTAGCAAAACTGAAACTACTTACCAGGTTCAAAAGTTCAGGCTCATCATTAGTAGCCATTTCCTGTAGTGCTTCCTGAGGGGCCCCTCCAGAGTTCAGTTGCCAGTTGCAACTATTATGTGACCCTGCTCTGAACCTCAGAATAGTTACACATATGCCACAAAGGTCCTGAATTACAGCTAAGGGAGACAAGCAGGAGCCAGGCTGGAAGTTCAAATCCATTAATCAGCCCCTAATTCATTATTGTCAGTTGGGGCAGGGCAGGTGTTGTAACTAATTTTGCAACAATGAAAGCACTTAGCAAGTGCAAAAGATCACTAATCAGGAAGCACTAAGGAAGCAGGTGCCAGCTAAAAAAATATTCTGTGACACATTAATCAGCCCCAAATTAATTCAGGTCACTTGAGGCAGGGAAGGTGTGCTTGCGTTGCCACAATAATGTACACTGACTGGACAACCAGAGGGTGCTGTGATGAAACAGAGGGTGGCATGGGTGGGCCAGAGGGTGGCATGAGTAGTCAGAGAGTGGCAGTGGTGACAGAGAGTGGCAGTGATGAAGAAGAGTGTCCCAAACAGGCTGGACACGTAGAAACAACAAGTTCGCGAAACTTGCGACCCGACAGGTAAGTTCGCAATTTGCGACATTGTACAAAACCCTCGCGAACTGGCAGAAACCCGCGCAAACACAAAAAAAAAAAAATCCGCAAATTCGCGAGAATTCGCGGATTTTGCGGATTGCGAGTTCGCAAATCCGCAAAATACGCGAACGCGAGATTCGCAAAATTCGCCCATGCTTAGTGGTGTCAACTACAAGTTCACCACCCCCTATCACCTACAATGCAATGGGCTTGTTGAAAGGTTCAACAAGACCCTCAAAGGGATGATAAAAGGGTTACCTGAAAAGCTTAGGTGAAGATGGGACATCCTTTTACCCTGCCTTTTGTTTGCTTACAGAGAGGTCCCACAGAAGGGGGTTGGCTACAGCCCTTTTGAACTTCTGTTTAGGCATCCTGTGAGAGGACCCTTGTGTCTTGTGAAGGAAGGATGGGAGAGACCTCTCAGAAAGCCTAAGCAAGACATAGTGGACTATGTACTTGGTTCCGCTACAGGATGGCAGAGTACTTGGAAAAGGCATCTAAAAACCTTGAGGCCCGCCAAGAACTCCAGAAAGCTTGGCATGACCAAAAAGCTGTCCTGGCTGTGTATCACCCAGGACAGAAGGTGTGGGTGTTGGAGCCAGTGGCCCCAGCAGCTCTCCAAGACAAATGGTCTGGACCCCATACCATCATTGAGCAAAAGGGAGAGGTCACCTACCTGGTAGACCTTGGAACTCCCAGGAGCCCTCACAAAGTACTTCATGTGAACAGACTCAAGGCATTTGTCAACAGGGAAGACATGAGCTTGCTCATGGCTACAGATGAGGGACAGGAGGAAGAGAGTGACCCTCTCCCAGACCTGCTCACTCATAACCCTGATGATAGGTCAGTAGATGGTGTAGTCTTTTCTGACAGCCTCTCTGAGCATCAGCAAGAGGATTGTAAACAGGTTCTTCAATCCTTCAGACAAATGTTCTCTCTGACACCCAGTCAGTCAAACTGGTGCACCCATGAGGTGGACACTGGTGACAGTCTGCCTATAAATAGTAAAAATCTACAGGCAACCTGACCACGTCAGGGACTGTATCAAACAAGAAGTACAGAAAATGTTGGAATTGGGAGTCATTGAACCCTCAGAGAGCCCTTGGGCTAGTCCTGTAGTTCTAGTGCCTAAACCTCACACCCAAGATGGTGAGAGAGAGATGAGGTTTTGTGTAGACTACAGGGGTCTCAATGCTGTCACTAAGACAGATGCCCATCCAATACCCAGAGCATATGAACTCATTGACAGATTGGCTTCTGCCAAGTTCTTGAGTACATTTGACCTGACAGCTGGTTATTGGCAAATCAGGTTAGCTGAGGATGCCAAGGCCAAGACAGCATTTTCTACCCCAGGAGGTCATTACCAGTTTGTGGTGATGCCCTTTGGTTTGAAGAATGCACCTGCCACTTTTCAAAGGTTGGTGAACCAAGTTCTCTCTGGGCTGGATGACTTCTGTGCAGCATATCTAGATGATATTGCTGTCTTTAGCTCCACCTGGGAGGATCACCTGATCCACCTGAGGAAAGTTTTAGAGGCCCTGCAAAAGGCAGGCCTCACTACCAAGGCTACCGAGTGCCAGATAGGGCAGAGTCAAGTTGTATACTTGGGCCACCTTGTAGGTGGAGGCCAAGTTCAACCTTTGGAGAGCAAGATACAGGCCATAAAGGACTGGGCTCCTCCAACCACCCAGACACAGGTCAGAGCTTTCTTGGGCCTGTCTGGGTACTATAGAAAATTTGTCATAAATTATGGAACCATTGTGACTCCACTTAATGACCTGACAAGTAAGAAAATGCCAAAGAAAGTTCAGTGGACAGTTAGCTGTCAGAAGGCATTCGATGACCTAAAGCAGGCCATGTGCACTGCACCTATTCTCAAGAGTCCAGACTACTCCAAGCCATTCATTGTCCAAACAGATGCTTCTGAGTTGGGTGTGGGAGCTGTTCTTTCTCAACTGAAAATTGATGGTCATGACCAGCCCATTGCTTTTATAAGTAGGAGGCTGACCCCTAGAGAGAAACGTTGGTCAGCTATAGAGAGGGAGGCCTTTGCTGTGGTTTGGGCCCTGAAGAAGCTGAGGCCATACTTGTTTGGCACTCACTTCAAGATTCAGACCGACCATAAACCCCTCTTATGGCTAAATCAGATGAAGGGTGAAAACCCCAAACTTCTTAGGTGGTCAATTTCCCTACAGAGGATGGACTTTACAGCGGAGCACCGCCCAGGGACTGACCATGGTAATGCAGATGGTCTCTCCCGGTACTTCCACTTAGAACAAGAAGACTCACCTGGTCAAGGTTAGTTTAATGTCCCTAAGTTTGGGGGGGGTTATGTAGGAGAGTGGGGTCTGCAATCCAATGGTCACCCCCGATTTTTGCTTTTTGCTTCACTGGTTTACGACTTTCCGTGGCTGTGGGCCTGCTAATCAGACCCACAGCCTTGCTGTTCTCTCTCTAAATTGACTCACATGTACCCTAGGTGCATTTACCAATTGGTACTGGGCCACCTTATCAGTCCCTGTACAGCATACCTTAGGTATCCAGGGCCTAAGTGTACCCAGGGCCTACCAGGGGCTGCAGCATGTATTATGCCACCCCTGGCAGGCCACTCAAATCTGACACAACTGGCTGCATGACAGCTGGGGCAAGGTGGTGTAATCACCCTTTGCTTTAGATATAGTATACCTATATCTAACCCTAAAATAGACACATGTATTCCTATCAGTCACTCCTATGGCAGGCCTTAACAATCCTGAAGGCAGAGTGCTTGGAATTATGTGAGATGGTGCTCTGGCATGAGCTGAGCCCATTTGCAGCTTGCGGAATCAAGTCCTAATAGCTGTTCCATGATAACGCGTACCATATACTCTTAAGTGCATTATAATCCTCGCGGTTATTTGCTATCTCTGGTATCGCTTTATAAAAACATGTCGAGTAAGGTGTCATACGAATTGGAATACTAACCCCTCGCCAATTCTGGCGACGGGGTTAGCATTCCACCCTTCTAGAGGGACACCACATGTATGTAACTGTGAACCCCGGTTAAAGTTAACTCGAGCCTCAGCATCACAAAATGAATGCTGCCACCACAGACACAGTCTGACCTCCTGCTGCTGGGAGTCCTTCCAGCGAGGAGAGCTTGGACAAAGGGTTTCCTGTCAGGGGCGGTGCTAGAAACCATCCCAGACAGGGTTTTGTGTATCCCAGGTAGGCAGGGCTGAGAGGAAGGTGACTGCAAGTGGCACCCCGGTGCTCACTGTGCATATGCCAGCTCAAACCAGTTCCAGGGGCACCCCAGCCCCTGAGCTGGGGAAAGTCCGGACAAGGGAGAGGGGTGTAACCACCCCCCTCCTGGTCCCACTCATGGGCAGGACCTAGTCCCGTACCAGCCCCTTTTCTTAGAATAAAGGTATGAGCGGGCCCCCTTCCCAAATTAGATAATCTTGAATCTTGAACTACTTTCCACGAAAGGAACTCTTGACTTTTTTTGAAGACTCTTTCTTGTGGCTATGGAGTAGCCACCCTGCACCTGCAGGCACCACCTAAGCATCGTGGTTTGCTGCACGTCCATCCTCCGGATCAAGACTGCCCAGCTCGACGAGACCCGGATTCCCTGGCATCTCTGACCTCTACCTGCATCATCAGCCCAGCTGAGATTCGTGGGTGTGACGAGACCTGAGGGACCGGCCATCTCCTGACACTGCACGACGCTTAACCAGCACGACCGCCGAGGGATCCTCGAGTGAGTGCACTGGGGTTTGAGAAGCCCTAACCCTGAGCAGCTCCAGCACCAAAGTCCAGCCCCCCAGCATCCACGAGATCTGCGTGGGGCCCTTCTGCTCTTTGCTGCTCACCGCGTTGTCTGGTCACTTGCCCGTTGGCTAGTGGCCCTCCTGAGACATACCACGACGATTTCACCGCTGGTCTGGGTGCTCCAGACTGGCCCTTGCTCCCTTCCAAAAGAGGAGCACCCCGGACCCTCCTCGTTCACTCCAGATGCCATCTTGACTCCACCGCGTGGACTTGCCTTTGCCAAGGTTTGTTGCCCCCATCTTGGGTCCAGCATCGCCGACAGCAGACACCTGCGTGGGACAGCTCGCACCTCCAGCCTTGTCGCCGACAACGCCTCCTTGCCCGTGTGACTGCAGAGTCCAGCGTCGCCCACTCACCTGATCGCGGTGACCTCATCTGGTGCCATCCTGGTGCCCACACAATCACTGGCTAGTGATTAAGAACTCAGTCCCCTCTGCTTTCAGGTCTTCTCCATCACCGATCTAGGCTTGGATCACACCGAACATCTTCATTGGTCGCCTGCCAGCAACTTCTTCTTTCAGGCTCCATAGACTACAACGAGGATTCCCGACGTCTTTTGAACCCTATGCAGCCGCAGCCCCTGGGCTAGGTAACCCGAGCATTTCAGTGCTCCAACGCAGGTTCACTATCTAAGTGTCCAGATCCTTTTTCGTTTTAAGTCTACCTAGTCGGATTCGTCCGAAAACAGTGACTTTAGAAATACTAGCCTCCATAGACTTTGTCCCGCATCCCGCGTTAGAGTGCACACTCTGCACCCAATCTCCCTAGGCCTCCTGCTCCTAACCCTAGGGTTCAGTAGTGTAGTCCTAGCGATCCTGAAGCCTCTGGATCTTGTTACTTACCTGCTAGTATTTCGCATTCCACTTTTAGTGTATTTTGGTTTTTCGTGCCCCTCGGGCATTTGTGTAAATTGTGCAACTTAAAGTATTTTCGTAAGAGTTTTGCTAAGTGCTTAGCTCCCTGACTCATAAAGAGATCAGGGTAGACGTGGTATAAATAAATATCCTTTATTTTTCATAACAACTTGTGTGGTGTCCTTTCACTTGGTGTTCAAGGGGTATATGTGACGGTAAAACAGCTGGCTTAACACGCCCTCTAGAGTTTAGCCTAAAGACTGCTTTTGTCCACGCTACTAGGATAGCTGGTCTATAAGGTTGACTTACAACCAATCATCA
This sequence comes from Lissotriton vulgaris, assembly GCF_964263255.1. Lineage (NCBI taxonomy): Eukaryota > Metazoa > Chordata > Amphibia > Caudata > Salamandridae > Lissotriton > Lissotriton vulgaris. The sequence continues at coordinate 1,557,765,464 of NC_141689.1, read as the reverse complement.
ATGAGGGTCGTTTGGTATGATACACAGTGATCACTAGAATAGTGAGCACTATATATCAGGCCAACTTCTCACAGTCATGCATAGAGCGAATGAGAGAAAGCCTGGCAGGCAGGGGAGGGAAGGACAGACAGAGGTGAGCCACAATAGGCACATAAAGAGCAGGGACAGATTATAGGAGTGGCGTGAGGGACGCCCTCAAGCAGGTCTGGGGTGGGGGTCACATTAAGTGAGGGAGTGCATTGCATGCAGCATGTCTGAGCCCTCGGAGCGGCGCCAACTGCATCGAGATAAAGCGTTTACACTTGTATAGCGTCAAGAGGTGCTTTCAAGCGGGACCCAGCACTAACCAGCACGGTAATAACTGAGCAGCTAGTAACCTAGTTACCCAATAGGGGGGCGATGGTATGCCGAACCCAGCAGAAGAGGACAGTTACCACATGTATGCAAGGACGGGGTGGGGAAAATAATGAGGTCAGCATTGCAGTACGTCTGAGCATCAGAAGGTTATACTTTATAGAGCCATACGCTAGGGCGCTGCTGCTCCTGCACACCCAAACCCACTTTAAGAGCATCACTGCACAGCATGAAGGAGTTATTATGCTTCCCTAATCCATGAACAAGGGTGCCCCTGTCCTATTTGTCACCAGAGACATGTAGTTAATGCATGGTCGGCACTCACACAACAGTTAAACAATACAGCTCTCTTTACAACATGACAGAACCAGGCTTCACAGGCCGGTAGACAACGGGCTGCTGTCGTGTGTCACTAGAGATTGTGATGAACGAGTTTGAGGCGCTTCAAGGAGGTAAACACGAGACAGGCCTTGGCTGAAGCAAACCGGCTTACAAAGGGTGGCGGTGCACTGCTGCCTCCTGCGAAGCGTTAAAGGCATGCACGGCAGAAGCCACGGAGTACGTCAGAACAAGCGTATACCTCAGGTGTGTACCGAGAGGCGCCGGAGTCCTGTTTTTTTATGTGGGCGGCAAGGGCATGGGGGCATATCTTCAGATGTTAATGCACTCACGAGTGATACACATCTGGAACAAATGAATATCTCATCAAGAAAATCCTCTAAGATGTTGCAGTGAATAGACCACACTGTGAATGTACCACGGCAAACTTCTATGTTCACTATTGTAATTTGCTGATACTTTGAGTACAATAAATTCTATTTCACTTTAGCCAGTAATCAGTTCAGTTTCTTCTCAATTGGGTGCCAAGTTGGTGGATACCCAATATCGTTCCTAATCGAAATGAAACTCTCAACCAAGTAACTTGAAGCCCTACAAAAGGTGTTTTTATTCGAACAAAAGCCCCAGCCGCTGGTTTGCCCAGCGTTTCCATGAAATATTTCGATATGAGTTCCCATCACAATGCAAGGGAAAAAATGTGCAGCACAAATACAAAGTAAACAAGCGACCGCCTAGCGTGATCGAAAAAAAAAAACGCGTGTGGTGACGCGCGCAATTGCTACCTTGCCGGCCACCAGCCTGCTATTGCGCATGCACGCGCGCTCTTGTGCGCATTTTAGCAAGCTGATCGCTGGCAAAGTAGCATTTCTCTGAGCTGCTAAATGTCTCAGCCGAGACCAGCGATGCGCTGGATCAAGCAGAGACCTAAAAATGCTTCTCTTCCAGTGGCCTTGGTTCCCAGATAGCCATATAGGCCAGACGCGAAAGGCATCCTCCCTTTTCACCTTCCAGACTTCTTCAAAGGCATTCCGAGTATCTCCTTAAATCTTAGAATAACGAGGTTGAATTCTGGCACCTGCAGTAGGATGAGAACACACTGTCTTTGAGCACAAAAAGGATTAATTTAATTATAATTCTTCAGCAACCAAGGAGAAATGAAACTCAAAACAACCTACAGTTTGGGCCTACAATTCAGCCAACTTAAACTAAATGTAAATAACATTACACGAGTATAATTTCATCCTGCACACCACACATACAGGAATTAAAGGTTTATTTAATACATACAAAGGCCTTCTTAAATGTGCACACTACATTTCAATGCTAATATAACTCGAATAAATGCATCTTAATAATCGTGAAACACTGCGAACGATAAAAATACATGTCAGTGCGTTTAAACCATGAGTATAGTGCACCCATACAATTTAGAGTGCTTTAAACACTCTATCAGTTGCTTTCTTTCACAGCAGATTGTAAATCGTTGAAAACTCTAGACTTTGTGGCACACCATTTTCTCTTTTTTAATATAAATAAAAAAGTGTGCATTTAATTCAATCTGCTTGCTAGCCCTCGTTCTATTATTAACCGTGTTTTGCTGTCATATAAGAAATAGTGTTCCTTTCTTTTCCTTTTCCATGTATGCCTGCAGGAATACATTTTAATAACTTCTAAAACGCAGTGAATTTTCAAATTCAAATACCTAATTTGATCTCAAAGAATTTATTTTTATTTGCAAAACACCTTCTGTGCAAATAGCTTTACCTGTTTTTTCTGATGCGTAAACATATATATGTGCTGTTTTAAAGGTTGCCTCTTGTTAATGTGTTTTGATAACAGAAACAAAGGCCTTGCTAGCATCATTAATGTATTTTGGTCTAGAAGGATTTATTTCTATCACAAATAACCATGGAACTAAAAAACATAACTTAAATGATTATGCTTTTGCAAACTTTAACTGCAGCATATCATATTTCACACATGCACAAGCATTATCATAGCTAATAGGTCTCACCTTTCGGACCTTATAATAAATTATTAAACAGATATTATTGCCTGTACTTAGAAGGCCATGCTGCTTCTTAAAAAAAGATAGCAAAGATAGCAATTTAAGTAGTTAGCCAGTTAAACAGGCAGACTTATTTTAGGTTTAAAGTATTTTATTCAGTGCAAAAAAACATAGAAAAACAAAAACATACAGAAGGTATGAAGCATTAGCGTGGGGTGGATACAGCCGCACCCACAGCGGTACATCTGCAGAGGACAGATCGACCACGGGCCAGCCCAAAGTGGCCTTGCTGGACACGCATTGTTTGCAGTATATCGTTACATTCCCTTGTACACAAAAGCAGCCATCTAACTCATACTGCTACCATGACTGGTCTACCAGGAATTTCAGCGCCAAGATGCTCCCTCCGGAGCGAACGCTGCGCTTTAGAAATACCCCCACAAATACAAATACAAATACCTTCCCAAACTCCCCCCAAACCCCAACACCCAACTCTCCAGGTCCCCAACCCCCCCTCCCACCCTCCCGCCGTCCAGTGTACAAATCTTCCCAAGATAACCACCAAGGTCGCTCTAAAGTGGAAGGGTGAATCGCCCAGTTACTCAGGGGTTCGGCTCGGTTGGGTCCGGGAGCCTCAAGAGGCGAAGATATCTAGGACAGGTGAGTTCCCTAAATTCAGTGAGTAGTAGAGAGTGGAATGGTTGCCAAAGCTCCTTAAATTGCTCTATATCCCCCGCCACCGTGAGTGATAGTTTCTCCATGCCCAATACATGCCACAATCTGTGTAGCCAGCCCTTGAGTGATGGTATCGTGGTAGTGCGCCAATGTAGTAAGATGTTCTGAACGGCCAAACCCAATGCAATAGCCATCTGTCTGCCCCTGCGGGATCGGAGGGGGTACATCAATCCATTGGGAAGCCCCAACAGGGTGTATGCGGGGAAACGTGGTAGTTCCGTATCAAAGTGGGAGTCGATTTCGTCCAACACTTCCTTCCAATAGGGCTCTAATAGCGGGCATTCCCACAGAATATGTGTCAAGGTGCCCCAACCTCCACACCCTCTCCAGCATGTGATCTCCCTACTACTGTCCATTTCATGAACCCGCTCTGGTGTGTAGTACCAATACGTGGAGACCTTTGTCAGAGTGTCAGTAAGGCCCATGTGGTATGCTGAGTGTCGTGCCCTGTAGTATATCTGTTCCCATTCTTTGTGGCTCATCGTTCGACCCAGCTCCCGCTCCCAACGCTCTCTCCCCGGATTATAGAGGTGTGTGGAAAGAGGTTGTAGCAACCTAGAGAGGTCTGTAATATATTTGGAGTCTGATGTGCGCGTCAGAAGCCATTTCTCGTATGGTAGGAATCGTCTGTCGGCCGATTCCCGCACCTGTGGCTGCAGTGCCCAATGGCGAGCCTGCATAAAACGGAGTCTTTCTGAATCGGAGAACGAGAATTCCTGCCTAAACTGTGGAAAGGGAATAATTCCCTCAGGGCCATACAAATGACACAGGGCCCGGCACCCCGCTGCTCGCCAATGGGTAAATGCCCCATTTTCCAACCCCGGAGTAAAGTCCGGTTTGTCTACCAGCGGTGTAAGTGGCGACGGGAACGTGGTGAGGTTATGTGCGAGGTTGGTGGCATCCCAGACCCCCAGGGGTACCCTGGAAACAAAGGAGGCGCATAGATTCACAGGTCGGTGAGGCCGGCGCAGAAATGGAATTTCTTGCAGGGGTCGGCCAGCCACAGCCTGTTCCTAGAAGAGCCATTGCTTATCCGACTCCCAACGGCTCCATTCCACCAGATAGCGTAATTGGTCTGCGTAGAAGTACCTACGGAGATCTGGTATCCCCAGCCCTCCTGCCTCGGGGGCCAGCATGGAGAGAGCTCCCTCGCATTCTAGGCTTCTTCCTGTGCCAGATATAGCGTGAGAGATCTGCCTGTAGCTGAGGAATCCACCCAATTCGTGGTTGGAGTGGTAAGGCCATGAACAAATAGAGAACCAGGGGGAGCACCGTCATTTTGATGGCAGCTATCCTGCCCAGCCAGGAAAGAGTGCCGCGGTTCCACCGGCCCAGTTCCTCCCGAACCTTCTTCCCCAGTGTGGTGGAGTTAGCCGTTACCATGGCCGGTAGGGTAGGGGCCAGCCGGATCCCCAAGTAGGGCACCGAGTCCGATGACCAATGCATGGGGAATCGGCCTTGTAGAGACGCTCTGGTAGTCGGTGTAAGGGAGATATCAAGAGCCACAGATTTCCCCATATTCATTTTAAAACCTGCGACTGCACCAAAGGAGTCCAGCTCCTCGATGCAAGCCGGCAGGGCCGTCATGGGCTCATCCAACGACAGTATGACATCGTCCGCATAGAGGCTAATGGTGTTTGTGAAACCCCCAAACCGCACCCCTGTTGCCGCCGGGTTGTCACGCACCCGCTGGGCGAATGGTTCCATATAAAGGGCGAAGAGTAATGGGGAAAGCGGGCAGCCCTGCCTGGTACCTCTCTCAATATTGAAACTCCCCGAGCTGCCGTTCACCCGCACCACCGCAGTCGGAAATTTGTAGCAGTTAAGAACCATAGAGCAAAATTTATCTCCCAAGCCCGCCTTCACCAGGACCTGCTCGAGATAGGGCCAATGCACTCGGTCAAACGCCTTCTCAGCGTCCACCGGCAACATCATTCTCTCTCCCGGAATTCGCGAGGCCTTCTATAAGAGGTGAACGATCCTTTTGGTGTTGTCCACCGTCTGCCTCCCTGGATCAAATCCCGCCTGATCCGGATCTATAAGACCCGGGAGGTGGGGGGCCGGTCGAGCCGCAAGAATCCCTGTGTACCATTTTAAATCCACATTCAGGAGGGATATCTTCCTGTAGGAGATGCAGTGCTTCCGGTCCTTCCCGGGTTTGAGGATAACCATGAGTGAGTCCCGTAGGAGGTCAGGCGGGATGGCCCCTGGAGTGGCAAATGAATTAAAAAGGCGAGTGATAATTGGGGCCAGTGTCGAGCAAAACGTCTTGTAAAAAAGCGAAGTGTACCCATCTGGGCCCGGTGCCTTACCATTCTTAAGCTTAGCGATGGCAGAAATTACTTCCTCCATTTGGATATCTCTATCAAGATGCTCTGCCTGTGAGGCATCCAGGGAGGGCAGGGTCACTGAGTCCTAATAGGCGGACGTCGCAGCGACATCCGGCCGGTCTCCGGTATAGAGGTCCGCGTAAAAGCTACGGAACGTGTCCGCTATCTGGGCGTCTTCCGACACCACTGCCCCTGTGGGATCCAGGATTTCCTTGACAACACGACTCTGCTGCTCCACACGGAGCCGGTTGGCCAGCAGTCTGCCACAGCGGTCCCCACCCGTATAGTTTTTATGGCGCAGGCGAAGTTCAGCATATTCCGCGCGGTCCAAATCCAAGAGTTTCCTCGCCTCCTTAAGTTGCCTCCATATTCTGGGGGCCCCTGTCCTGTGGTGTATCTGTTCGAGCTCACTAACCCGTTGGGTGAGTTCCTCCCTTTTGGCCCGTCGTTCTTTATTCTCTGCCGAGGATACCGCTATAAATTCCCCCCTGAGAACTGCCTTCAAAGCTGCCCACTGTGTTGCCAGGGAGGTGTCTGGATTATCATTGTGGGACAGATACTCCCGGATCGTTCCCTCAATGCGGTCCACTACCGCCTTCCTATGCAGCAGGGTGTCTCGAAGGCGCCATATTCTGGGAGAGCTCGCTACCGGCTGTAGGCCCAGGGTGGCAGAGACAGGGGCATGGTCCGATAAGGACAGCACCCCCAAGTCCAACGTGGAGACTAAGGCCCGTACCAGAATTGTGACCAAGAGATGATCCAGTCTCGCGTACGTCTTATGGGCATGGGAGTAATACGTGTAACCCCTAGCGGCGGGATGCATGTGCCGCCAGAGGTCATGCAAGTCCACTTCTGATAGCTGCGCCTTACACCCGGCCGAGAACTCCCCGACCTGCGGGGTGCGCTGTGCGGATCTGTCCATGGCTGAGTCAAAAACCATATTAAAATGCCTCCCAATGATTATATGCCTATCTGGCGAAGCAGTAACATCCACCAGTGCTGATCGTAGAAAGCGTTCCTGTTGTTCATTAGGGCTATACAGGGACCCAACGGTAAAGGTGATGCCCCCGATCCTGAACCGGTATGCTAGTAGCCCGCCTTTGTGTTCTATGTGCTTGTGAAGAATATCCCCCTTAAAGTGTTTGGCCACCAGGATTGCCACCCCTGCTGTCTTGTTGACGCTGGAAGAGTGAAACTGTGTAGGAAATTTATGCGAGCGCATCCTGTGCGTGTCCTGCTGGAGTAGATGCGTCTCTTGAAGGAGACATATATCAGCGTGAGTGCTCTCCAGGAGAGACAGAACCGCCCGTCTCTCAACCGGGTTGTTGAGGCCCCGTACGTTAAGAGTCACCACCTTAAAAGTGCTGGGAGGCATGGAGAAGGGTAGACATGAAAGCGAAGTATCCCCGCCCGGGCAAGGCAAGGTAGACAAGCTCAGCTGCGGCTGCTAGGACCTACATGGTACACTGGACGACTCCCCCCCTTCCCCATCAACCCCCAAACCCCTACCCAAAACCCCGACACCCCCCTCCAACCCTTTCTCCCCAACCCACAACCAGAACATCCCCAACAACCCCTTCCCCTCCCCCCCTGCACCTCCAACTGTACCCAAAATTCCATTGTCCCAGTCCGGTCCTCAGCAGACAAGTCTGCGGAAAGTTACTTAAGTGGACGTCCATCCACTGCCCACCCCCCGCCAACCCCCCGCCCCCGAACCTCCAAACCTGCATCGTCTGAATGGCTATGTTGATCTCCCCCCGGAGTACATTCAGGCCGTCCGAGCAACTTCAGTAGGCGCTGTGTCTCTGGCGACTTCTTGAACTGCATTGGCCATGTCCGCTCGGATAGTGGGTGAATCTGGTCGCGCAGAAGCTGCAGAGGATCGCCGCGCCGGGATCGACTGCCAACTGTCTCTAGTAGCGCGCCGTCGGCGGGGGGTGGGGGCCGCATCGTCCGTTGCGATAATTCCAAATACCCCGCAGGTGTCCTGGAGGGAGCGAAGCTGATGTAAAGTTCCGTTCCACCTAAAAGTAAGGCGGAAGGGATGGCCCCAAGAGTACTGTGTGTTATGATCCCTCAGGAAGTCAGTAGAAATTTTGAATCCCTTACGCTTCTGGAGTGTGATTATCCATAAATCCTGGAAGAGAGCGACCTGGTGCCCCCGGAAGCGCAGGGACTGCTGCTGTCGTGCCTCACAGATAATCTGCTCCTTCAGGGGATAGTCCGGCAGGAAAGCCAAGATGTCAGGGGGGGTGCAGAGGCTCTGTACATCGGGCCCACCCTATGAGCTCTGTTTATTCTGATGGTGAAATCATCCGGCTCTCCGAGTATCTCCCGGAAGAGGTCTCTTAGATACCCAGCAATGTCCTCACCCTCTTCTCCGGATGGAATTCCCCGGACCCGTTTGTTGTTGCGACGGGACTGGTTCTCGAGGTCTTCGTTGTGCGATTGGAAGTCGATCTGCTGATCCCGTAGGCGCAGCACCTCCTGCTGCAGCTGTGCAATCTCTTCATCCCGGGAATGACCTGCTTCCTCCATAGTGGCCACCCTCTCGCCAAGACCATCGACCTCTCTCAGCACCTCCCGGACTTCCCCTGCAACTTCCTGCTTCAGTGCTTGGAAATCTTCCCTAAGCGAGCTAAAGAGGGATTCGAGGAAAGATCTAGTCACTGGAGGTTCCCCCCCTGCTGTCCCTTGGGAGCCGCTTCAGTGGCCTGGCGATTGTTGCCCCCTGTCTTACCTCGCCGGACCCCTGTTCAGCATTTCTGGTAGTGTCCGGTCCCCTTTCTTGTTCCCTCTGTTGCCCGCCATGCCGCCGGTGAGGACCCCAAGGGAGCGCACAGTCGCTTTCCAAGCACTGTAGGTATCAGTGCTCCGGTCACCAGGTGCCTCACTCACGGCCCGCAGCCAGTTCCACAGATCAAATCAGTGGCCAGGTGGAGAGAATTCGCTTCGGAGGAGCCCTTCACTAAACCGCCTCCCTGGTCTCGCGTAGGGAACTGCGCCGGTGCTCCGTACCAAAGTCCGTCGTCTCCGAACACCAGACACACATTCCTCTCTGCTCGGTGCCGGAGTCTGCTCTGTTCCTCCGGTGGGCTGGCGAAGCTGGAGGAGGGTCGCTGCAAGGGGGTTCTCCGCTGGGCCTCACCCCCGGCCTCGCATAGCGATCTACGCCAGCACTCCTGGGCCAAGTCTCTCACCTCCGGTCTCCGGGCAATCGTACCTCCCCCGTTGGCACTGTAGTCTGCTACGGGAATTCCAACTCCGGTCCCTCGGTCAGCTGCCGCCGTTGGAAGGAGTCCGCTTCAAGGGAGCCAATCGCTAGGCCCCATCCCTTGCCTCGTGTAGCGATTTGTGGCAGCGCTCCGGGTTCAAGTCTCTCACCTCTGGGCGCCGAGCCTCCGCACTCCACCACTTGGCCCGGTAGTCTGCCGCGGGGGTCTCCGCTCCGGCCCCTCGACAAGTCTCTGCCTCATGAAGAAGTTCGCTTCAAGGGAGCTTGCTGCTAGGCCTCCTCCCCGGCCTCGCTTAGTGATCTGTGTCAGCGCTCCGGGTTCCAGCCTCTCACCTCCGGGCATCGGGCATCTGCACTCAACCGCTCAGAGCTGTAGCCAGCCACAGGGCCTCCCACTCCGGACCTTGGGCGCACCGCTGCCACCAGTGGAAGTTCGCCTGAAGAGAGCTTGCCGCTAGGCCTCATCCCCGGCCTCGCGTGATGATCCGCCCCGGGGCCTCGGGTATTTGCCTGTCGCCACCGAGCACTGGGTACACGCACCCCTCAGTTCGGTACTGGAGTCTGCCAAAGCGAGTCCCGCCTGAACACCCAGCTGGCTGTTCCACCACAGGACGTCCCCGGGCTGGTTCGGGCCTCGTGGCCTCGGCCTGCGATCGCCTCGTGGCGCCATCTCGACCTCTGGTCACACTCCTTGGGATCTAGGACAACGGCCCCGGGAGCCAGCAGCACCACCATCGTCCTCGCTGGGAGATCTCGCAAACTCCTAACAGATCCCCAGCCTTTTGGGGGGAGATCTGCTAATAAAGGCGGTAAGGGGGCTCGGGATTACGGGAGCTCGCAGAGAGTGTGACCGCTCACTCCACCATCTTGGCCACACCCCTCCAGACTTATTTTAACCAGTAAACGAACACATCACTTTTAAACTGTCAGACTTTAAAAAATGAGCATCATACGTGAATGAAGACAGTTGCAAAAAAATAAATGGCTGTCACTCTCAGCTAATGTACTCCCATTACACCTACAATCAAATATCACCTGCAAGATGGTCATATTACTATTGGGTGCTTTTACATACAAAACCACTCTCTGCCAATCTGTTTCTCCAGCATACTGTAGACGTTGATGGAATTGCATTATTCAAGGGATGAATTGTGTACAGAGCAACAGGTTATAAATTTTGAGCCCATAAACAATACGGGGGCATATTAGCAAGAACCTCTTTAAAATTATCGCTGTTTTAGCGGCAGGAAACTGCAGCTAAAATGGCCATAATGGGATTGCTAATATGCATTATAGAATTCCAATAGAAGCCCAGGTTAGATGTGCAGGACATCTAACCTGGTGACGATTGCCGACAGGCGGGAATGCGGTGGACAGACTTTCTGTCCGCCGCGGTAACCCTGCCATGGTAATATGGCAGGGGTACATGGCGGTCAGGCGGGGAGTTATGGCGGGAGGATCGCCACCGCCGGTCGGCGGTGGTGATCTGCACTGCATCATAATGACCACCTAACTCTTACGTTTTGGAGGGCAATTCCTTTTACAGTGCTATGTGTCCTCAGTGTATCTGCTGTCCCATGATTGATGCTCACTTCTCTCACTCTCTTGAATACACACAAAGCACAGCACCTACATATAATGCACATCTTTCATAATAGATGCAAAAATATATACAGAGACAAATCTGACACATCTTACTTCGGAACAGCCATTACAACGTGGCTGTTGCCTCGCAGAGCCTTTACCATGCATGTGTTACAATGCATGCACTGTTACCATGCATCACCTTTACCACACCTTTTTTCAACGCATATGCCTTTACCACGCATGCCTGTACAACAAATTAACATGGTACAGGTATGAATGGAAAGGGCACATGTATGGTACTGGTGGTAAGGGCAGATGCATAGTGCTAAAGGCACTGGCGTGGTAAAGGCTAATAGCATCATTAGAGGAAATGGAGAGACCCTTCAATTTCCTCTTTATGACCTGCACCATGCCTGGTTTTAGGGCTCAATGCAGGGGTCGGGTATTTTTAACAAGGGCTGGGGTTCAGGTGGGGTCCTCCTGAGGTCATATTCGTTGCAGATGAGTGCGTGGTAAAGGTTATGCGTTGTAAATGCATTCACATTGTAACGCATGCATGGTAAAGGCATGTGTTGCAACGAAATGCTTCATTCTGTCGAATATCCCTCTTCTTTTTATCAGACCTTCCTCCTTACCAATTGTGTTGGTGCAAAACTATATAAGTATTTTTAACTGCCCTTCATTTAAGTGCACTCTTCTTAAAGTCTACTCAAGTTAATATTAGCTTTATTTTGCCAGCTGGTGTAAAGGCTTTATTCTTGTGCAGGGGCTCTTTTATGTTCATACATAGATTTCGTTCTTCTCGTTATTGTACAAGGTTTTCCTCCCTCTCACATTTAGATGCAAACTTTTCTTTCTTATATCATCACTAAGCAACGTCTCAGGATGGCTGATGTATAAAGCAATTTTGCGACAACAAAACCTGCAATTTGCAAAATCAAAGGGTTTGCGACCAAAAGATAGCTTTTTTTCTATTTGCTAAGACAATTTTATGTTTTTATGTGTGAATCCCGCATATCGAACAATGTACATTTCTAAAGGTAAATACATTTAGATTTTCTATGCCTAACTCCACATATATGTACCTTGAGTATATATATATATATTCACTGAAAAAAACACATGTTTTACAGAGATTATAGTTAGGAATTAGCATTTAAAAAACCTTAAAAATTCACTGAAATAACCATAGGTTTCAGGGACGTTATCGTTAGTTGGGCATTTGACTCATATACAATCAGAAAAATTCGCCAGTTATAGTTAGTTGAGCTATGCTGATGACGTCATCTATTACGTCACTCATGACATGGTCAGTGACATCACTGATGATATCACTGATGACATCTCAAATGACATATGAGTGGTGCAGACAGAGCGCACTGGAGCAATGTTTTTTCCTACAGAACTGCATCATCTACAATACCAACTCAATGTCAAATGTGAATACTGAAGTCTGCAGTACGGGCCAGAGAGAGCGTTCAGCAAGGGCCCACAGCCACGTGGCATTGACTTGAGCTCTACAGTTTGCAATACGCAAAGCAAAGAACACGTGTGAGGAGCCTGCAATGATGCGTATAAGTGGTGCAGAGAGAGCACACTACAGAAATTTCTTCTCTTACAGGACTGCATCATCTACAATAGCGACTCAATATGAATTGTGAACACTACTGTCTGCATTGTTAATTGAAGCCAGTACTCACACACACAACCATCAATACTTTTTCTCACTCCCTCTTTACAAAGTACAACAACATAAATTACATAAAACTCTACAATTCAAATTGGGATTTCATCTGTCCACAGTCCACACTATTTGCTGTTGCTTTCAACTTGTAAGATGAATTTAGTCATTTTACTAAACCTATAACTCATCAAAAAAACGTCTTCAAGAAAGTAAACTATAGCCTTATAGCCCACCGTAGCAGGCTACACCGGCTATTAAATCAATCAATCAATCAATCAATCAATCAGAGAACTTGTAAAGCTCGCTACTTACCCATGAGGGTCCCAAGGCGCTGAGGGGAGGGGGTGCTGCTACTGCTCGAAGAGCCAGGCCTTGAGGAGTCTTCTGAAGGCCAGTAGGTCTTGGGTCTGCCGTATGTGGGTAGGGAGGGTGTTCCAGGTCTTGGCGGTGAGGTAGGAGAAGGATCTGCCCCCGGAGGTCATTCGTTGGATGCGGGGAACAGCGGCGAGGGTGAGGCTGGTGGAGAGGAGCTGGCGGGTGGGAGTGTGGAAGCAGAGTCTGCTGTTCAGGTAGGATGGTCCGGCGTTGTGGAGTGCTTTTTGTGCGAGGGTGAGGCGCTTGAAGGTGATCCTCTTGTCGACGGGGAGCCAGTGTAGGTCTCTCAGGTGGGGGGTGATGTGGCTGTGGCAGGGGACCTTGACGATCAGTCGAGCAGAGGCGTTTGGATGGGTTGTAGTCGTCCTAGTTGTTTGGCTGAGATTCCTGCGTAGAGTGCGTTGCCGTAGTCCAGTCTGCTGCCGACGATGGCCTGTGTCACCGTTCTTCTTGTTTCAGTCCGGATCCACTTGTAGATCCTGCGGATCATGCGGAGGATGTTGTAACAGGAGGAGGAGACGGCGTTGACCTGCTTAGACATGGAGAGGGAGGAGTTGAGGATGAATCCTAGATTGCGTGCATAGTCAGTGGGTGTTGGTGCTGTTCCCAGTGTGGTCGGCCACCAGGAGTCATCCCAGGCTGAGGGGGTGGGTCAGAGGATGAGGACCTCCGTCTTGTCCGAGTTCAGCTTCAGACGGCTGCTCCTCATCCAATCGGCGACAGCCTTCATTCACTCATGGAGGTTGGTTTAGGCGGTGTGTGGGTCCTTGGTGAGGGAGAGGATGAGCTGGGTGTCGTCAGCGTAGGAGATGATGTTGAGGTCGTGATGGCGGGCCACTTGTGCGAGGGGGGCCATGTAGACGTTGAACAGTGATAGGCTGAGGGATGAGCCCTGGGGGACGCCGCAGATGATGTCAGTGGCTTCAGATCGGAAGTGTAGGAGGCGGACGCTCTGGGTTCTGCCGGAGAGGAAGGACGTGGTCCAGTCAAGAGCCTTCTCTTGTATTCCGGCTTCTAGGAGGTGTGTCTTTAGAGTGCGATGGCAGACTGTGTCGAAGGTGGCTGACAGGTCCAGGAGGATGAGGGCTGATGTTTCCCCATTGTCTAGTTGGCGCCTGATGTCGTCTGTGGCGGCGATAAGGGCTGTCTCGGTGCTGTGGTTTCATCTGAATCAGGACTGGGATGGGTCCAAGATGTTGTTGTCTTCGAGTTGGCGGGTCAGTTGCATGTTGACGATTTTCTCGATTACCTTTGCCGGGTACGGGAGTAGGGAGATGGGCCAGAAGTTCTTGAGGTCCTTGGGGTCCGCTTTGGACTTCTTGAGGAGGGCGTTGATTTCGGCGTGCTTCCAGCTTTCCGGGAATGTTGCTGTTTCGAAGGAGATGCTGATGACTTTCCGTAGTTGGGGTGCGATGGCTGTGTCTGCTTTGTTGAATACGTGGTGTGGGCATGGGTCAGACGGAGATCCTGAGTGGATGGAGTTCATGACCTTGCGTGTCTCGTCGTCCTTGACGTTGGACCAGGAGGTCAGGTGGTTGGTGCTGGTGGTGTTCACAGGGGAGGTGGAGTCTGGCATAGTCGGGGTGGTCGTGGTGTTGAAGCTGTCGTGGATGTCAGCGATCTTGCGGTGGAAGAAGATGGCTTGTGAGTCTCACAGTTCTTGTGAGGGCGGGATGTCGTTGGCGCTGGGGTTGGAGAGTCCTTTACGATGCTGAAGAGCTCTTTGCTGTTGTGTGCGTTGTTATTCAATCGGTCTTTGAAGGAGGACCTCTTGGCGAATCTGATGAGGTGGTGGTGTCTGCGGGTGGCGTCCTTGTGGGCTGCGTGGTTGTCTGGTGTGCGTTCGTGGAGCCATGTCTTCTCCAGTCCTCTCCAGAATTAAAGGCCCAAGACGAAGGCGATGACCTTTAACAAGGGAGAGGGACTTAATAGCCACTATAGACCAGCTATAAAGGGCTATAAGGCTATTTGAAAATTCTACCACTAGAGGGTAGAATGTTCTAACAAATAACTCAAAGCCTTAAGAGAGCGCAAGGGGATTGGAATCCCTTCAGGCTCCCTGAAGAATTTCTTCACAGCCTGAGCTGTGAACAAAAAAACTTTGCAATGTTGGAGCTCCAGGCTTATACAAGCCATTATAAGAACGGAGCTACTCCATTGTGGAGAAGTGTGGCTCAATGGTTAGAGCGGCAGACCTTGATGCAGAGCGCTGGCCAGGGACCAGGGTTCGATTCCCGCCTTGGCGGGATCGGGCTTAAATTCCTCTGACCGGATATTCTCACCTCAGTGCCGAATCTAAGCATGGGCCCCACGCTGCAACTCTGGGCAATAGCTTGCTTAGTCTCCACAACGGCCCCCGATACACAAGGGATGCCTGGTTTCACCATGGGATGCCCTGGAGTGGACACCTCACAAGGAAAAGCCAGGAGGGGTTCCCTTGTGGTAGGAGTACAAGCGCCAGGATGCTTACGGGTTACTGTTCGCGCTATACAAATACAACACATTTACATTTACATTGTTTTCAATGGAGCTCCCAACATTCCAATGTTCTAATAAAACAATATTGTGTATGTTTCAATATACGTTCTAATTACTTAACTACTGGATTCTGTAATGAAACAATCACCACTCAATCTAAATTGTGAACCCTGCAAACCGCAGTCTAGACCAGATGCAGTGGTCATTAACACCTCACAGCCACATACTGTTCGATTTGAAAGCATGGAGTTGGTTGCACCTGATCAGAGAGGGTACACAGAAATCATCACAGACTTTAACTTATGACATCCTCAACCATACAATCAAGACCCCATTTCACTGTTCGCACATGCTGTACCACAGTATACTCCACCGACTACTGTCAACCAAGCCCAATAATCATGTGAAGCACAGTGTGATGCACCTCAACGCACGAACTTCTGAGAAAAGCAAGCAGCAGGTAATATCGGACATCGTCCATTGTGGGATCAAGACACCGTTCCACTGTTGGGACCTAGAGTTGGTTGCAGCTGGTCGAAGGGAGTACCTTCATTTCCACTCTCAGATGCAGTTCTAACATCATCCATTGTGGGATCAAGACACCATTCCACAGTTGGGACCTAGAGTTGGTTGCAGCTGGTCGAAGGGAGTACCTCCATTTCCACTCTCAGATACAGTTCTAACATCATCCATTGTGGGATCAAGACACCGTTCCACAGTTGGGACCTAGAGTTGGTTTCAACTGGTCGAAGAGAGTACCTCCATCCCTACTCTGATACAGTTCCAACATCGTACATTGTCGGATCAAGACACCGTTCCACTGTGGGGACCTAGAGGTGCTTGCACCTCATCGAAGAGGGTACACAGAAATCATCACAAACTTTAACTTTTGACATCCTCAATCAGAGAATTAAGACCCCATTTCACATAGCGGTCAACTAAGACCCATAACCATGTGCAGCAGTTAACTACAGAAGCATCGAGTCTGATGCACCTCAACAGAGGGAGTTCTATGAAAAACCAGCAACAGGTAATATCAGACATCGTCCATTGTGTGATCAACATACACTTCCACTGTTGGGACCTAGACTTTCTTACACCTAGTCGAAGGGAGTACCTTCATCTCCACTCTCAGATACAGTTCTAGGATCGCCAACTATGGTATCAAAAACACAGTTCCACTGTTGGTACCTGTTGGACTACTGTGTTAGTAGTATACAGAGAATTCCACAGTGCTGGGCCTCAGGCTGGGCGCTGTGTGCCTTTGTCGCGGTACTCAGCGTTAATCTCAGGAGCCTTCTGACCTGGGAGACCTCCGCCCAGGAGCTTCCGCCGGCACGTGGTGGGCCCTCTTTCACATACAGCAGTGTCAAAAGGTGAACTGTGGAGCATATATGTGTTGCAGCAGCCATTACACTTTCTAGATACCAGCACACTGAAAGCATCATTTACGCAGCCACCTTTGCTCACGGCATCAGCTTTGTGGCAGTATAAGCTGCGCAGACCTGGCAAACACGTTTGCCAATCCAGAAGAGAACCACACCCAGAGAAACATGCCTCTCCTTCAAACCCCAACGCTAGCCTTAAGTATGCCGAGCCAGCCCACTACCCTACAAATTTAAGGGAGGGGGAGGAGGCACATACGAGCTACTATTACATAATGATAGGAGCTTCAATTTGACTACAGGAGAAGCGGTTGGAGTTTGTCTCAGCTTAATGCCTTAGCTCCCAACACAAGAATGTTTTTTTGAAATAGCTGAAGACAATAATGTATGTTTTGACTACTGTTTGTATTCATCCTCAAAGTTCCAATGTGATTAGAACTAGTACCAATTCTGACACGCACCACATTGAATCTATTGTACAACAGATTGCTAACTATTCTATTGTTGATAAGTTTCTGTTACAAAAAAGCACTGCAAAGGTACCTAAAAAGTTTGATGATTATATTTTTGCAATTTCGTTTTTATTTCTTTCTTTTCTTAAAGCATACATGCGGTAATCGTATCCTACTGTTATTTTCCTTATAGAATGTAGAGTCATTCAAGTTTAATAGCTATTGCTTATGTCACATGCAACTGTAACAAGTAATATGCAATTCACTGATGCAAGAGCATGCGTTTGAATACAGCAGAAGGGGTTCAACTTTGCATCACCTGGATGCCCTAGCTCTTGCACCAGTGGGTCCTATTATGGCACTTAAATAAAGACACTTTCTATATAATTTTCAAACTCCATGCCTTTATTACACACAGCCATATTCTTAGACACACCTCATTTCACCATTTTTCTTCTGTTGCATTGCAACATCCTGCTTTATATTCTTCACGATTATTTCTTTATTCCTGCTTCCTAAAACACTTCATTCGAGTTCGCAGACTGGTAGGGGTGAGTAGTTCGCTTCCCACTCCCTATATAGTATAAACGCACACTAACACTACTTACACAGGTATGCTACAGCGGCCAGTATCCTATAGCACCCGTAGCACATCATTTTACAACAATAAACTCATGACTTACACTCACACTTTCATCCCTGAGTCTTCAGACCGGTACCAGTGAGTACTTTGCTTCCCACTCTCGCTATATTCTAAATGCATACTAACACGACCTGCACACATATGCTACAACAGTCAGTATGCTACACCGCCCAGAGCACATCATTTTACAGCCCTCAGCTCACAGTTTAAGCACACGATTTCATCCCCAAGTTTAGCGGTACCTCACCTCTGCACCATCTCACTCTAGACAAAACAGAATTTTCACACCGGTAAGGGTAAAGACTTCAGTTCTGCCAGTATGCTACAGACCACTCAGCACACAGTTTAGGCATACACTTTCATCTTCAGGTGTACCAGCAGCTCACCTCACCACCATCTCACAGTGGGCAAAACAGCACTTTCACATCGGTAGGAGTAAACACTTTGCTTCAGCCAGTATGCTACAGCGCGCACAACACATCAGTTTACAGCACTCAACTCACAGTATAAGCACATGCTTTCATCCCCAACTTTACCAATACCTCTAGGCAAAACAGCAATTTCACACCGGTAAGGGTAAATACTTCGCTTCTGCCAGATGCCACAGAGCACTCAGCTCACAGTTTAGGCACACGCTTTCATCGCCGAGTTCACCGGGCCCTCACCTCGGCACCCTCTCACAGTGGGCAAAACAGCACTTTTATACCAGTAGGGGTAAATACTTTGCTTAGGACATTATGCTACAGCGCCCAGAGCACGTTAGTTTACTGCACTCAGCTCACGGTTTACACGCACGCTTTCATCCCGGAGTGAACCGGCACCTCACCTCAGCACCATCTCACAGTGGACAAGACAGCACTTTCACACTCGTAGGGGTAAATACTTCGCTTCACACTCCCTCTACAGCACACCCTAACCACCCTACAGACCTCACAGCCCTCCTAACCTCCTCTTTCCCACTTTTCTATGCCATTTTCCCCTTATTCGCTTCAATTGAATCACAAAATGGTGGCCAACACTTCCTAGTTGCATCCATTCACAGCTCTCGCTGCCACAGCCAATCAGCAGCAAGCTTGTGCTCGTGACGCTTCAGCAAATCAGATGGTAGAGTTCCCAAATATCAATATCTGTAAATTTTAATATTTCTCATAAACAACTGAACAGATTTACACCAAATAAACAAAAGCGTGCGTTCTAGACCAAGACCCTTCTCCCAGCCAAATTTGCTAATTCCGTTTACCCGTTCGACCTGTAGCCTTGTCTAACGTTTCCTATGGAAATTAACATAAAGAAAACATGTTTTGGGACCTCCCTTTTTTCTCGGTCCCCCCTTGACGAATCACCTCCAAACTTTCAAAATAGGAGCTGATATCAACAAAGAATTAGTTTTGAAAATTTCGCAAAGATCCTTCAATCTGCGCCAATCTGCGCCAAAGTTATTGGGAATAGAATGTTGCCATTTTCCTATGGTAACTAGGTCCTAACTATAACTACCTACTGGTGACTGTCAGTAGGTGGGGTCGCCAGTAGGTAGTTATAGTTAAAACCTAGTTTCCATAGGAAATCCGCAACATTCTATTTGGAATAACTTTGGTGCCGGTGGACGAATCTTCGCGAATTTCTCCAAGAAAATGGCCTGCTCCGCTTTGCTCCTTCCCTGAAAGTTTGGGGGTGATTTGTGGAGCGGGGGCGAGAATAAAGGGGAGTCCCAAAACGTGTTTTCCCCATGGAATTTTCCCGAACGGCTGAACGGAATTACACCAAATTTGGCAAAAAGTTAGAGTTCAGTTCGCAGATCATGCTTTTTTTTAAATGGTGTAAATCCGTTCAGTAGTTCCTGAGACAATCATAAGTAAAATCATAAGTATATCAATAGGAGCTTACTGTAATCATACTCTGTACCTTCCCAAGCATGAGCTGAATGCTAATTGGTTGTCAACACTCCAAACCAGGAAGTGTTGGCAGCCATCTTGTGCATCGGTAGAACCGAGGCACAAGAAAGCAGAGAAACAAACGTGGAAACGCAAAAAGGGGGCAGGGTAGAAACACCCTGACCCCCTAGGCCTGCACAGGGGGTCCTACAATCCCCCCACAATGCCCCGGGGACCGCCACCCCGGGGCTTTAATATTAGTGATGGGGGGCCTCTAAGGCCCCCCGAGCCCTGGGGACCGCCACCCCCCTGGGGCTTTCTTCCTAGGAATGCGGGTGGGCTCATGGCCCTCCTGAAGCCCCGGGGACTGCCACCCCCCGGGGCTTCTTTTTGTAATTAAAAAAAACCCTGTGGGGGGGGCTCAACCTCCCCCCACAACCTCCCTCCACATGCCCCGGGGACCAGCACCTCCCCAGGGCACTTATATGTAAAGTAGGGGGGTCTGTGACGGCCCCCCAGGCCCGGGGACCACCACCCCCACAGCTTCATAGATGTTGGGAGGGGGGCTGCCCGGCCCCCCTCCTGGAGCCCTTTCTGGCCCTGGGAACCACCACCCCCCAGGGTCGGCTCCTGCAGTGTCCCGGGGTGCCCACCCCCAGGACACTGCTGTTTGATGTGGTAGGGCGGGAGCTTCGCGGCTCCCACCCTACCACAGCAAGCTGCTTTGAAAGAGAGAGCAGGAAACCTGCTCTCTCTTTCAAAAATCAAAGCTGATTGCTTTTCTGTATGGGGAGCAGCATGTTAGCTGCTCCCCATACAGAAAAGCAATGCTGGCTCCCGCAGGATGCGGGGGGCCGGCAGGGACCGTGGGGGCTTGGGGACCCCCCACAGCCCCCAACCAGGAAGGGCAGGCCCCGGGGGATAGGGGCCCAGGGGCCAGCAGTGGCTCGGGAGGGGAGCCTCACCACCCCCCTCCCAAAAAAAAAAAGGCCGGCCCTGGGGGATGGGGTCCCTGAGGCCTTAAGGGGGGCATAAGAGGGGGGCCCCCTCCACAAAAATTAAAAAAAGAAAGTTGGCCATGCCCCGGGGGATGGGGTCCCCGGGGCCAGAATAGGCTACGGGAGGAGGGCCATGCGGCCCCCTTCCCGATTTAGAAAAAAAAAATTGGGGGCAGGCCCTGGGGGATGGGGTCCCCAGGGCCAAAAAAAAAGAAAAAGAAAGGGGGCTACACAGCTCCCCTTCTAAAAACTTTTTTTTTTAAACGGGATCGGGAGGAGGCCATGCCCCCTCCCTGCCACTCTACTTCCACTTACATACTGGGGGTCCCTGGGGGCCAACTAGCCCACCAGGAACCTCCAGTATGGGCTAGGGGGCTCCCTTGCAGAAAGGTGTGATGAGCCAACGCCCCTTTTTACACCTCTCTGCAACGCAGCCCCCTGGCGCACACTGGAGGTTCCTGGTGGGCTAGTTGGCCCCCAGGGACCCCAGTATGCAAGGGGAATTACTTCCCCCTCTGAAAAAGTGCCAGGGGGCTGCGTTGCAGAGAGGTGTAAAAAGGGGCGTGGCCTCTTTACACATCTCTGCAATGCAGCCCCCTGGCGCACACTGGAGGTTCCTGGTGGGCTAGTTGGCCCCCAGGGATCCCCGGTATGCAAGGGGAATTAGTTCCCACTCTGCAAACATGCCAGGGGGCTGTGTTGCAGAGAGGGGTGATGAGGCCACACCCCTTTTTACTCCTCTCTGCAACGCAGCCCCCTGGCGCATACTGGAGGTTCCTGGTGTGCTACTTGGCCCCCAGGGACCCCCAGTAAGCAAGAGGGCATAATTGCACAGTGGTGAAGGTAGGGGGCAGGCTTGAGGTGATATGTGTGCAAACATGCCCTGTGGCGCGTTTTAGCTTTGGGAATATATTCCTCTTCGATCCAGAGGTCCCCTAGGGGCCATCTAGTCCAAAGGGTACCTCTAGTAAGTGCCACAGAGCTGCGTTGCAGACTGTTGTAAAAAGGGGGTGTGCCCTCTGGACACCTTTCTGCAACGCAGCTCCCTGGCACAAACTGGAGGTACCTGATGGGCTAGTTGGCTCATAGGTGACTTCAGGATCGAAGAGGAATATATTCCCCAACCTAAAACGCGCCACAGAGCATGTTTGCACACATGTCTCCTCAGGCCCTGCCTCCTTCCTTCACTATTGAGCTAAATATTCCTCTAAAATCAGCCGAAGTACGAATTCTGATTTAGTCACCTGTTGACTAAAAAAGAAAGTTGGCCATACCCAGGGGGATGGGGTCCCCGGGGCCAGAATAGGCTACGGGAAGAGGGCCATGCGGCCCCTTTCCAATTTAAAAAAGAAAAAAAAGGGATTGGGGCAGGCCCCCTGGGGGATGGGGTCCCAAGGGCCATTAAAAAAAGAAAAAGAACGGGGGCTACACAGCCCCTCTTCTTAAAAGTTTTTTTTTTTTAAACGGGATCAGGAGGAGGCCACGCCCCCTCCCTGGACCTCTACTTCCACTTGCATACTGGGGGTTCTGGGGGCCAACTAGCCCACCAAGAACCTCTAGTATGGGCTAGGGAGCTCCCCTTTTTACTCCTCTCTGCAACTCAGCCCCCTGGCGCACACTGGAGGTTCCTGGTGGGCAAGTTGGCCCCCAGGGACCCCCAGTATGCAAGGGGAATTAGTTCCCCCTCTGAAAAAGTGCCAGGGGGCTGCGTTGCAGAGAGGTGTAAAAAGGGGCTTGGCCTCTTTACATCTCTTTGTAACCATCCCCCTGGTGCACACTGGAGGTTCCTGGTGGGCTAGTTGGCCCCCAGGGACCCCCAATATGCAAGGGGAATTAGTTCCCCCTCTGAAAAAATCCCAGGGGGCTGCGTTTCAGAGAGGTGTAAAAAGTCAAGTCAAGTCAAGTCAAGTCAAAATATTTGTATAGCGCACTACATACCCAGAGGGTTTCAAGGCGCTTAGGAAGAGGAGGAGGATTATTTGTCAAATATCCACGTTTTAAGCTGCTTTCTGAACGCCAGGTGGTTCTGGGTGAGGCGGAGGTAAGCGGGAGTGAGTTCCATGTTTTAGCAGCCAGGTAAGAAAAGGATCTGCCTCCCATGGTGGTCTTGTTGATGCGAGGTACAGTGGCGAGGGCTTGGTCGGAAGAGCGTAGTTGGCGGGAGGGGGTGTAGAAGGACAGTCGAGAGTTGAGGCAGTCTGGTCCGATGTCGTAAAGTGATTTGTGTGCGTGGGTGAGCAGTCGGAAAGTGATCCTCTTATTGACGGGTAGCCAGTGGAGGTCTTTAAGGTGACCAGAGATGTGTTCGTTGCGTGGGATGTCTAATATGAGCCTGGCTGAGGCGTTTTGGATTCGTTGGAGTTTCTTCTGGAGTTTAGCGGTGGTACCTGCGTAGAGGGTGTTTCCGTAGTCCAGTCGGCTCGTGACCAGGGCGTGGGTGACTGTTTTCCTTGTTTCGGAGGGGATCCAGCGAAATGTTTTTCTGAGCATGCGAAGAATGTTGAAGCAGGAAGAGGATACGGCGCTGACTTGTTTGTTCATTGAGAGTGAAGAGTCCAGGATGACGCCGAGGTTCCGTGCGTGGTCTGTCGGGATGGGTGCTTTTCCGAGGGCTTCCGGCCACCAGGAGTCGTCCCAAGCAGAGGGGGATGTGCCTAGGATGAGGACTTCTGTTTTGTCTGAGTTCAGTTTCAGACGGCTTTGTTTCATCCAATCGGCGACTTCTTTCATTCCTTCGTGCAGGTTAGTTTTGGCGGCGCCGGGGTCATTGGTGAGAGAAAGGATCAGTTGAGTGTCGTCCGCGTAAGAGATGATGTTGAGGTTGTGTTGGCGTGCGATGGCCGCGAGGGGGCTCATGTATACGTTGAAGAGGGTGGGACTGAGTGAGGATCCTTGAGGTACGCCGCAGATGACTTCAGAGGCCTCGGACTTGAATGGAGGAAGGCGGACTCTCTGGGTTCTTCCGGTGAGGAACGAGGTGATCCATTCCAGTGCTTTTCCTTGGATTCCGATGTTATTGAGGCGTTGTAGAAGGGTGTTGTGGCAGACTGTATCGAATGCTGCAGAGAGGTCGAGGAGGATGAGGGCGACTGTGTCTCCATTGTCCAGTAGAGTTCGAATGTCATCTGTTGCTGCGATGAGGGCGGTCTCAGTACTATGTTTTGCTCGGAAGCCAGATTGTGAGGGGTCGAGGGATTTGTTGGCTTCGAGGAAGGCGGCGAGCTGGCAGTTGATGGCTTTCTCGATGACTTTGGCCGGGAATGGAAGAAGCGAGATGGGGCGGTAATTTTTGAGTTCGGTGGGGTCCGCTGTTGGTTTTTTCAGACGGGCGGTGAGTTCAGCGTGTTTCCAGTCTTCAGGGAAGGTAGCGGAGTTGAAGGAGCAGTTGATGACGTCTCGGAGGTGGGGTGCTATGACGGAGTCTGCTTTGTTGAAGATGTGGTGAGGACATGGGTCTGTGGGGGATCCTGAGTGGATGGAGTTCATCAGGCGGATGGTGTCCTCAGTGGAGATTGGCTTCCAGTCGTTAAGGGTGTTCACGGGGGGAGGATGGACAGTAGACGGCAAGGTGGGTTGGTTTCCGGGTTGGTTGTCAAAGCTGTTGTGGATGTCTGCAAACTTGTTGTGGAAAAAAGAGGCTAGGGAGTCGCAGAGGGTTTGAGAGGGGGTGATGTCGTTGGAGTTGGCCGAGGGATTGGAAAATTCCTTGACGATGTTGAAAAGTTCCTTGCTGTTGTGAGCGTTGTTGTCGAGTCGATCCTTGAATGCTGCTTTTTTGGCTTTTCGGATTAGTTGGTGGTGAGTGCGGGTGGCGTTTTTGAAGGCGTCCTTGGTGCTGGTGGTTGGGTCTTTTTTCCAGGCCTTTTCAAGGGAGCGGCAGAGTTTCTTGGACTTCTTGAGATCATCGTTGAACCATGAGGCTTTCTTGCTGCCAGGTTTGTTTTGACGTTTTTTCAGAGGTGCTAAGGTGTCAGCGGTGTTGGATAACCATAGGGTGAGATTAGCGGCGGCTTCGTTAGCGTTGGAGGAGGGGGCTGGGGTGTGTTGAAGGAGCGATGCGGAGATTTGGTCCGTGGTGATTTTGTTCCAGTTCCTTTTCAAGGTAGGTTGGAGGTGGATGCTGGGTTTTGGTTTGTTGTAGTTGAAGTGAACGCATCTGTGGTCAGTCCAGATGAGGTCCGTAGTGTGGCTGAAGGAGACATGGTTGCTGGAGATGAAGATGGGGTCGAGTGTGTGACCTGCGATGTGGGTGGGGGAAGTGACCAGTTGTTTAAGTCCGAGGTTGGTGAGGTTGTCCACGAGGGTGGCGGTGTTGCGGTCGTTGCTCTTATCGAGGTGAAAGTTGAGGTCTCCCAGAAGGATGTAGTCTTTGGAGGGGAGCGCGTGAGGAGTGATGAAGTCCGTGATGTCTTCACTGAATTTTGCGCGGGGTCCTGGTGGTCTGTAGAGGAGGGTGCCTCTGAGTGTGGTCTTGGGGTCGATGTGGATCTGGAAGTGAAGGTGTTCGGAATTGGCGAGGTTGGCGTCAGAGCTGGTTGAGATGCGGATAGATTTCTTATGTACTATAGCGATTCCTCCTCCTGTGTGGCTGGTGCGGTCCTTGCGTGTGATCTTATATTCATCAGGGATGGCAATGGTGATGTCTGGTGCTGAGGAAGCATTCATCCATGTTTCCGTAAGGAAGGCGATGTCCGGAGAGATGGTGTCTAGTAGGTTCCATAGGTCGATGGCGTGCCTGTGGACTGATCGGGTGTTGAGAAGGATGCAATGTAGGTGGTTGGGGTCGGGTATCTGTGGTGAGGTTGTATCGGAGATGTTGTCGGTGCCGATGAATTTGCAGGAGTAGCAGGAGAAAGGTCCATGGGTGCGACCAGGAGCGGCTTGGACGCAGTTGGGAGTGCGACCGGGGTTAAGGGCTAGGAGGGTGGCGGCATCGTAGGTGATGCGGGAGGGCTGGGAAACACGAGGGGCAGGGGGTCTGGCGCTGGGCGCGGTCCAGGCGCGGACGGGCATAGACGGGCTTACCTTTGGCGCACCTTCGGCGCGGATTGGGCGCGGTCGCTGCGCGTGAACGCTGCACGCAAAAGCCACTGTCATAAGTGGATAGTGAAGGGGGGAGGGGCGAGGTCGGCTCAGCTGGGAGGCGGGGCGGGCTGCGCACGACAACAACAAACAAAATGGAGGAGGGGGGAGCACAACAGAGCGCTTGGGGAGAACGCGCTAATGCAGTAACAATAGAATCACTGAAAGGTTAAAGCGCCTACTGAACAAAGCGGCAGCCAGGTACAGCTGAGGCTGTAATCACGGAGTAAAATCGGCCAAAACGCTAATGCAGCATAAAAAGTAAGCAGAACCACTTTAAAGCGCATACACGGCAAGGCGGCAGCCAGGCACAGCTGAGGCTGAAATAATAAAGCACAAATCTGTAAGAGCGCTGTTAACGATACAGCCCCCTGGCGCACACTGGAGGTTCCTGGTGGGCTAGTTGGCCCCCAGGGACCCCCGGTATGCAAGGGGAATTAGTTCCCACTCTGCAAACGCGCCAGAGGGCTGTGTTGCAGAGAGGTGTGATGAGGCCAGGCCCCTTTTTACACCTCTCTGCAACGCATCCCCCTTGCGCATACTGGAGGTTCCTGGTGTGCTCGTTGTCCCCCAGGGACCCCCAGTATGCAAGAGGACTTAATCCCCCAACTTAGAACGCGTTACGGGGCATGCTTGCACAGTGGTGAAGGTAGGGGGCGGGGCTTGAGGTGATATGTGTGCAAACATGCCCTGTGGCGCGTTTTAGCTTTGGGAATATATTCCTCTTCAATCCAGAGGTGCCCTAGGGGCCAACTAGTCCAAAGGGTACCTCTAGTAAGTGCCACAGAGCTGCGTTCTGGTACCTGATGGGCTAGTTGGCTAATAGGTGACTTCAGGATTGAAGAGGAATATATTCCCCAACCTAAAACGCGCCACAGAGCGTGTTTGCACACATGTCTCATCAGGCCCCGCCCCCTTCCTTCACTGCTGAGCGAAATTTTCCTCTAAAAACAGCCGAAGTACGAATTCTGATTTATTCACCTGTTATCACAAGAGACGTCAGAGTTGCATCTTCGAGCCCAGGACCGACCCTGAAAAGTAAATGTAACCATACTTACAGTAAGTTGAATTTCCTTCCATAGGCAAACATTGACCTGTTTCACATGGACATTTTTCTAAGTATTGAGTTTTGGAAGTTTAAAAAATTTGTGTAAAATCATCCGAACTACGAATTCCGATTTACTCACCTGTTATCATGAGATACGTCAGTGCTGCATCTTTGAGCCCAGGACGGACCCTGAAAAGTAATTGTAACGATACTTACAGTAACTTCAATTTTCTTCCATAGGCAAACATTGACATGTTTTACTTGGAAATTATTCTGTGTGTGGAGTTTTGGAACTTTAAAAAATTCCTCTAAAATCAGCCGAACTACAAATTCTCATTTACTCACCTGTTATCAAAAGAGACCTCAGTGCTACATCTTTCAGCCCACTACTGATCCTGAAAAAAGATTCTAATCGTATTTACAGTAACTTGAATTTCCTTCCAGAGGCTAACATTGACTGGTTTCACTTGGAATTTTTTCTAAGCATGGAGTTTTGAAACTTTAAAAAATTCCTCAAAAATCAGCTGAACTACGAATTTCGATTCACTCACCTCTTCTCAGGAGAGATCTCAGTGCTGCATCTTTCATCTCACTACTGTTCCTGAAAAGTAAATTTAACTGTACTTACCAGTAACTTAAATTTTCTTCCATAGGATATCATTGCCTGCTATATAAAATATATATAAATTAAAAAAATATAAAAAAATATAAAAATATTACAATTTCAATATTTTTGAAAACATTTATTTTTCAAACTATATAAAAAACATGTAATGTAATTAAAAATAAAATATCTAAAAATAAATAATGTAAAATAATGTAGTAAATCAGTATAAAAAAATATAACAATTAATACATTTAAAAATTATCATTTACAAAACCTTTGAAATTCACTGAAAAAAAACATAGGTTTCAGCCACGTTATAGTTAAAAATCAGCATTTAAAAACCCTTAGAAATTCACTGAAAAAAACATAGGTTTCACACACGTTATAGTTAAAAATTAGCATTTAAAAAACCTTAGAAATTCACTGAAAAACCATAGGTTTCAAACATGTTATAGTTAGCTGGACATTTCCCTCATACAAAACCATTGAAATTCCCCCGTTATAGTTAACTCTAACTCGCGCGCCCGCAATGCACTGCTGATGACGTCACATATTACATCACTCATGACATGGTCAGTGACATAATTCATCAACGCGTGTAACTAAAATAGCAGCAGTGTATCGCCGTGTTATGCAATACCAGTACATTGAAAATCAATTGTAGCCAATAAATAAACAATAAGGCACTAGTATGCAATCTAGCTGCACAGAAATGCATAATGATGTCACAGCAATTCATCCTGCCCCACTGAGCATGCATTACACAACATTGTTCATAGATTAGCACAATCGTCAAAGAAGATGATAATCGCATGTTTGAGGTTTTACATACTTCATCTACTTTAGAGAGTAATGAAATGTGTATTGATAATGCAATCTTGAATTTACAAAACTTGATGTGGAACTAGGTATAAACCCTGGAAGAGCTGTATACCCAAATCTGTATTATTGCCCAATGTTCATTGTGAAGCAGTTGAAGTACTTGAGAAGGGATTTTTAAAAGATTTAAGAAAGATCAGGTATAAGAAAATTCCCTTAAGCAAAAAACTCTAAGCATGGATCAAATACAAGCAATAGAAAATCTTAAACTTGATAACTCCATTGTGATCCGCCAATCAGACAAGGGTTAGAATGTGGTGCTCCTTGATAGAGATAAATATCTAGCAGAAGGGTTGAGGCAGCTTAGCGATGTGAACTGCTATTGTGTGTCCAATAAGAATGAGGTATTAAGATCAAATAGAAGATTTGGGGAAATGCTGGTGGAATGGAGAGAATGAGGATTGATAGAGTGGGAGGAGTACACTTATTTAAAATGTGCCCATCCTAAAACACCAACACTCTACCTACTGTCTAAGCTGCATATGGACTCAGTAAATCCCCTTGGGAGACCAATTGTGTAATCAATGGTAACACTGCTAGAAATCACCTCGAGATTTATCGACCCTTACCTTAGACCATTTGTTGTAGGGTTACCTGCCTATTTGAGAGATACTACTCACTTTCTCACTATTATTGATGTATTCACTGGGAAGACAATTATACTCTAGTCACCCTAGATGTGAGTAGCTTATATACTAGTATCAAGCACCAACTAGGATTACAAGCTATCAGACATTTTTTAAACACATGTTCTATTTCTTTGTACTTCCATTCTGAAAGTACTGTGGACATGATTGAATTTTGTTTAACCAACACTTTTTTTTATCTTTGATGGCGCCATCTATAGGCAGTCACAGGGCACAATTATGGGCACCTGCTTTGCCCCCAGCTATGCAAATTTATTCAAGGGCTGGTGAGAGGAGCAGGTGGCCGAACACCTCAATGAAGTTGAGCCTTGTTGTCTTGTGGCTGCGGTTTATTGACAATATTTTCTTTATTTGGAATGGGGTCGAAGAATCTGCTAGGTTTTTTATGAGGAAGCTCAATGTCAAAACTTTTAATTTAATTTTTACTGAACATATCAGCAAAACCTCCATTGAATTTTTAGATGTGAAAGTTGTGGTAAAAAATGAAATACTAGAGCCTAAGCTGTTTCGGAAAAAATGTCAGGGAAAGTGAAAATTACTATGGTCTCTAGTGTGTGTGTACAGTATTTAACACAATGTTGGTATAGACAAAATGAATTTCATACTGTGTTAAAATGGCCACCATAGTAGGTACTGTTTTGTATACACTATAGGGGTGAAATCCCTCTTCTCTTTTTTACGGGGTGTTTATAACGACAAATGTGGAATTTGTTTTTTCATGAGCGTGAGCAGGCGAAAGCCAAAACGTGTCTTTTGGAGACATTAAAAACTTTATTTGAAGCATGCAGAAGTGTCTGACTATTTCCTGGTAAAGTGGAGGAAAATTTGTGCATTTTCAGGTTTCCGGTAACCCTAACTCGGACCTCCCGCATTGACAACCATGCAAACCTAACCAGGACTAGCATGGCATATCTCTACATACATATAAATATATATATATATATCTATTAAGCATAAACCCAAGAATTCTTTGTTTTTACAAGGGAGCCAGCATGCTTATGTTGAATGATATATGCACTTGCACTTTGAGAATTATAAATGTAATATCGAAATAGATAGAGATACACACATGTATATATCTCTTCTATTTTTAACATTTTTAACATTTTTTACAATTAATTCTGTACTAATGTTGTGGTGTGAGAGGTCCTACAATAAGGTATTCACTTGGATATCTGTATATGTACAAAGTGTTAAGATGGCCGCTGTATTTTACCTAACAGTGCTTCCCCTTGAGTCCTTTTTCTGTTTGTATCACCCTGCATGGTTGTGAAAAGGGAAACTCATACCAACGCATAAACATCGTGAGCAAGGGAGCGTGACTCCCGAAACGCGTTGATGAGAATGCTTAATAAATAAGCTTTTAGATAAAACCTGTTCGTGAGTGCCTGGATGCTTTTGGTAGAATTGTGGAATCTGAAATGTTATTTTGGATATAGAGCGACGTGGTCGATAGTCGCGGAACCAGGCACCGCCTGCGGTTTGGCAGCTCGCCAGTTTGAATCGCCAAACATAAACAAAGCAAAACGGAGACAGGCGCGCCCCCCGTGAATATCCAGTGGACCAACAAGAAGTACGCGAGTGGTGAAGCTGAGGAAGGCGGCTTCCTGTAACCCGGGGATCGGAGGGTCTCGACGGTTCTGGTAAGTCAGCCGGACTCGCTATCACTAACACACGCTTTGCTTTGGGTCCGTGTCGGTAAAATCGGAAGCCGGTCTCTGGTGTATTTTCTCTGTGTGTGGGTTTACGATCAGAAGAACCCGCTTCCCTTGAAAAATTCGAGGGGTTGATTTATTCAGAAATAATCACCAGACGAACAGGAAGAAAGCTGAAAAATGAGCGAGGAAGAATATGCAGCGAGGGAACTCGAGGCAGTGAAATTATTTGAGGATTCTGCCCAGTTAAGACCGGAGAAAGCGGGGGCGGCTGCACCTACGAGTAATCCGGATTTAACAAATAATTTGCAGACCTTGGAAAAATTAAAGAAGAGAGAAATATCCCGTTGGTGGGAAGTGGCATCATTGAGACGCTATCTTGATGTGAACAGGATTCCGCGGGGGCTCCGCATAATGATTTCCCCCTCATCCGAAAACCCGGATATTGGCATGTTGGAAGAATGGGCTGAGAACAGTGCTGGAAGCTCTAAAAACATGATGCAGATACTTCTGAAGTACGCAGAAAAGGAGCGTCTAGAGGTAATTGATAAAATCAAGGAGCTGACTGAAATGCTGTATAAACATGATGATAAAACACGGATTGAAAAATTCAAGACTGATCTGAAGCCAAAACTTGAGAAATATGAAAAACGCATCAAAGACAGGAAGGCGATGAAATTTATAAGGGATCGTATTGATTACGAAACCGGGCGAATCTATACATTCACTAAAAAATTTGATATGGTTCGACGCCAGAAGATTTTCAGTGGCCAGAATACCCAAGAAATGCCAATGCAGAGTGATGCAAGTTCAGGAACAGGCTCAGAACAAGAATCAGATGACAGGAGCCGGAGGGGTCCGAATGATGTACGGCTGCCAGTAACTGATGAGGTCCGTTTTATGATCATGGAGCAACAGTCGGACCATCGCATGGGGAGAGGGAGAGGAGGGGGAAGGGGCCGCGGAAAAGAAGAAAAAGACGAGGGGGGGAAGGTTACAGGAGGAGCACAAGGCTGGCAAACAAAAAGATCTCTGCGGTCGAACACCAAGAAGCAGTAGATATTGTGAATATTGCCAAAAAAGACACAACTATTATTAATCTGAGTTCTGTCCAGTTAACAAGTGATGACGAGGTAATCCTGAAATTGGGTCTCTCCTACTGTGACTCTTATGACTTCAATTATCCTAACAGTAGGATGGACCTATACAAGTATATAAGGAAACTCAAACTTAGCAAAATGCACGCAACTAAAAAAAGTAATGCCACACTGAGTACAGACTTAGAACTGAGCCCTATGGAACCTTCCCTCACAGTCCATGATTTACCGGCATTAAGAGATATGATAGCGCTTATGGATGACACTTGTGAAGAGGAGAATATTGAAAATTCTGACTTTGGAAATGATCTGTTACCTGAAGATCATACACCCTTTAGGGCTACATCTAAATTTCTCCCCCAAACAATGAAAGACAATGTAGACTTATTTGGGGAAAATGTGACTAGAGATCTAAAAAATCTATACTTACAAGAAAATCAGAAGAAATGTAAGTTGAATTTGAGGAAAGCTAACTTCCACAAAACGGTGAAGAAATTACAGACGGAGGATGGTCTTCTGGTGAAACCCTCTGATAAAGGGGGAAATGTGGTTCTCTGGGGAAAAGAACAGTATAAAAAAGAGGCTATGAGCCAACTATCGGATCACAGCTGCTACAAAAGAATTAGCACCAGAGAGTATGAAGATGTCATCAGAGAGTTCTATGGAAGACTGGATCACTGGAAAGAATCCGGTCTACTTAGCTGGGATGAACATAAATACATCAAACAGAACAAACCAGTGATTCCAGTCTTCTATATGCTACCCAAAATACACAAAAATGCCGCTAGTCCACCAGGGAGACCCATTATTTCTTCATGTGGGAGTCTTTTCGAGAAAGCTTCACGGTATATAGACTATTTCCTTAACCCTATGGTCAGAACACTTCCCTCGTATTTAAAAGATTCAACTGATTTTTTAAAATGTATTTTAGATATTTGTTGGGATCCAAACACGATGATCCTGTTGACACTAGACATTTCAACTCTTTATACGAGTATAAGACATCATGATGGTCTAAAAGCATGCGCCCACTATTTGAATAGAAGACCAATAAGCCTCACATCCCAGAATAGGATGATCCTTGAGCTCATGGAGTGGTGTTTATCAAAGAACATCTTTTTGTTTGGTAATGATCTTTACATTCAGGAGAGGGGTACCGCAATGGGCACCTGCTTTGCCCCCAGTTATGCCAACCTACACCTTGGCTACTGGGAAGAGCAGGTGCTAAGAGGGGGCCCATTGGATCATTGGTCGGAGCACATTCTCTTATGGGTGCGTTATATCGATGATGTCTTCGTGCTGTGGCAGGGCACGGAGACATCAATCGGCACCTTTATAGAGGAGATCAACCAAAACTCTTTGAATCTAGAGTTTGTTGGGAACTTTAGCAAGGACTCAATTGATTTCCTAGATATCAGGGTCACCCCACTTAATAACAAACTTGAAACAACTGTGTTCCGCAAGCAGACTGCAGGGAACTCTATACTGCATGCCGAAAGTGCACATCCGACTTCACTAATAAGGAGTATTCCGTTTGGTGAATACTATAGGGCCAGACGCACATGCAGCAGTGATGAGCAGTTCAACACCATAGAAGGAGAAATGACTCAAAGATTCCTCGAGAGGGGCTATAGTAAGAAAATTCTTCAAGGCGCTGCTAGAAAAGCCCAAAAACTAACTAGGCAATCTTTACTTTTTGAACCATCTAGAACGTGTAAATTGAAGCATAATCAACAGGATCAGATTAGTTCAAGATTTATCACTATTTACAATACCAGACATAAGGAAATTAGATTGATATTAAGAAAATATTGGTATCTGATAAAGAATGATCCAGTATTAGGTTCTAAGATGAAGAAAAACCCAGAGATCACTTATCGGAAATCCAAATCACTTAAAGATCTAATTGTTCGTAGTGAGTTTGAGGACAAACGAAAGAGTGGTGCAGATTGGATGAAACCTAAACCTGGGTTTAAGAAGTGTTTTAAGTGCAAGGCATGCCTTCATGGCATGAATCGCACTGAATTTAAAACACCCTTTAACAAGACCGTGAAAATCAAGAGCGCCATTACCTGTAAAAGTGAATTTGTTGTGTACCTTTTACAATGTCCCTGTCCCAAGACATATATCGGGAGTACAACCTTACCAGTACACCAACGAGTGTTACAACATAGAAGAGCTATAGTGAACCAGGATAGGTCTTACCCTGTGGCCCGTCATTTTGAACTCCATCACCAGAGCAACCCCGAAGGTCTGTTATACTCCTATATTGCAGAGGTCCCCAAAAAGAAGAGAGGGGGAGATAGGAAAGGGGAATTAAGGAGATTAGAAACTTACTTTATTTTGAAATTCAATTGTAAGGAACCACAGGGTTTGAACGTTGATGAAGACCTTTTTACATGCCTGAGTTAACTGTATAGACACAATGATTTATTTCTGAAACCTCGATAATCCCAGACCTGCATTTTTAAGATTTTTTCATTATGAATTTCTTTTTTTGTGAAAATCTCTTGTTAATGGTTTAAATCTGAAGTTTTCCCTGTTTGTACTTTCACATGCAGAGGTGGTCTTATTCGTGAACGAAGGCTTTGGGAGAAATTTCTTTCTTTAATGGAGTACTGCTGTCTTTTACCCTGGGATTTGCACTGTCACTTTGGATTATTGCTTTTGGTTGTGCAATTTGAGTATAATGTTTACATTTATAAAGTACTGTATTATTGAGGCATAAGCACTTGCAACTTTATAATAAGACCATGTAATTCCTCCAATGCTATGGAATTAGAGTTCATAGGAGGATGAAGTGTAGATATGGAAATCCTGTGAAAAACACAGAAATATTTACACTCTTTTTTTGGGACATTGTTGACCTCTTAAGCACTAGCACTTTGTCATTTTCCATGTGCAATATCCAGTCGATCTGTTTACATTATTCATTTATCTGTTGACTAATGCACTTGCACTTTATGTTTTTAATAAGGTAGAAACGTTGGACAGCATCATTATTGATTTAACTCCCACATGGTGTAGTAATGGAATTTTGATAAATTAGAGCCAGGACGGACCTTTAGGGGATTTGACTGTGTTAAATTGAATACAGCGACCTGTCAGATATTATATAGATTTCAGGATATGATCTTATCTCTCACAATGAAATAAGGGTTGTATTTTATTGATATAGGCACTTGCCTTTCTCTATTAAGCATAAACCCAAGAATTCTTTGTTTTTACAAGGGAGCCAGCATGCTTATGTTGAATGATATATGCACTTGCACTTTGAGAATTATAAATGTAATATCGAAATAGATAGAGATACACACATGTATATATCTCTTCTATTTTTAACATTTTTAACATTTTTTACAATTAATTCTGTACTAATGTTGTGGTGTGAGAGGTCCTACAATAAGGTATTCACTTGGATATCTGTATATGTACAAAGTGTTAAGATGGCCGCTGTATTTTACCTAACAGTGCTTCCCCTTGAGTCCTTTTTCTGTTTGTATCACCCTGCATGGTTGTGAAAAGGGAAACTCATACCAACGCATAAACATCGTGAGCAAGGGAGCGTGACTCCCGAAACGCGTTGATGAGAATGCTTAATAAATAAGCTTTTTGATAAAACCTGTTCGTGAGTGCCTGGATGCTTTTGGTGGAATTGTGGAATCTGAAATCTTATTTTGGATATATATATATATATATATATATATATATATATATATATATATATATATATATATATATATTCACTGAAAAAACCATAGGTTATAGACCATATATAGTTAGGAATTCGCATTTACAAAACCTTATTTTACTCACACAAAACCATTGAAATTCCATATATAGTTAGTTGCACTAACTATATATCGCGCACCCGCAATCCACTGCTGATGATGTCACATATTACATCATTCATGACATGGTCAGTGACATCACTGATGACATCACTGATGACATCTCAAATGACATCACTGATGACATCTCAAATGACATCACTGATGACATCACTGATGACATCTCATTTGACATTACTGATCACATCACTGATGATACCATTCATGTGATAATACGATGAACCTCTTCAGACTCTAATATAACCTTAGATACAATCAGTGTAAACAGACACTCACAGACTGTCACTCATCCATGGAGTTACTCACACACCTAGTCAGTCATGCAAAGAATCAATCACACCTCCATTTCCTCAACTATACAGTTATACAAACTTTACTTATTCAAACATATACTAACACATATTTACTCTCTTATACAATCCCTGACACAAGTTCACAATGATCCATACAGCCACTCACACATTCACTGGCTCTTATGCACAGTTATTTATATATGTCAACTCTCACATGTACTGTGTTTTACATATGTACTTACTTTGACATGTAGCACTGAGATATCCATTCACTCACCAATACACTCATGCACACAGTCAACCGCCCATACAGCTGTTTCCACATGCACTTTTGAAACCATACATCTAGTGAATCAACTGCTCACACATCTATGCACAGAGTCATACACCTCCCAGCCACCCACACACACACTCAGTCTCCCATACAAATACTTGGGCAACCAATCAATAACCCATATAGTTACTCATATAGCTACTTATCAACACATGCAACAGTTTACAGAACAACAGACATAATGATGCACAAATTAACCTCTTGGCTGCTAATGACAAGGGTAACTCGTCATGGATTTTCAATTGATTTCAATGGAAATTATATGAGAAGCATATTAATGCCTTAGCACTAAAGGGGTTAAGACAGTTTAGTCACTAACCCATGCACTCAGTGAGACACATTTAATCACTCACTCATACAGTCAGTCATGCACCTACTAAATCCTTCATCCAGACACTTATACATCCACTCATTCTTCAATATGTAAGACATATTTTAACTTTACAGAAACATACAGTCACTGGATGTTGTCATCAGTGATGTCATCAGTGATGTCATTTGAGATGTCATCAGTGATGTCATCAGTGATGTCACTGACCATGTCATGAATGATGTAATATGTGACATCATCAGCAGTGGATTGCGGGTGCGCGATATATAGTTAGTGCAACTAACTATATATGGAATTTCAATGGTTTTGTGTGAGTAAAATAAGGTTTTGTAAATGCGAATTCCTAACTATATATGGTCTCTAACCTATGGTTTTTTCAGTGAATTTTCAAGGTTTTGTAAATGCTAATTCCTAACTATATATGGTCTATAACCTATGGTTTTTTCAGTGAATTTTCAAGGTTTTGTAAATGTTAATTCTTAACTATATATGGTCTATAGCCTATGGTTTTTTCAGTGAATATATATATATATACATACATATATAAACATATATCATCTGTATATCTATATAAATACAAACATAAATGCATGCATACATATACTTATATGCATACAGATGCATGTTATTTACATGAAAGTTGAAAAAACACTAATAAAAGCAAAGCTAAAAAGCCACCTCATTACAAACAGAATGGCTTTAACTTAAACGAGGGCGAGATCTATTGCATTTTCAATGCTTGTTTACTTTGGTTCCATCAAGAAGGCATTCAGATGTGTAACACATTTGCCATAAATTCTGAATGTTAGCACTCTAGTTGCACATTAGATCACTGTAGTAAAGCTACTGCTCACCAGGGACGTCTGCTGCTGGTATTCAAAGTGCATGTTTCAGTCTGCATGTCACAATTTTTTTAATGAAATAGAAGAGGATTTGAGAAGTCACTTAAAATTATCCCTAATTTTTCTTTCTGAAGCACTAATCATACTTTCTATGGCAAAATGAACCCCCTCATGTTGTTCCTTTTTAAATTGAGTGTTTTCAGACTTACCACTTCATTCCAATCAAGATGGCTTCTGGTGTGCCATACTTTTGTCATAAGTAAGACTGTTAGCGCTCTAGTTGTTCTTTAGAACACTCTGGGACATTCTGTCATTGGGCTATACTTGGGGTACATCTGGGTGATATTTGGGCTACATTTAGGCTCTTTTGTCTCTGGTGGCCATCTTGGGAGACTGTATGTCAGAATTCTTTAATGAAATTGAAGAGGGTTTGAGAAGTCACTCAAAATGTGCCCTAATTTTTCTTTCTGCAGCACTAATCATAATTCATATGGCAAAATATACCCCCTCATTTTGTTCCTTTTTAAATTAAATGTTTTAAGAGTTACCACTTTATTCCAATCAAGATGGCTTCAGGTGTGCCATACCTTTGTAATAAGTAGGACTGTTAGCGCTCTAGTTGTTCTTTAGAACACTCTGGGACATTCTGTCATTGGGCTATACTTGGGCTACATCTGGGTGATATTTGGGCTACATTTGGGCTCTTTTGTCTCTGGTGGCCATTTTGGGTGACTGCATTTAAGAATGTTTTAATGAAATAGAAAAGGATTTGAGAAGTCACTCAAAATGTGCCCTAATGTTTCATTCTGCAGCACTAATCATACTTTCTATGGCAAAATATACCCCCTCATGTTGTTTCTTTTTAAATTAAATGTTTTAAGAGTTACCACTTTATTCCAATCAAGATGGCTTCAGGTGTGCCATACCTTTGTAATAAGTAGGACTGTTAGCGCTCTAGTTGTTCTTTAGAACACTCTAGGAGGCTGCAGTAGAACACAAAGGAATCAACTGACAGTCTCTGTCCTTGTTGGATGTACATGTTTTACTGAGAATGTCAGACTTCATTTTCACATGACTGAGAAAGATAATGTGAATTTACAGAAAATATACTTTCAGTTTAGCTTATAGATCCCCTTCCAAACCACTGTAGGAAAATCATGAGATATTAGTTTTCTTTCAAACAATATTCATGATATCACAGCAGAAGGTTTTTTCACATGGTAAAATCACCTTAGAACCCACCACAATTCCTAAAACGAGTATGGTACCATCAACAAATGATTTATAATGTAACTAAAGTCCTAAAACCCTCTATTAACTACAATGCTTTTTAATGAGGTGCTATCATGTATATTGGTCCCAAGATGGCTGCCAACACTTCTTGGATGAAGTGCTGACAGCCAATCAGATCAGATGTGTGGTTAGGCTCCGCCCAGATATATATCTTTTTTTGAACCTAAATTACTCAAAATCCACTGGAGCACATATATTGAGACCTAGCAAAGGCACATCGGGCTAACAGTCCCTACAATTTTGCCAAGTTTCGTGCAAATCCATTCAGCCGTTCGAGCTAAAAGTGAGGCCAACCGCCCAATGGAAATTAACATGGGAAAAACGCGTTTTGGGACCCCCCTTTTTTCTCGCCCCCCCCTTAATGAAACCCCTCCAAATTGTCAGGGGCTGCTCAGAAACAAAATGTTCCATTTTCCTGAAAATTTCAGCCAATTCCGTCCACAAACGCCAAAGTTATTAGACATAGAATTTTCAAAAATCCCATAGAGAAAAAATCCTAACTATATATACCTACTGGCGACCGCCAGTAGGTAATATATATATATATATATATATTCACTGAAAAAACCATAGGTTATAGACCATATATAGTTAGGAATTTGCATTTACAAAACCTTGAAAATTCACTGAAAAAACCATAGGTTATAGACCATATATAGTTAGGGATTAGCATTTACAAAACCTTATTTTACTTGCACAAAACCATTGAAATTCCATATATAGTTAGTTGCACTAACTATATATCGCGCACCCGCAATCCACTGCTAATGATGTCACATATTACATCATTCATGACATGGTCAGTGACATCACTGATGACATCACTGATGACATCTCAAATGACATCACTGATGACATCACTGATGACAACACCCAGTGACTGTATGTTTCTGTAAAGTTAAAATATGTCTTACATATTGAAGAATGAGTGGATGTATAAGTGTCTGGATGAAGGATTTAGTAGGTGCATGACTGTATGAGAGAATGATTAAATGTGTCTCACTGAGTGCATGGGTTAGTGACTAAACTGTCTTAATTTGGCAATCATTATATATGTTGTTCTGTAAACTGCTGCATGTTTAAATCAGTAGCTATATGAGTAACTATATGGGTTATTGAATGGTTGCCCAAGTATTTGTATGGGAGACTGAATATGTGTGTGGGTGGCTGGGAGGTGTATGACTCTGTGCATAGATGTGTGAGCAGTTGATTCACTAAATGTATTGGTTCAAAAGTGCATGTGGAAACAGCTGTATGGGCGGTTGACTGACTGCATGAGTGTATTGGTGAGTGAATGGATATCTCAGTGCTACATGTCAAAGTAAGTACATATGTAAAACACAGTCCATGTGAGAGTTGACATATATAAATAACTGAACATAAGAGCCAGTGAATGTGAGAGTGGCTGTATCGATCATTGTGAACTTGTATCAGGGATTGTATAAGAGAATAAATATGTGTTAGTATATGTTTGAATAAGTAAAGTGTGTATAACTGTATAGTTGAGGAAATGGAGGTGTGATTAATTTTTTGCATGACTGACTAGGTGTGTGAGTAACTCCATGGATAAGTGAGTGTCTGTTTATACTGATTGTATCTAACGTTATATTAGAGTCTGAAGATGTTCATTGTATTATCACATAAATGATATCATCAGTGATGTGATCAGTAATGTCAAATGAGATGTCAGTGATGTCATCAGTGATGTCATTTGAGATGTCATCAGTGATGTCATCAGTGATGTCATTTGAGATGTCATCAGTGATGTCATCAGTGATGTCACTGACCATGTCATGAATGATGTAATATGTGACATCATTAGCAGTGGATTGCGGGTGCGCGATATATAGTTAGTGCAACTAACTATATATGGAATTTCAATGGTTTTGTGCAAGTAAAATAAGGTTTTGTAAATGCTAATCCCTAACTATATATGGTCTATAACCTATGGTTTTTTCAGTGAATTTTCAAGGTTTTGTAAATGCAAATTCCTAACTATATATGGTCTACAACCTATGGTTTTTTCAGTGAATTTCATTGGTTTTTTAAAAGCTAATATCTATAGCTGTAAAATATATTCTTTATTACATGACGTATCACGTAACCCGTGAGACGCCTCATGATGCATCGCATAACCGTGACGTATCGTCTCTGCAGCGCAAACAAAACCCGTAAGGTAAGCGCGCCAGAGCACGCTTAAAGATATATATATATTTTTTTAACCTTAATTAGACAAAATCCACACGTGCACATATCACAAACGTTCCAAAAACACAATATGTCGGACTCCCGTTACGCTGCCGGTTAGCTGCCCGGTTAACGTACCGGAAAGCACCTCTACCGCGAAAAATCGGAGTTTTTTTTTTCTTTTGCCCCGCGGGGAACTTTAATAGCCCCCTCATCAATCCTAGGGGTTCAGGAGGGGTCTACCTTACCCCTTTCCTTCATTTACACCTTTTTTTTCCACCTCTTGTCTCTCGATCCCACCGAGAGACAAGATGGCGGCCGCTCCAGACTGTTTACAATGTTAACAGCCAATCAGCTTCTCCTCAGACTCCCGCTACGCTGCCGGTTAGCTGCCCAGTTAGCTGCCCGGTTCGCGTACCGGGACGGGCCTCTACGGCGAAAAATCGCATTTTTTTTTTTTTGCCCCGCGTGGCTCTATAATATCCCCCTCATCAATCCTAGGTGGTCAGAAGGGACCTACCTTGCCCCCTTTCCTTCATTTCCCCCTTTGTTTTGGCCTCCTCTTGTCTCTCGATCCTACCGAGAGACAAGATGGCGGCCGCTCCGGACTGTTTACAATGTTGACAGCCAATCAGCTACTCCTCAGACTCCCGTTACACTGCCGGTTAGCTGCCCGGTTAGCTGCCCGGTTAGCTGCCCGGTTCACGTACCGGGACGCGTCTCTACGGCGAAAAAATCTGAATTTTTTTTTTTTTGCCCCACGTGGCACTATAATATCCCCCTCATCAATCCTAGGGGGTCAGAAGGGGTCTACCTTGCCCCCTTTCCTTCATTTCCCCCTTTGTTTTGGCCTCCTCTTGTCTCTCGATCCTACCGAGAGACAAGATGGCGGCCGCTCCGGACTGTTTAGAATGTTGACAGACACCGGAGAGCCAATCAGCTTCGCTTCGCAAAGTTCCGTTACGCGAAAAGTACGTGAACCGGAGCGCTGCCCGGAGCGCTGTCACAGATATATATCTTATTTTGAACGTTAATTTCTCAAAATCCACTGGAGCACATATATTGAGACCTAGCAAAGGCACATCGGGCTAACAGTCCCTACAATTTTGCCAAGTTTTGTGCAAATCCATTCAGCCGTTCGAGCTAAAAGTGAGGCCAACCGCCCTATGGAAAAATGAATAGGAAAAACGCGTTTTGGGACCCCCCTTTTTTCTCGGCCCCCCCTTGATGAACCCCCCCCAAATTTTGAGGGGCTGCTCAGAAACAAAATGTGCCATTTTCCTGAAAATTGCAGCCAATTCCGTCCACAAACGCCAAAGTTATTAGACATAGAATTTTCAAAAATCCCATAGAGAAAAAATCCTAACTATATATACCTACTGGCTATCGCCAGTAGGTAATATATATATATATATATATATATATATATATCTCCAAACACGCAGCTCGAATCCCAGAGCTGTTTAAAAAGTAAGGACACTCCAGCCAATTTTCTTTGTCTCTGCGCTTAGTTTATTTTTAGCGCGCACACTCAGTCAACAAACAAACGCGTTTCGGCGTTGCCGCCTTCGTCAGTGCTGGCTGACAGAGACATTTTTTCATTTAAATAAAGTTAACAAAAACATCACATTTTAAAAAAGTAAACATAAAAGAGGCACAATAGTTCATTCACTTTTGGCAGCCATCTTATAATGTTTCAGATCGGTAT
Source organism: Lissotriton vulgaris (assembly GCF_964263255.1). NCBI lineage: Eukaryota > Metazoa > Chordata > Amphibia > Caudata > Salamandridae > Lissotriton > Lissotriton vulgaris. Next base: position 1,557,723,136 of record NC_141689.1, on the reverse strand, counting down.
CATCACCCTCTGATATAACGTTTGGCTTAAGTTCATTGCATCAGTTTTAGACAAATTACATACGGAGCAAATAATTCATGTCATAAAAATCCAACATTATATTATTTAGCCCTCGATGGGCTTTTTTCGCTCCGCAATCTCATAGTTCGAGATACATCATTACCACATGCTCTTACTATTACCTAGCAATGACTGCAGTTCATTATATTTCATTACAAGGAATATTTCACCCTTGTTTAGCATATCATGCCCTGAATGGGCTTGTTACACGACAGGCTCTTAAATGAGAGTACATCGGTACCATTGTTCATATTAGAAAGTGCCTCATAGTACCCTCTTTGTTCGCTACTATTCTGCCCTGGATGGGCTTTCTCATCTTAATCATTTAGGGAAACAAAGGGGGGAGTAGGACAGTCATGGGGAAAGGGGGAGGAAGGAGAAACAGCAGGAAAGTTATGACTAACATTAGTCAGTTGTCAGTGGTGGTAGGGGAAAGGAGAAGAGGAAAGGGTGTGGAGGGGGACACAGGTTTAGGAAAGGAAAACTCTGTTCAGTGTTCTCTGCTCTGGTTGTGTGGGTTAGTGTAAGTGTGCCCACATTTCCTCTTCGTTGTTCAGACCTACCGGGTTTTTCGTTTGGAGCATGATGATATAGAGAGACTCCAACATTCTTAACTTCTTGACCCAGTCTCCTCCTCTCTCTGTTCTAACCAATTGATCTAATATGAAGAAGGACAGCAGATTGTTGTTGCTTTGGTGTTCCTTCTCATAGTGCCGGGCCACTGGATAGGTTTGATCTTTCAAATTAATGGCCCTCATATGCTCGAGGATTCTTAATTTGGTCTGTTTGATGGTACTGCCCACGTACTTCTTACCACATGGACATATCAAGCAGTATACTCGAAGAAGCCACTCACTTAGAGACCACCTAGTGAACAGCCATCATGAAGCAAAGAAAAAGAAAAAAGCCCCAGCATTGGGCTTTTACCCATGCATGAAATGCAAGGCCTGCAGAAATTCCCAAAAGGTTAAGGAGTATGAGGTACCAGGAAGTGAGGTTCCGTGACAATTTGAACCCGTGTTTTCAATATTGTCGGAAATACATAATATTGGTATCAGCGAACCGCAAATGATCCATTTAGCATATCCTGGTGTTTTCGCTATGCTACGAGCAAGAGTACTCCTGTTACAAACACATTTCTGATCTACCCATGGCATCCATCTTAGATCATGGCAGCCATTTTGTGTTTCTTGCCCTCACATACGCAATAACCTCTGATCACTTCATTTCAATTAAGGACACGTAGGCTTAGCCGGCGATTCACCTCTCTAGTGACACGTGCACCTTGGAACAGAACACGCTGTAACTGCATGACTCGACAAAGGCTGCCTCCTCTGCCCGAGGCCAGTCCTGCTAAACTGGTCTTCGCGTCCATTGTCCTGATCACGATTAGGCGGCCGAAGCCGGTAGCCTTGCCCATTTACAACCCACAAACATCCCTTATCCTGCTTTTCTATCTTCTGCACCTGGCTCTGCTCCTTTCCTTCTGGGCCTTTATTAGGGGGAGGTAACGAACTTTACGATGAGGCGGTCCGGGTCTTGAATGAAAACTTGACATGAGATTATGATGGAAAAGTGGGAACCCCTCGTTCGTAATGTTTTGACATCAGATATTGTCGACGATTCCTGTGCAACGCCAAATATTTATTGTTTAGGACACAAAGGTTTGGGAATGTACTAACATGTGAAGAATTTGCCTGAAGCCCAATTTTTAGTATATAAGGAGCAACCCTCTTTGTACAAATCGAACAGGCTCCTAGACACTGCCCATGTGTGGTTTCTGTGACTTCTGTGTCCCTGCAGTAATAAATCTTTGGTCCTTGACGCCACCATCGAGAAGCCCGTGTTTCTGTTTATTTGTGCACCAAGACAGGTGGAACTCCGGGGTCTTTGGGTGTTGTTCCCTGACACCTCTGGACGGAACCAAAAAGTCCAGAACTCCAATTGGCGCCCAACGTGGGGCGACGTCATTCGGTACCGGTCCAAAAGCCTGAAGAGTTCGAGAAGCTTCGTGTGAAGATTCCTGAGGGAGGCGCCCCACTTCATCGATCCCGGCATATCGCAAAAGTGGCCCGAAGTTCTCTTCCACGAGGGTTCCCGTTCAGGACGGCTGCAGTGGGCCGTTGCCTTGACCGTCGCCCTGTCTTGGACCCGAGGTGCAGTCCTTAGTACGGCGAAACGTGACGGGTTTCTCCTTGGTGACGTCTTCAGTGCCTCAGTTAAGTATTTAGTGGTTGCTAGTTGGTTACTTCGTGAGGGTTGAAGAAAAATCTTTTTTTTGGTTCTTGGTTTGGTTTGGTTTTGTAAGATTATCACTGGTTGTTCTAGTTACGATAATCTATTTGGTTCAGTTTGGGTATCCAGTTTGCTTTTGGTAGGCCTAAGTTCTTGGTTCAGGTGCACATATCTGTTTCTTGTTTTGTTTGTTCTGTGTTCCGGATTGCAAAATGGTAAGTCGGAGAAATTGTATGTTGTCGTGTTTCGGTTGCAACAGTGATTCACGATTGGAGGACTCATGTCTGGTTCCTCCGATTGGGACTCCCCTATATGATTTGTACTGTAAGCATGGTGTGGGTCCTATATCTTATAATGAGGTGTGGGTCCGATACACTAAAAAGGATGGTGTCCTTAGTTGGCCACTACATGGTAGTTTCGAACCAGAAATCCTTGACAATTTAGAAGCGAAATTGTTTAAGAAGAAAGCCCGGCCGGCAATGTTTGATTCTTTCCGTTACTGGCGAAAAGAATCCAAACAGAGAGAAATTAAGAGGTTGAAGAAAGAACAGAAAGAGCAAGAGTTGACTTTAGAGCAGGCAGCTAAACAACTGCAAGTCAACGAATCTGAAAAGGCCGTAGAGGTGGCCATTAGAGAGCATAATTTAGCGATCGACAAGTGCTATCCTGCCTTGCCATCAAGTACAACTAAGATACTAGAGGATCCCGAAAACGATCCTCTGTTGTCTTACTTGTTACAGTCACCCCCACCGTATGCACAGGGTATTGTGGCTCCACCCGTACAGAATGTTCAATTGCCGGTTGCTGGACAACCTGGTATTCCTGCTCCTGCCCCTCAGAATCAAGTTCCTGTACCTCCTGTGGTTAATGTGAATATTCCTTCGGCACCTCCTCTTCCTGGGTTGCCGACTTCTCTACCTATACCTGTGTCGCTTACACCTACTATTCCACAAACTATCTTCCTCGATACTCCTACTATCCCGCTATCTATTCCAACTACCACTGTGTTCTCCGCATCTGCCAGTATGTTGACTCCGCTTTCTGTTCGTCGAAAAATTACTGATTCTGTTTCCAGCATTCTGTCTCCTCTCTATAAAACTTTAATTAAGACTCCTACTTCTGACTCTGTACAAAGACGCAGTCAGCTTCCAAGTACTGAGGAACGGGGAATCTTGGATTCCACGGCTCTCAGATGGATTTCGAAGAGTAGGAGATATAGCACGAGAGATGTACTAGATACTTTTATGCAGTGGAAGGAACCAACGCAACGATATGTTTTTGACGAGATGTGCTCCCTGTTGCGTGATGAGTTAGAAGAAAATGATTCTGAATCGAACCTAGAAGAATTAATTAATGTTCAAAAAGAGTTTGCTGCAGGAATGATTGTAGGCCAAAATATAAAAGAAGCGATGGAACTGATTTTAAGTTATAGGAATGATCCATCACTTCGTTCTCCGAGAGACTTAGAGAAAAGTAGTACGAAGCTAAATCGCCAATATCCAATGAGGGAGGTTCCTCCAATTTGGCGCGAAGCTGTGGAAGCTGACGCACCGAATGGTATTTTAGCCGCTCCGGCGCAATTCCAGAGAGTGTGGATACACATTCCATGGAAGCGAGCCGAAGTGCTAGCAGTGAAGCAGGCCTTGCCAGACCCGCGTAAAAATCCTGCCGGATACTATAAGGAATTAACACAGACAGTTGAGGCTTGCATAATGAATTTGGCGGACATTGACATGTTATTTGGTAATGTAGTTCCACAGCCAATTTGGGCTAAAATACGTAAAGAGAATCATCCAGTTGCCCTAGGTGGTGATTGGGCAGCTATCATTGCCGCAGATGGTCAGCAAACAGGTGGTTCCAAACCCGAACCTCTAATTGCTAATCTTCCAGGTAGAATAATCGACTTGATGAAGACTCTGATGCCCGCATTGCGTGTTAATTGGGACAAGTTGTCCGCATGCAGGCAGAAGAAAGACGAAAGTGTCTCCGACTTCTTCACGAGGTTCGAAGAGACTTTTGTAGATCATAGTGGTCAGGATATGAGCACAGAAGGAGGACAGAGATTGTTTGTCGATAAATTCGTACATAATTTGTTACCTGAACTATGCAATAAATTAAAAGATTCTGAAAGTGCGTGGGCTGTCTCTACAACTGCGCAAATACTTGCAACTGCCCAGTATTATGAAAATAGAGATAAAGAGGAGAAAGAGAAATCAGACAAGAAAACGAAAGATTTAAAGACTAAAGTTCTTTTGCAGCAGGCGTATCCGCCTCGCACGAATCAGACTAATACGCAGCAAGGTTCGTATCAGAGGACAGATTATAGCTCACCTAGGCCTCAGTATCAATGGAATCAGTGTGCATACTGTAAGAAAGAAGGTCACTACAAAAATGAGTGTCCGATCTTAGCGCAAAATAATGCAGCAGCAGCTCAGAGAGGTCGTGGTGGTTTTGTGCAAAATTCTAGAGGTCGAGGGCGAGGTGCTATGCCTCCACAGACGAATGATCGCCCTTCCAATCACTTTGATCAGCGAAGTGGACAGTCTTCCCAACAAAATAGATCTCAACAGTATCATGTTGAAGACTATCGTGAAGTAGATGAGGGATTTCAACAAAATGGGTACTAGGACAGCCATGGACAAAGAGAGGGAGTAGTATCAGTTCCAGTGGATCAGAGTGGGCCTTATGTCGCAGTAGCAACATCAGGTGTAGTCGAACCGTTTCTGTTGGATACTGGTGCCGCAAAAAGTTCTATCATTCATGCGAAACTCCCTGGCGCACCTTTGTCCGGCTTAACAAATATTTCTGTAGGTTTTTCAGGCGCCCCTGTTTACAACCCCGTATCTGGTCCTTTGTCTATCTCTGTTGGACCGTGTCAATTGAAAGCACCCTTGATTTTGACGACGGGTTGTAATGAAAATCTGCTTGGTTTAGACTTGTTAAAACGCCTATATGCGACATTGTACTGTTCTCCGGAAGGAGTACAGCTTACATTGGGCAAAAGAATCACCTCTCCGATGTACTTGTCAATGGATGCACTCCCGCCAGAGCTGCGTTCACTCCCTGATACTCTTTGGGCGACTGGTCCTAATGATGTAGGCCTTTTGGAAATACCACCATATGTAGTCACTTTGAAAGCAAATGTAAAATTTCCACGAATTCCCCAATACAAAATATCTAGTGAAGGTGAACGTGCACTTTTACTGATTGTGCAAGATTTGATTAAGAAAGGTGTGGTTGAGGAAACTAGAGGAAATGTTTGTAACAGTCCTGTATTACCAATTTTGAAACGAACTGATCCTACGAAACCTCCAGTATATAGGTTTGTCATTGATCTCAGGGAGGTTAACAAGATTGTGGTCCCGCAGTTTCCTGTGGTACCAGACATTACTGCCTTGTTAACATTGATTCCTGCTACAGCCACATGGTTTTCAGTCATTGACTTGAAAAATGCCTTTTTCAGCATTCTGATAGCCGAGGAAAGTAGAGACATTTTCGGCTTCTGTCTAGGAGGTCGAAGTTTCAGATTTAAACGCGCTCCACAAGGCTATTGTGAGAGCCCATCTATTTATAGTCAAGCATTAAAAAGTCAGTTGGATTCCTTTGTCCTTCCTCAAGGTTCTGCTTTAGTGCAGTATGTAGATGATCTTCTAGTGGCTGCTGATGACAAGGAAACTTGCAAAGCAGCTACGATTTCGTTATTGCATCATTTGTCCAACTTGAATCACAAGGTATCACCTTCGAAAATGCAATACTGCTGCCAAGAAGTGACCTACCTAGGTCATCTCTTGTCAAAGGAGGGAAGGAAGTTGACCCCAGAGAGAATAAAAGCAATTACGCAGATGAGTGTTCCCCGCACTCAGAGAGAAGTACGTGCCTTTCTAGGTATTACCTCTTACTGTAGGCAATGGATCCCAAATTTTTCTCTTTTAGCGAAACCATTGGTAGCTTTGACTGGGAAAAATGTTCCGAGTCCGGTGCCATGGTCTGATGAATGTCAGGAGAGTTTTTCTGAGTTACGAAAAGCATTGTGTTCAGCTCCTGTATTGGGTACACCTGATTACAGCAAGCCATTCACGCTCTACGTTCACGAGAGAGAAGGTTGCGCGTTGAGTGTTCTGACACAGAAATTTGGTGATAAACAACGCCCTTGTGCGTATTTTTCATCAACATTGGATCCAGTAGCTAGAGCGTTACCTAGTTGTTTGAGAGCTACAGCGGCAGCTGCGGCTTCCATTCGACAATCTGCTGGTTTGGTGATGAACAACATGCTGGTGGTTATGGTTCCTCATGCTGTTGATACACTCATGAATCGAACCAAGACACAACACCTTACCAATGCGAGATTATCTGGTTACGAGCTGACATTACTGGTGAGTCATATTCAGATCAAAAGATGTAATGTATTGAATCCAGCAACGCTGTTGCCGGCTAATCAAGAGTCGAGTGATTCCGAGCCCCATGATTGTTGTTTTAGAACAGAGGAAGAGACAAAAGGACGAATTGATTTAAAAGACACCCCATTGTTAGATCCAGATGGCACGTTGTATGTGGATGGGTCATGTTTTAAATTGGAAAATGGTGATGTGACTGCTGCTTATGCGGTAACGACTTTGAGGACGATTGTGGAGACTGCAAGAGTGAGTCAGAATTCTGCCCAAGCTGCAGAATTAATAGCTCTAACAAGAGCGTGTGTTTTAGCTAAGGGAAAGAGAGTGAATGTGTTCACAGATAGTCAGTATGCGTTTGGCGTGGCCCATAGTTTTGGCCGTTTGTGGAAAGAAAGAGGTTTCATTACGTCCCATGGGACTAAGATTCAACATGGTCAGCTAGTTAACGACTTGTTGGAATCTCTAACCTTGCCGACTGAAGTTGCAATTGTAAAATGCAGTGCTCATAAAGCAATCACGGATGATGTTGGTCGTGGGACTGCTTTTGCTGATGAAACTGCTAAACAAACAGCGAGAGATATGATGAGTAGAATGTATGTTGCTACGTCTGCAAGATGGATTTCTGAATCTGGAATGTGTGAGGATACAGTGGAAAGTGTGAAAGAGATTCAGAAAGAGGCAACTGAGGAAGAGAAACGTGTATGGAGAGAAAGTACGGGCAAGTTGGATTCGAGTGGGTGTTGGATTGACTTGTCGGAACAACAGCGTTGGATGTTGCCTGATGCGTATGTGCTTGCAGTGGTGACAATGGCGCATGGAGTAGCGCATATAAGTTCTAAAGGAATCTGTAAAATGTTGGCTCCAGTCTGGAAGAATGATGGGATTAGTAAATGTGCAGAGAGAGTGGTGAAAAATTGTATGGTATGCCTGATGCATAATCCTGGCAAGGGAACTCCAACTCCTGCTGGTCACTTCGCTCCACCTTCTTGCCCCTTTGAAGTGATTCAGTTAGACTTCATTCACATGGACCGGTGCAATAATTTAAAATACGTCCTGGTGGTAGTCTGTGCTTTTTCCCGATGGATCGAAGCATATCCACTAAAGGACAATACTGCCCTATCAACTGCCAAAATTCTTCTCAAAGAATATTTCCCTAGGTTTGGAATGCCACGGATTGTATGGTCAGAAAACGGAAGTGAGTTTATAGGGAAAGTTATGCAGAGTGTGTGTGCCGGTCTGGGCATCAAACAGAAGTTCCACAGTGCAAACCATCCCCAGTCTGCTGGTTTAGTTGAGGGTTACAATGGCACCCTCAAAGTAAAACTTGCTAAAATACAGGCATCCACGGGTTTATCCTGGCCAGACGCACTACCTTTGGCTTTGTTATCTACGAGAGCAACTGTACATTCTAGAGTAGGGCTTAGTCCTTACGAAATTGTTTTTGGCCGTCCGGCAAATGTGTGGGGTGTGCCTAGGCCGAAGGAGTTTTGTTTTCTGGAATATCCTATGTTGATCGATTACCTTTACGACTTGACTGCTAAATTGAGTCTTATTCACCAACAGGTTTTCGATGCATTGCCAAAGCCTCCGGAGAGTCCAGGGCATCAGCTGAAACCCGGCGACCACGTTGTGGTCAGAAACTTCGCGAGGACAAAGAACCTTCAACCGAAGTTTGTTGGCCCCTTCCAGGTGTTGCTTGCGACAAGAACCGCTGTTCGTGTAGCTGGTCGCAAGCATTGGATACATGCGTCCCATGTCAAACGTGTGCCTCTACCACTTCCTTACGACGACTGGGTGAAGAAGGGAATTGGTGCCTCCGAATCTGAACAAACGCCAAAGTTCATCCCTTTCAGCGATGCCGAATTGATTACCGACACTCCGAACTCTGACTCTCCTCCTGAAAAGACTCCTTTGAACTCTGAACATTTTCCTCTGCATCAGAAAAAACTCTGTCATCTGCGAACCTGAACACTGCAACAGCTACTAGTGATACGTTATTTGCCGATCAAACAGTTCCTGCAAAATTAAGATACAACTTACGATCTCGTCATATGGACAAATAAAGCAGGAAACTGCCTATTGTGATATTTGAAATCTTGAACTTTTGCCTTCAGCCAGGAAGTTTGCTATTGTTTTATGGTTTTTTTTAATATTGCCTTGCCGTCTGGGTAGCCGTAGGGTCGTGGCTGTGTGCCTAGTTGAATCTGCGGGGGTCTGACACAAGGTCGATCCTTCTGTTGGTTCTGGGAACTCCCAGGGCTGATAGAGGCATTTTCATCTACGTACACATCATCAGTGGTCGCGAGCGGATTGTAGAAGATGGAGCTTCCTGCGCTGCAACGAGAAAATGTGATTTATGTTCGCAGAAACAGACTTTACAGAATACTTCATAGTAAATGTTTCCTGATGCAATGTGCTATTACATTTCTAATTGTTTTGATAACGTTGGTGGGTGGAATCGTCTTTGGTATGAGTTTGATTTTTATGCCAGTAGCTACAGTACCTCCCCTTGATCCTGCTACTTCTACCATTTCTTCTATACACTCTTTTCACTCGTTTCCGGAACATGAGCAAGCTCGACGCTCAGAATTCATCAACAACACTTTTGTACAGCTCTTACACCAACACCAACTGGTAGTTAACACTACAGACTGCTGGGTGTGTGGCTTGATACCCCACACTATGGATAAAGGTATCCCCTATCTGGTTTTGCCTTTCAGCTATAATGGATCATTTCAGGCCTTTCAAACCATCTTTGCTTATGCCCTTGAAACCTATCCTCTGCGTCCACCACGTTCCACTAAATATAACTCTGCCAACAAAGCTTTAGTCCAGGGAATTATTAACATGATCAAGGACGTCAATAATACTCCATCTTACCCTAGAGACGAATTGCGAGTATATTTGAGTTGGAACTCTTCAGAGTATCGCCTTAGTTTGGGAGAAAGCAAGCGTAAAAGCCCAACTCCAATCTGGGTCGTACCTCACCGAGGTCAGGTCTGTTTGCAAGGTAATGGGAGAAATCCGAGAGCTCAGCTAGGGAGGAGTGAGTGCGTAGAGACTTACGTGTTTCCGGCTAACTCTTTCCCTGCTTTTCTTACTGCTAGGGATACTTACTTCATCTGTCTAGACAGAGCGTATACATGGTTGCCTGCCGACTTTTCAGGTTCATGTTATATTGCTCGACTGTTGCCTCCAACATACACTGCTTCATCCGATTATCACAAGACCAGAGTAGCAAGAGGTGTTTTCAGCAAAGAAGATACCGCTGGTCAGGAAGCTGGAGACTTCTTCAAAGGTTTCCTTCCATTCTGGGGGCCTATGGCCAATAGTAGAAACATACGTCAGCTAACACGGGTAGTTGAATCTACTATCACCGAAACTGCTGGTGCCCTTAGCAATTTGACAGCTGAGCTTCAGGCGGATAGACTCATGACGTTGCAGAACCGTATGGTTCTAGACGTAATACTTGCAGACCGAGGTGGGGTATGCAGAATGATCCAATCGAGCTGCTGTGTCTTTATTCCTAATAATGCTCCAACAGTCTACGAGGCAATCTCAAAGCTACACAAGATTTCCGACTCTATTCATGTAGACAAGGGAAACTGGTCCTTCATGGAGTGGTTTTGGACTCTGATATCAGCATGGGGATGGAAGGTTCTAATGGTCATTGATGTCATCTTAGTATTCCTATTCTCATGCTGCCTGATTATCCAGTGTGGTCCTGCTCTGTGTAGTCTTTGTGCTGCAACTTGTTTTAGAAAACCACCTGCGTTTGGAGAAAAGGCGCGAGAGAGGATGATGATACAACAACATGTCACTGACCTGATGAGCATAGAACTAGATTCTGACATAGACTGAGTAATTGCCTATGTAAGGGCAAAAGGAGGGTCTGAGGTTCCGTAACAATTTGAACCCGTGTTTTCAATATTGTCGGAAATACATAATATTGGTATCAGCGAACCGCAAATGATCCATTTAGCATATCCTGGTGTTTTCGCTATGCTACGAGCAAGAGTACTCCTGTTACAAACACATTTCTGATCTACCCATGGCATCCATCTTAGATCATGGCAGCCATTTTGTGTTTCTTGCCCTCACATACGCAATAACCTCTGATCACTTCATTTCAATTAAGGACACGTAGGCTTAGCTGGCGATTCACCTCTCTAGTGACACGTGCACCTTGGAACAGAACACGCTGTAACTGCATGACTCGACAAAGGCTGCCTCCTCTGCCCGAGGCCAGTCCTGCTAAACTGGTCTTCGCGTCCATTGTCCTGATCACGATTAGGCGGCCGAAGCCGGTAGCCTTGCCCATTTACAACCCACAAACATCCCTTATCCTGCTTTTCTATCTTCTGGACCTGGCTCTGCTCCTTTCCTTCTGGGCCTTTATTAGGGGGAGGTAACGAACTTTACGATGAGGCGGTCCGGGTTTCGAATGAAAACTTGACATGAGATTATGATGGAAAAGTGGGAACCCCTCGTTCGTAATGTTTTGACATCAGATATTGTCGACGATTCCTGTGCAACGCCAAATATTTATTGTTTAGGACACAAAGGTTTGGGAATGTACTAACATGTGAAGAATTTGCCTGAAGCCCAATTTTTAGTATATAAGGAGCAACCCTCTTTGTACAAATCGAACAGGCTCCTAGACACTGCCCATGTGTGGTTTCTGTGACTTCTGTGTCCCTGCAGTAATAAACCTTTGGTCCTTGACGCCACCATCGAGAAGCCCGTGTTTCTGTTTATTTGTGCACCAAGACAGGTGGAACTCCGGGGTCTTTGGGTGTTGTTCCCTGACACCTCTGGACGGAACCAAAAAGTCCAGAACTCCAGAAGGGGACAGAAAAGACAAATCTCTAAACTACCGAACTGTAATTCTGAGTTTACAGTGTACTGCTTGATATGTCCATGTGGTAAGAAGTACGTGGGCAGTACCATCAAACTGACCAAATTAAGAATCCTCGAGCATATGAAGGCCATTAATTTGAAAGATCAAACCTATCCAGTGGCCCGGCACTATGAGAAGGAACACCAAAGCAACAACAATCTGCTGTCCTTCTTCATAGTAGATCAATTGGTTAGAACAGAGAGAGGAGGAGACTGGGTCAAGAAGTTAAAAATGTTGGAGTCTCGCTATATCATCATGCTCCAAACGAAAAACCCGGTAGGTCTGAACAACGAAGAGGAAATGTGGGCACACTTACACTAACCCACACAACCAGAGCAGAGAACACTGAACAGAGAGTTTTCCTTTCCCAAACTTGTGTCCCCCTCCACACCCTTTCCTCTTCTCCTTTCCCCTACCACCACTGACAACTGACTAATGTTAGTCATAACTTTCCTGCTGTTTCTCCTTCCCCCCCCCCCTTTCCCCATGACTGTCCTACTCCCCCTTTGTTTTCCTAAATGATTAAGATGAGAAAGCCCATCCAGGGCAGAATAGTAGCGAACAAAGAGGGTACTATGAGGCACTTTCTAATATGAACAATGGTACCGATGTACTCTGATTTAAGAGTCCGTCGTGTAACAAGCCCATTCAGGGCATGATATGCTAAACAAGGGTGAAATAGTCCTTGTAATGAAATATAATGAACTGCAGTCATTGCTAGGTAATAGTAAGAGCATGTGGTAATAATGTATCTCGAACTATGAGATTGCGGAGCGAAAAAAGCCCATTGAGGGCTAAATAGTATAATGTTGGATTTTTGTGACATGAATTATTTGCTCCGTATGTAATTTGTCCAAAACTGATGCAATGAACTTAAGCCAAACGTTATATCAGAGGGTGATGATACCGATCTGAAACATTATAAGATGGCTGCCAAAAGTGAATGAACTATTGTGCCTCTTTTATGTTTACTTTTTTAACATGTGATGTTTTTGTTAACTTTATTTAAATGAAAAAATGTCTCTGTCAGCCAGCACTGACGAAGGCGGCAACGCCGAAACGCGTTTGTTTGTTGACTGAGTGTGCGCGCTAAAAATAAACTAAGCGCAGAGACAAAGAAAATTGGCTGGAGTGTCCTTACTTGTTAAACAGCTCGGGGAATCGAGCTGCCTGTTTGGAGACATTTTACGCATCCCACCGTGCGTTAAGGAGGCACCCGGGAAAATGAGGAGCGGCAGATGGTGGATGTGAGTTGTGGATATATATATATATATATATATATATATATATATATATATATATATTCAAAAACAATCCACTCCGGTTCGGCTAGACAGATGACCAGCACACGATACCATAGGTTGTACATTTTTTAATTCAGGCCCCTACCCCCACAACAGACGCGTTTCGCCAGAAGGCTTCGTCAGTGTTCACCTGTGCAGTACTACACAACGCCACTTAAAGCCACATTCCTTATTCGCATCAACAACATAAATGACGGTTTTCATTGCAATAGGAAAGTATAACAGCGGCCATCTTTTAGTGTGCAAATACGCAGATACATTCATTTTAGCAGCAAGACGTTGTGTATAATAAAGTGCTCTAGTGCATGTTAAAACCATTTAAGCAACAAGTTACTCGTTTTTAACAAAGTGCGTGCATACTGAGAGATTTTTCAAGCATTTTTCTTGTTCATAGGCTACGGTATTCACAACAAAATATTGTATAAAGATGTGTCCATTTCTACATCGTAACCTAGACCTTGTGATGAAAGCTTCTGCCCCGGATGGGCAAAGTACAGCTATTAATTAATAGCGCTTGATTAAGCCCTGAATGGGCAGTCAAAGTCTTATAGAATAGTCGGGCATGGCTCAAAAAATGCATCATAAGCAGGTGCCTGCATGTTGGATGGGGTGCTACCAGATGTTATTAAGTACCCAATTGTATCTACAAATGTACCCACATTTCTTCATTATTGTTGAGTCCCCAGGGGACCATTGTCTTTAGCCCAATGCTATATTTCGGCTCAAGAGTACGAAGTAGTTTTTCTCTATCACCACCCCTTTCAGTGCGTTCCACTTAATCGATACAATAAAAGCTAAGCAGGTCCCTGTTGCTTTTGTGGAATTCTGCGAAATGTCTTGCCAAAGGGTCCGACTTATCTTTGTTCGCAATTGCCCGCATGTGTTCGAGGATTCGCATCTTAGTAGGCTTGATTGTACTGCCTATATAGCGTTTCCCACACGGACAGAGGAGGCAGTAGATAGTGTACTCAGAATTACAGTTGAGTAATTTTTTGATGTTTTTTTCAGGCTCATTTTCATCGGTTCTTCCTGGGTACGTTTTTGTTATTTTACTATTTTTGCAGGCCTTGCAGGCTCGACAAGGAAAAAATCCTTTAGATTTAGAGATTTGTACAGATTGTTTCTTTTTGGACACAAAATGACTATGGACAAGATGGTCCGCCAGAGATTGACTCCGCTTGTATGTGATTACAGGTCTCTCTGGAAGGACTTTTCTGATTATGTGGTCAGCATTGAGGATATGCCAGTTTTTTTGAAATATGTGCATAATCCTTCCTGACTTCACACTAAAAGTAGTGATCATTCTGGGAATTTCCTCTTGCTTTGACACCTGTTTCGCTACCAGAAGTTGTTCTTCCAGGATTTTGTTGGATTTTTCTTCAGCAATGTTCAATACATTGTGAGAATACCCTCTGACCTGGAATCTTCTTTTGGCTTCTTCCTTTGCCTGAACGTACTGCTCCTTGTCCGAGCAGTTTCTTTTCAGGCGAAGGAATTCGCCATATGGGATGCTCCCGATTAGGCATTTGGGGTGCTGACTGGCTGCATGTAAAACAGCATTCCCCGACGTGGGTTTTCTATATAGTCCGGTTTGTATTCTCCCCTTATTGACATAAACCTCCAGATCTAGGTAGACACTGGTGTCACTGATTGTGCTAGTGAAACTGAGGTTCCAGATGTTGTTGTTAAGCGCGGCAATATATTCCTCAGCCGAGGTTCTACTCCCGCGCCAAACTACAAACAGATCATCTATGTATCCTGTCCATAGAAGAATGTTGTCTGTCCACTGGTCGTTTGCCTCCCCCCACGCCTCGTGCTTCTCCCACCAGCCAACGAATAAATTCGCGTAGCTGGGAGAGAAGCACGAGCCCATAGATGTTCCTCTAACCTGCCTATAAAGCTGTCCTGCAAACAGAAATATATTGTTATACAAACAGAATCTCATCATTTGTATCAACAATTCGTTGTGGTCCAGGAATTGGTCATGTTTTTTGTCCAGGAAGCACTTCGCTGCAGCAAGACCGTTCTCGTGGGCAATGCAGGTATAGAGGTTTACAACGTCAAGAGTTATTAGTAGGAAACCAGGTTCCCAAGCAATACTGTCAACCAATCGCAGAAAGTCCTGTGTATCCCTCACATAAGAGGGAAGCTCTTTTACAATTGGTGCAATGTATCCATCGATGAATCTGAATGCATTTTCCAGTAAGCTGCCAATTGCTGAGACGATCGGTCGTCCTGGAGGTCTCTTTGGGTTTTTATGGACCTTTGGCAGGTGATAGAACGTGGGAAGAATGGGTGATTCACATTGCAGATATAGTAGTTCGTCCATGTTAAGCATTCCTTGATCTTTCCAAACTGTCAATAATTTGTGAAAGTCCGTAATGCTTTCGTTGTATTCCGCCCTATTGATTATCCTATAAAAAAAAAAATATATATATATATATATATATATATATATCTATATATATATATATATATATATATATAAATATGAAGCAAGCACCTTCTCAAAATAAAGAAGCAGAAGCCTCAGCGGGGATTAGAGTGCAGCACCGTTTAATTCAAAATGAATGGCGAATGCATTTCGGCCGGATTGGCCTTCGTCAGCGCCAGCGGTGGATGAAAGGAAGTCCTGACGCTCTGCAGTTAAATGCACCATACCGCACTATGATAGGTGCGAGTGTCCGCTCCGCCCCTCAGCAACAAAATCCTCAGGTGAAAGTTGTAACCAGTCCGAGCAAATCTGCGGACTCCTATTCCCAGGATGCACCAGTGGCTCCCAGGTGAGTGATGCTGTGGGTCGTTCTTGGGGTGATTCAAGATATTAGCAGGGGGGTAAGGTGCTCTGCACAACGCTCTGGAAACCTGCAAAATGGAACTAATGATGCCGCCTCTAGTCCCCTTGACTTCATCAACCATAGGTCCGAGTGTAGAATGGCGTGAGCAGGAAGGCAATACAACCCGCCTGGGCTGAGGAAATGTCTCGCTGTGATGCCTACTTGGACTGCCGGCGGGCCAGGAGATTTTCAACCTTGAAGAAACAAGCAACAGCCGGAGCAGGAACCAGATTCTCCGGGCCACTTCTGATGGGGGGGCTTCTGAGACGCGCTTCTGGGACACGCGTAGAAATATGAAGCAAGCACCTTCTCAAAATAAAGAAGCAGAAGCCTCAGCGGGGATTAGAGTGCAGCACTGTTTAATTCAAAATGAATGGCGAATGCATTTCGGCCGGATTGGCCTTCGTCAGCGCCTGCGGTGGATGAAAGGAAGTCCTGACGCTCTGCAGTTAAATGCACCATCCCGCACTATGATAGGTGCGAGTGTCCGCTCCGCCCCTCAGCAACAAAATCCTCAGGTGAACGTTGTAACCAGTCCGAGCAAATCTGCGGACTCCGATTCCCAGGATGCACCAGTGGCTCCCAGGTGAGTGATGCTGTGGGTCGTTCTTGGGGTGATTCAAGATAATAGCAGGGGGGGTAAGGTGCTCTGCACAACGTTCTGGAAACCCGCAAAATGGAACTAATGATGCCGCCTCTAGTCCCCTTGACTTCATCAACCATAGGTCCGAGTGTAGAATGGCGTGAGCAGGAAGGCAATACAACCCGCCCGGGCTGAGTAAATGTCTCGCTGTGACGCCTACTCGGACTGCCGGCGGGCCAGGAGATTTTCAACCTTGAAGAAACAAGCAACAGCCGGAACAGGAACCAGATTCTCTGGGCCACTTCTGATGGGGGGGCTTCTGAGACGCGCTTCTGGGACACGTGTAGAAATATGAAGCAAGCACCTTCTCAAAATAAAGAGCAGAAGCCTCAGCGGGGATTAGAGTGCAGCACCGTTTAATTCAAAATGAATGGCGAATGCATTTCGGCCGGATTGGCCTTCGTCAGCGCCTGCGGTGGATGAAAGGAAGTCCTGACGCTCTGCAGTTAAATGCACCATACCGCACTATGATAGGTGCGAGTGTCCACTCCGCCTCTCAGCAACAAAATCCTCAGGTGAAAGTTGTAACCAGTCCAAGCAAATCTGCGGACTCCGATTCCCAGGATGCACCAGTGGCTCCCAGGTGAGTGATGCTGTGGGTCGTTCTTGGGGTGATTCAAGATAATAGCAGGGGGGGTAAGGTGCTCTGCACAACGTTCTGGAAACCCGCAAAATGGAACTAATGATGCCGCCTCTAGTCCCCTTGACTTCATCTACCATATATATGTATATATATATATATATGTGTATATATCTTTGAGGGAAATAGATGTGGAGTTAAGATTAGTAAATCTACTAGTTATCTGAATACACTTACCTTTCAATATTTTGGTCCTCACGGGGAGATGTTAAGACTTAGACGGATCCACAGTAAGGAGTGTGATCTACTGGTGGCCCAAAAAGAATGTAAACAAAGATTCAAGGAAAAGGCTTACACAGATGATGTGATTAACACTGCTATCACAAAATCAATGCGTAAAAGCAGGCTAGAGTTGTTATCAGTAGGAGAAAATACAATGCACAGCAATGTTGAAACTAACACAGGATAAGGAGAAAAAGGGATTCGGGATTATTGTCCAGTTTAGCCAACAACACAAGAAGGTTGAATCTATCATTAAGAGGAACTGGCCTCTGATGTTGAGCGACCCTATAATAGGCCCCAGTTTACCGAAAAGGCCTTCTATAACCTACACTAGAGGAGGCTCTATGCGAGATGAACTCATCAAACTAGCCCAGAGGTTATTGAATCAGTAAGTTGGCTGCAAACACATACTGGCTTTTTTTACTGTAAAACATGCAAAGCATGCCAGGAGTTTAAACAAAAAAAACGTATTTTACACCATTTGATCAGAAGGAACATAAGATCAGTAAGCTATTAACATGTAAAACAGAGTATGCTGTTTATATGTTGTCTTGCCCCTGTCATTTACTTTATGTAGGGAGCACAAAGCTCCAAGTACATAAAAGAATTCCGCAACACTTCAGGGCGATAAACAATCAAGACAATACTTACCCAGTAACAAGGCATTACAAATCCAAACACGAGTCCAGCAGTCATGATCTTAGATATTTTGTCATCGACTCTGTCCCGGCCAGTAGGAGATGCAGGAACAGAGAAGAAAAATTATGGCAACTGGAGACCAGAAATATTTTGGAATGAAATGCTAAGCAACCGTTTGGTCTCAACATTACTGAAGACTTGTTTACATGCCTCTAATCCATTCTAGTTTGATCTGTTGCCAGCTTGCAGAATTTGATCCTACAGTACATTGGTTTTATTTATAATGCTATATTTATTGAATATTTATGAGTATTTAAGAAACCCCCTTTTATATATACAAATTTTACACAATGATTTATGCAATTAACATTTTAAGCTCATTCTTATCTATTTTAGATTGTAATTTTATGCTTATGAAATATTTATGATGCATTAATTAGGTTTTATTGTGTATATGGGTAGGTTTCTTTGGATTTACTCATGGCTACCAAAAGGATAAACTGTTTAGCCCAACCGTCTTAAATATTAACAATGTCTGAGCATACAGTGTTTACCTCTCAAACAGTTTGAAGGTATTTATACCGTTATTTTTAACCAAACTTATTCACCTACAGAAACTCTGTCTTGCACTTGCAATTTATGAAACAATACTATAACCAATCTGATTTGTGCCAAACCGATACTGGGGCTCCAGTACGGTGGTTTTATTCAATGTCCCCTTTGAGAAAGAAAAAAACAATGACTGAAGTGTATTTGTACAGGGATAACAGGTCATGATGACATTGAATATATATTCTTTCGTGTTGACACACTAGCTGCCCGTGAACATATTTATAAAAATGTCCTAAGGTATTTTATTGCTCTTATTTGCACTATTTTTTTGTGTGGAGTTAAGAATAGTAAACCTACAAGTCATCTAATTACACTTACCTTTCAATATGTTGGTCCTCAAAATGGTGTAAGCTATATGCAGATGTCACAATATTCCTGTTGCTGATACTCAGAAGTAAATCTCTTATTTTGCAAGTCAGAAAAGTCTTTCTGACTCATAAAATGGGTTCTTGAACGGATTCATTACAAATAAGAGGATGTGTGAAAGGGACACCCCCTCCTGATTGCGAGATGCTATGGTAGATAGCAATGGTTTGAAACAGCAATTGAGGTTTCAAAGCATTGATCATTTAAGACTGTGTAAGTCGGTCAATATTAAAATGAGTCAAGGGGGGACCCAGGGAGAGCCAGGCGCAAGCCGGTCTTTCCCTGGGTGCGTTCGTGCGAGCAATCTGGAGAGTGCAGGTGTGGTAATTAGGGGAGTTAATAAAGGGGCTGGAAGGCAGGCGTTAAGGAAGTGCGTAGCGGGAGGCGAGGAAAGGGAGGTTTTGTTTTGCTCGCTTGTGTGTCTGACCTGTCCTGTGGTCCATGGAGGAGGCGGCGGGGGTTCGAAGGGCTGTCCAGGCGCTTTGCGCTGCAGGTCGCGAAGACCTTCTGCGGCCCAGCGTGCCGGCGGAGGCGTGAGTGGGGTTGGCCCGCCCCCCTCGCAAGGCTGCCGAGGGCGTGTCGCGGGCGGTGACTGCCTGCCTGTCACTCGGCCCAGAAGAGGAGGAGGACGGAGAAGCTGCTATGCCGGCGGTGTTGCCGGTGCCGGCTCAGGTTCCCGAGGCCTCGGGGCCCCCGACGGTTGACCCGGGCGCCCACCAGCAGGTATGTTTGTTACCCATGGGGAATGCTGGCTTGCGTGGGGCGCCCGGGGGGAGGCGAGGGCGCTCTGTGGGACGGCCAGCCCAGCGTTTGGGCGGGCCCCCTCCTGGTAAAGCGAGGAAGCTTCCGGTGTGTGCCAGGGCCAAGCGGGGGATGAGCCTCGATACACAGAGCCTCCACCGGGCCCGCTTTGCTACCCCTGTGCCCGGGGGCTACGTTTCCCCTGTGAGTGCCTTGTATGATGGGGCTTCGCCCTATTTGTTGGTAAATGGGCAGTGTTACCTGCTGTCTCCTGCCACTCCTGTGTTGGGTCAAACTCACCCCCCTTTGCCCAGTGTTTTGGTTCAGGGCTGTATGGAGATTGGGGCCCCCCTTCTGAGTTGTCTGGGTTTTCTCTCCCAGGGGCCCCCTCGGCCACTGAGGTTTTCCCCACAGGTGACGGGTCTTCCACCCCCCCCCCGGCCCCCAGGTCCACGGCTCCTGGTCATGTTGGCCCCCTTTCTGGTTTGTGTCTTGGGGGGGCGGAATCGGCCTCCAGCCAGGTGCTTTTCCCTGCCTCTCGTGGGATGCCCGGTGTTCCCCAGGGTGGTTTGGCGGACGGGTTGGGTGGTGGCCCTGGGTTTGCGACTGTGTCTGGGTCTTCGGTCTTCAGAGGGTGTTTCCCTTGGCTATGCTGGGGAAGGCAATTTTGCTGGTTCTTCTCAGTCTGGCTTGAGCAGCTACAGTTTTCATGTTGCAGCTCCAGCTGGGCGGCTGTTGGCTGGTTCTACGGGCTTGGGAACTGTGCCTATGGCTGTTTCCAGTGGTGGGATCACGGGAGAGTTATCTAGAGCGGATCTCTCTTCTGCAGCTTTGTGCACGCGGCGCTCTAATGACATTGATTGGCAGTTTTATGATGGGGGAATTGGAGATGGAGCTCTGCCAAGTGGCAGTGCACAGGTTTCATTTTCTGGTGATGTTTTACATTTGAATGTACAAGAGGATGATTTGGAAGAAGGGGAATTACGGGACAAGGATGTTGGGCTTTTGGCAGCACGGGCCCAACAGGGTGAGGTGGGGCAATTCCCTGTTTCTCGTATCTTGCAGGAGTCATGTGCGGACCATGCAGCGATACGTGAGGAGTAGACCACCGCAAGGGGACCGTGTCGCTTTTCAGCAGAAGTCGGCCCAGTTACCGAGAGGTAAGGATGGTTGGTGGTCTGTTTGGAAAACGGGGGAGAGTCTCCCGGCTAAGCGTACCAGACCGCGGCTTGAGCGGCCGGCGACTTTGAATGTTTCAAATGTGCAAACTGTGCAACCTACAGGGGAAGTTTCTGCCAGTGGGGCTTTGACGGCTCCTACAAAACCTGTTACGGAGGATAGTATCCTGCCTAAGCGATTGCCTTATTCTGGGGTGGGGCTGCCTTTGGGGTCTCATTTGTCTGAAAAAAATAAAACTCGCATCTGGAGTGGTGAATTTGTGGATGTGTTTCGGCTACTCCATAGAGATGTGCAAGCTAAGGAAGGGTCTAAGGAGGAGGAATTGGAGTTGGCTCGGAGGCCTCGAGTCCCAAAGTCTATTGAGAACTGGACGTCGGCCTTCTTAATTTATGCTAGTGTTTATTGCCAGCGCCATCCGAGTAAGGCAGTTGAAATGTTTAAATATGCTGATGTCATATGTAAGGCTTATAGTTATTTTGGTGGTTTTGCCTGGCTGTCGTACGACGAGGAGTTCCGGGCCCGGATGAGTGCTTTCCCTGAGCGTTCCTGGGGTGAGGTCGATGCGGAGTTATGGCTCCAGTGGATGGCGTCTGCTCACCCGCCTGCTACGACCCACACGGCTAGCGGCCAGCCGGTGCATTATCGGCCCTTTCCATTCCGCCCCGCTCTTTCTGGGGCGGGGGTTTGGGGCAGAGGGCAGTCCTCCACATCTGGAGTGTGCTGGCACTTTAACAGGGGTTCGTGTAACCGGCCAGCATGCAGATATAAGCATGAGTGTGCGCAGTGCGGGGGGCGTCATGCTCTCACCCAGTGTTTCCCGGGACAGCGTTTTGGAGATCAAGGGAGGGGTTCAGGGGGCAGGGGACAACCTTCACACTTTGCATCTAAGGGCTCCTACTCCTATTAAGATGGGCGCACTTGATTTGTGGTTGGTGGACTATCCTGATTTTGAGGCTGCTAAGACTTTATCCTGGGGTTTCAGAGTTGGTTTCAGGATTGGGTACCAGGGTCCTCGGTTGGGTAGGTGGTCTGATAACCTCAAGTCCGCTAAAGAGTGTCCCCAGGTTGTGCAGAAGAAGTTGGATGCTGAGCTTGCGGCGGGCAGGATTGCTGGTCCTTTTCGTAGCTGTCCTATCCCTGATTTGATAGTCTCGCCGTTGGGAGTTGTCCCCAAAAAGGCGGCTGGGGAATTTGGTCTAATTCACCATTTGTCTTGGCCTGAGGGTGCCTCTATCAACGATTTCATTGACCCGGCTGATTCTACAGTGACCTATGCTTCCGTGGATGACGCCTTGCGTCTGGTTTGTACAGCGGGTACTGGTGCCTTGCTGGCGAAGAGTGACATTCAATCGGCTTTTCGGCTTCTGCCCATTCATCCTTGGGATTTTGGTCTATTGGGCATGCATTTTGGTGGATGTTTCTATGTGGATAAGGTATTGCCAATGGGCTGCTCAGTGTCCTGTGCCCTATTCGAAACCTTTAGTACGTTTCTGCAGTGGCGCTTCACTTTCATCAGCGGCCACGCCCTGGACTGTCATTACCTTGATGATTTTCTTTTCATTGGTGAGGGTCAGTCTGGGCAGTGTCAGTTGGCTTTAGAAATCTTCCAGGCTATGTCCAAGGAGCTGGGGATCCCTTTAGCGCGTGATAAGACCGAGGGTCCGTGTACATCTTTGACTTTTCTGGGGATTGAGATCGATACCCTGGCGATGATGGCACGCTTGCCTGCTGACAAGGTGCGGGAGATGTCTGATTTCATCAAGTTGGTTTTGGGCGAACGCAAATTGGAACTTCGGAAGGTTCAAAAGCTTTTGGGGTACTTGAATTTTGCGTGTCGGGTTGTTCGGGCGGGTAGGACGTTTTGTAGACGTCTGGGCGTCTCGATGTCCGGCGCCAGCCTTCCTCATTATCGGGTACGCATTACAACAGCTGTCCGAGCCGATTTGGGTATCTGGTTGCGTTTCCTGCAAGATTTCAACGGCGTATCTTTGTTTTTTGTGGACGAGGACATCGTCTGACAGGTGCAGCTTTTCACGGATGCATCTGTAGCTAATGGCTTCGGCATCTTTTGGGAAGGTCGTTGGTGCGTGGCTGGCTGGCCAGTACATTGGCGGGAGCAGGGTCGCAGCATAGCATTTTTGGAGCATTCCCGTTGTTGGCCGCTCTGTACATCTGGGGGAATGAGTTCCAGAATCGTACTGCATTGTTCCACATGGACAATATGACAGTGGTTGACCTTGTTAACAGGCAGAGGGCCCGGGATTTGCGGGTATTGAAGCTCTTGCGTGCTTTCATGTTGCGGTGTTTACAACTGAATATAGTCTTTAAAGCTAGACATGTTCCAGGAGCCACTAATTGCATCGCTGTTTCTTTATCTCGCTTTCAGTGGTCGGAATTCCGCAGACTGGCTCCCGGGGCGGATCTAGAACCGACTGCGATCCCACAGTACGTATGGGCCTTGGGGGATTGAGGGTCCAGCAGTTGGTCGAGAATTCAGAGGCTGCCTCTACCCGCCGGAGTTATTTAAAGGCTTGGCATGAGTTTTTGCAGTTTGGTGAGGAGATGGCGGTTTTGACTTGGGCTGCTTTGTCTGATGAACAATTCTTGTTACAGTTTGTTTTGCATTTGGCCGACAAAGGCCTCTCACACACGACCATTTCGGGCAAGTTGGCTGGGGTATCCTTTTACGGTCAGCTTTGGTGGGGGAGGGATCCTGTTGGGGGGGTGTTGGTTCGGAAAGTTTTAAAAGGTTTGGGTAGGTTGAAGGCTGGTGCTCAGAAGCTACGGCAGCCGGTGACCTTTGATTTGCTTCAGCTGCTTTTATCAAAATTGGAGGTGTGCTGTTATGATGCATTTGAGTGTCAGAAATTTAGTTTGTGTTTTGTGTGGTTATTCTTTGGGGCGTTTCGGGCCTCTGAGCTGCTGCGTTTGCGGGACAGGGAGGGTATGACTAGCAGTGAAGTGGTGGTGGAGCATGACAGGGTCCGCATGTGGTTGCGTATGTCCAAGACTGATCAGATGGGGAGGGGTAAGTGGGTCTTTTTGGGGCAGAGCGGTGTGTCTTCTTGCTGCCCTGTAGGGGAATGGGAGGTTTTTGTGTCATCCCCTCACTTTGCACCGGGAGCTATTTTTTGTCATGCTGATGGCAGCCCAATTGTTGTTTCTCAGTTGCTGGCTGTCCTTCGTAAAGTTTTGTTGGGCCTGGGTTGGGATCCTTCTCAATTCGGTACCCATTCATTCAGGATTGGGGCGGCGACGGAGGCCGCCAGGTTGGGGTGGGATTGGTCCCAAATTCGCCGCATTGGACGTTGGCGATCGAGATGTTGTGAGAAGTATGTGAGAAAGTAGATCGCCTTTGCTTTGCCTAACATTTCTTTTTCTCCTAGGTCCTTGGCATTCGGTGGCTGGAGCAAAAAGGAGGGTGTGGATTCTTGGTCACTCTTTTGTTAAAAGGGCTGCGGTAGCCACTGCACGTCAGCTCTGTGGTAGATCTCTTGGTTTAAGCAGTCAGACACATGAAGTTTCCTGGCATGGCACGGGGGGCATGCGTTGGGGCGGCCTCTTTCCCGCCTTGACTGCTCTGGTTTCAGGGGGTTGGGGTGGCCCACCGGATCTACTAGTGTTGCACCTTGGGGAAAACAACTTAGTTTCTTTATCAGGTTTGACTTTGCTCAAGTTGATGAAAATGGATCTCGACGTAATCAAAATCACCTGGGTGAGCACCATGGTGATATGGACTGAGTTCGTGCCACGATTGAAATGGCATGGGGCGCGGAGTTATTCAGCCATGGAGAAAGCAAGACGCAAAGTGAATCGAGCTATGAGACTTTTTTGTAAACATTTATGCATGTACAGTTTGGCTCATTATCATTTGAAAGTTTCAGAGACGCATTTATTATGTGAGGATGGTGTTCACCTGTCCCAATTGGGCCTTTCATTTTATCTTTTAGAGCTACGGGACTTGATAGCTAAGGTACTTGAGGTGCAGTTGTGGTGTGCGCCTTCCCTTCCTCCTTGTCTTTGAGTGGGTCAGGAAAACGCTAAAGGTTTTCCTGGGTGCCAGTTTTTGCTAGTGGGGTGGGCAGCCTGGAGCGGGTTGGCCATCCTGAAAGGGTAGTTCATTGGGAAATCCAGGGGGTATTCTTCAAGAGCTAGTTTCTGGTTTTAGTTAGGTAGGGATGTTTAGGCATGCTGTAAAGATTTGAATTTGATTAAATAATTAATGTGTTCAACAGATATGTATTTACACACCTGTCTTAAAATAAAGTGGCCTTTCTTGCTCCTAAAAGAAGTGTGGACAATGATTTCTTGCGCAAGGGGGGACCCAGGGAGAGCCAGGCGCGAGCCGGTCTTTCCCTGGGTGCGTTCGCGCGAGCAATCTGGAGAGCGCAGGTGTGGTAATTAGGGGAGTTAATAAAGGGGCTGGAAGGCAGGCGTTAAGGAAGTGCGTAGCGGGAGGCGAGGAAAGGGAGGTTTCGTTTTGCCCCACCCACCCTTCCCCCTTTTTTCTAGTTAGGTTTTTACTTTGCGGTGCTCTAGGCGCTGCTCTGGCCTTCGGGCCCCTTGCCACTTTTAGGACAGGTGTCTTGGTTCTTTTAGGAGGCGGTTTTTGCTAGTGGGGTGGGCAGCCTGGAGCGGGTTGGCCATCCTGAAAGGGTAGTTCATTGGGAAATCCAGGGGGTATTCTTCAAGAGCTAGTTTCTGGTTTTAGTTAGGTAGGGATGTTTAGGCATGCTGTAAAGATTTGAATTTGATTAAATAATTAAAGTGTTCAACAGATATGTATTTACACACCTGTCTTAAAATAAAGTGGCATTTCTTGCTCCTAAAAGAAGTGTGGACAGTGATTTCTTGCGCGAAGGGTGGTTGAATGGGTGAGTGCATAGGCACGTGGATAAATGGATGAGTGAGTGCATAGATGAGCAAAGTAGCAGCAGTGGCAGCTGAAGAGAGCATTCCTAAGCTATCATCAGTACTGTCACCATAAAATAAATTGTATAATTGTATAATTGAAAACAACCACTGATCTGACCAGTTCATTAATTTACACTGAGAATATGTATATTTGTGTTGTGTCCGTCCTTAAAATATATTCAGTGATCCAGCCCTAGTGTGCAAGTGTTGCACGATCCTGAGCTAATGTAATCACTCTTCACTTTCAAATTCCAGTATTGTGATATATTAAGAGGGGAACAGTCGTAACTGTATAAAGTCAATTTTCAGTGGCAGTAGATTAATTTTCAATCCTTCATTAATTCCCGTTGCACTCACACTACGGGACTGATTACAATCTTGGAGGGTAGTATAATTCATTACAAACGTGATGGATATCCCGTCCGCCGTATTGCAAGTTCCATAGGACATAATGGAATTGTGATGCGGCAGACGGGATATCTTTCACGTCCGCCGAGATCATAATAAGGCCCTAAGCATTAACTGCAACATCTCTTTTATTGTAAAAGAGTACAGAATATCACAAAAGAATGGACCACAATTCAGATGTTCAACAGTAGAAATAACCAAAGGTACCACCAGCAGATGGGTCAGAAAAGAGCAGAGAGGGTGTGTTGTAACAAAACCTTTTCTGTGAGAATTTGTGATTTACTCTAGATTCACTTATGCCTTTGAATTGGAATGTGATTGAAAGGGAATTCTTGCATTGGTAATATAGAGTACTAAATGGGACAACTGGAGGAGAAAATGTGCAAGGAAGATTACCAATGAGGAATCAAAGCAGTCAACATTTCTACCCTTTAATGTGCATATTAATATCTACATGACTATCTCTCTCAACGACTTCCTAGCAGGATGATGAGCATCTGAGAGACAGGCTACAATGGTATAGATGTCTTGTCTCCTTAAATTATAAGCCATTTTCATATCAATGAAGGAGAAGGGCAACAGAATCAATCAACATTATAGCTGGTTATGTAACAGAATAAACAGTGCATACCCAGTGCTTCATTTACAAAAATAGGTGCCAGGGCTCTCGTCAGGAGGCCACTGCACCTTGTACCAAACTTTGCCCTTGCCAGCTCCACCTATTAAAGTAACAACACAAGAACTAATAGTCACAAGTGTGACAGTTCAGACTATTTCAGGCCCCAAAGCTATAAGAATGTCTTGGGTGGCAGGTAATATTCATTTGTAATGTATATTAAGGTAATAATTAACTGTTGTTGTGGTAGTCTCTAAATTAGTCAGACAGCACCACCTTGTAGCCGACTGTCACAGGCCCGTGCTGACAATTAAGTGCTGGTGCCGCGCACCGGAAACCACCGGCTCAAATTAAGCATTGTGCATACCTTAGAAGTAGTTAATAATAATGATTATTCCCTCTACCATCTCATCTATCCCCTGGTACTGTGTGGTTTATCTTTTATAATTAATATGCTTTCCCTGAAGAGAGTGTCCGTTTAATGTAAGATCAGTGTCTTGAGACAGTTCCCTCTGTGAAGGTTACAACTATATGGATGGGTGAACTCTCTGACTCCATTCTTTACCAGGGTGTTATGAATGTATGCTATTCTGCACAATTGGCCAATGTTTTACAAGGGTATTAATATTATTATTCGTTATGACTGGCTCCCACAGAGAACCTCTATTGTTTATTTCGGCTTCTGAATCTCATAACTCACTGCTATGACGTAGCAACAGTTGATAGCAACACTGCGTCCTCAATGTTGTGATGTGACAAACGCCTTCCAGGCCAGGCTGACAGGGCTCCCTGAGAGCCAGTCAGAGCAGCTCTGCGTGTCTGTTTTGACTGAAAGCAGAAAGCACAGCTACAGGAGGGAAAAGAAAGGCAGGGAAGGTGGTGCCGGTTGGTCAAGGTATGTTTTTTTGTTTTTTTACTTTTGAGACAGTGATACATAAGAGAGGCCATGTTATGTATGGCTCCACCATTATTTATCTGCCAATGTGTAGCAGCTGGAGGCAGACCCATACCTATCATAAAATTATAGATGGGTAAAAAATGAATTGTGGGATGTTTTTCACCTCGGAGTTCTGACTGACATCGTGGACAACTCGAGCTTCACTCTGGGTGTCTATCTGATGTCATTCAGAACCCCTTGGAGAAAAACAGCCCTGTAATTCACTGTTACTCATTTATAATTCTATACATGTAATGTCTTCTTAATATTATTATTATTATTATGATGGCATTTGTTGTTATTATTAATATCTGTATTAAGCTCACTCACGGCCCAGGTCACGTTCTGGAACTCCCTCCCGCTGAATGTGCCGGCCAGAGTGGCACTGACCAAAATGATACTGCTCCCCCGGCTCCTCTATTATTATGCTAACCTGCCAGTGTATGTGCCAGCGCGCATATTCAGAGGGCTGGAAACTCTCACCAGGCGCCTTATTTGGAACAAAGGGAGACCACGGGTAGCGTTAAAGACTCTATATGCGGCCACGGACGCTGGAGGCTTAGCCGTCCCCAACCAGGAGCTATATTACTTAGCAGCCCAGCTACAATGGGTCGCTTACTGGCTGAGCGGCAAGAACCTGATAGACACGGCCACGGCTGATACCACTCTGTCCCCCGTGCAGGTGCTCACACTCTTCCACCCCCTAACGCAGGGGCGACACCCCACACAAGTCCATGTGGCGATCGCGAAGCGGTGCTTTGCGCGGGCCCTCAGACTTACCAAAGGCACAGTGCCCTACGCTCCGAACCTGCCACTACTGGGAACTCCCTTGGGCACTAGCATACTTTCCTCGACTGCGCTACGCAGCTGGACGGCGGCAGACCTGGACGACCTGAGCGGCCTATATAGCGACGGAGTGCTGCTGCCCTTCGAGACCCTGACCGCAGACACCGAGCTGCCAGTGGGTCAATTCCTGGCACACGCCGGACTCCTACATGAACTGACGAAGGCATGGGGTGACATGAGCCAAGAACCGCCCACTCATCTTCTCATCCAGTACCTGCACGTGATGGGCAATGGGTCTCATATAGTGCACTGGCTGGCACAGGCACTACACACCCATACTCTATTCTCCTCCCAAAGGCTGAGGGGGAAGTGGACGACCGACCGAGGCTCCGACTGGACGGACAAACAATGGACCGCAATATTAGCGGGCGCTAGAAATGTTCCCCGAAACGCGCGATTTAAAACCATCCAATATTATATCATTCATCGAGCATATTTGTCTCCTGACAAACTGAATCGCTATTTCGGACTCACTTCGTCGGCATGTCCCAGATGCGGCCTCCTAGACTCAGACTTCCTGCACGCACTCTGGAACTGCGCCCACCTCGCCTCGTACTGGTCAGCGGTCACTGACACGCTGACGGCGGCCTCGGGCGAAACTCTCCCCAAGACGTGGGAAGTATGCCTACTGGGGCTCTACAGGAGAACCAAGCAGACCAAGCTGCGGGCACGCTTTTGGGACTTAGGCCTCATTACGGCTAAACGCCTCATTACGAAACGGTGGAAAAACTCCAACCCACCGCGCCCTGCAGACTGGCGTCGCTCTTTTGGCAACTGGGCCAGTGCGGAGAGTGTGTCACTACACAGAGAGGAGACCACTGGCCTACGGAAATACCCGATCGCCCAAGACTGGGACGCTACCCTGATCGCGTACCACAGGGCATGCGCCCGGGCCGGTATAGAATGCCAACCTGACGCGGAATAGAAGGGGCCCTGTCGCTTGCTGTCCATATAGGTCACGGAATTTGCCCCCCCCCCCCACTGCCGCGTCCCCCCCCTTCCTCCCCCACTGCCGCGCCCCCCCCCCCTCATTCCCCCCCGCCGCCAGCCCCGACTACCGAGCTCTTGCACACCGAGCGATGTCCCCTGCCGCCCCCCGCCGCTGCCCTTCCCCCCCCCCGCTGCCTCCTCCCCCCCCCGCCTCCACCCCGCGGCCGCAGCGACACCACATCCTCGATCACCCCCGCCCCTGCGCAGCCCGTACAGGGTGCACCACACACGGCTAGGATTCAAGACACACTACCACACGCACATGCACTAGTCCAACAGTTGTTGAAATGTTTCTCCCTCCCCCTCCTCTTTTAATTCCCAGTTATACCTTTTGGTTGACACAGAGACTGTTGATTTTGTACACGCGCTAATGCTCGACACCCCCCTCCCTGTTTCCGTATCATACAATGGCAACTGGGTGTTTTCATGTACAGGCAGCGGAAGCCCAGCGATCCATGTGACGACGGGGGATATGATCCTGCTCCAGCTCGCTACTGTACTGAACAGGGAACATAACTCAATGCAATGACTGTCGGATTTCTTACAGCACCCTGGTCCTAGCGCAGTGCCATGAGCCGCAAGCGCTGCGACACGAGACATTTCCTAGCACCGCTGCTTGTGAACTAATGCATTACCACTGGCTACTGTTTATTTTCACTCGTATTTAATTGCCATGTCATTCTGTACTGACAGCCGAGTACCGCTTGTAGTAGTGGTTTATTGTTATGACACTGTGTGACTGCTGTTTAACTCATCTGTGAAACTAAATAAAGTTTGGGACCATTGGTCTTCAAAAAAAAAAAAAAAAAAATTAATATCTGTATTAAGAATATGATTGTTATTAATGTTATCAATATTCTCAACAATATGTGTATTGAGCAAGCAAGCCCAGACCGATCTGCAGACTCTCCTTACATGTTTACAAGGTACCACATTAATCATCCCCTTTCCTATTAGAGGAAATATGGCTTGAGAACAAAGGACACCGCAGAGGGCAATGCACCCGAGGCCTCAGAAATGAGACTCTGCATCCCCCCTAGCGGCTGTGCACGCTCCCTCCGAGTCACATTGCTGACCTTGTCACTGAGCTCCAGCAGGGGGCAGAGGACGAGAGGCATGTTTATATGAATCCTACTCCTGACATTTTGCCGAGGATCAGAGGCCAGCCAGGAGTACGGAAATGTACAAACGAATCATAATTAGAATCCATAAAATGTTATGTGTGTCTCTGCAAGGGTGTGCAGATGCGGGCTAATGTAGAGCGCTCAACATGTGGTCTCCCAGCAGGATACACCGCATTCCAAATTATTCATTAATTTTCAACTGGTGCTTTAATGAGCTGAGGTCACTGAGCCCTTTCATCATTTGAGAAAAAGTACAAACAGAACAGCTATAATAAAAAGTACAGAGGAATCCAAATATTTTGCGCCACATGCCATTTGGAAAGATATTCCGAAAACATATCTGATGTGCATTCCGTTTAATTGTACTTGTAATGCACACTTTTGTTTCATGAAAACGATCGTCATTTGCGTTCGCATCCTTGTCCAGGTGAAGATGTTTGAAGGGCATCCTTGAAAGGAAGGAAACTAAGGGGCAGATTCGTCAATATTTCACGCAGTCCAGCCAGCAAGCCACCTTGCTGCGCTGGGTGAAGGGGAAAGGGCAGGAATCCACCATATTTAACACTAAACAGTGCATTCCAGTCCTTTCCGTGTGCTGGCGCACAAGGTGCTGACTTATGCCAACTTTTTCACCCTTGATGCTAGGGTGTCTGTGTTGCAGACAGGATACTTCTGTGCAGGAAGGACCCTTCCTGCACAAAAACAATCCTCTGAAGCATTTTCTTTTTTTATGTGTGCTACAGAATGCAGCTCACATAAAAAGAGGAAAAAAAGCGAAATACATATATTTCTCCTCGCTGTGCCTACCCTGGGGATGCGTAGCATATTGATGCATTCCCAGGACAACCAATAATGGTAAATCTGGAAGTGCACCAAAATTCACAGGTGGATGCATGGGAACACCCATTGAATGGCTCCCTGGGGTAATGCTATGCAGAGATTTGTGCTGCATTACTTAAGATGTGTCACCCTTTCGCTGTGTTGTGTGACATAAGGGCGATGCAACTGCATAGTGTATATGCCCCTACATTCTAAATCTCCTAATGGAGCACCCTTTCCCCCAAAGCTTCATCTCTTGGTGCTAAAATAATAGCATGCCTACTGTTAACCAACTCAATAGTACTAATTTTACTGAACTCATGCAGGATGAAAAGCAGGGCGGACCTGCAAGGTATGGATCCTGTGACCTTGAAATCAAACACAAACTTCTAGAGTGGATGCACTGGTTTGATGAGCCATTGACCGGGAACATAAGTACAACCTTTGTTCTGCGTCTATGACATCACCACCAGTAATGTCACCTTTAATTATGTCATCTGCAATGTACACATTAGTCAGATGGTAATGAGAAGCCACTGGACATTCACATTGTTCGACTACAGCATGTTAGCATACATTGACTGATAACAAGCACAAATAGCAATAGACTATGGCAAGCAAAAGCTAAAGATACATTTTCCTTACAAAGCAGTAATGGATTGTTAAATCACAGGCGTTGCAAAGCTGCCCTCCTGCAACCTCATCCACTCCTTTACAACTGCTACTGTTAGACCTGGCATCTTTGGCGTGGTTTCCCCTGACATTTTGCCTCTACCTCATGTATTTTTAATGCTGTGCTGTATTTCCTTTTTGCTGGCTTAGATGCTTTGGGCTCTTTACCACTTCTGATCAGTGTCAAAGTGCAAGTGCTCCCTGTGTAAATTGTTATTACAATTTGTTCTCCCTGATTGGCATATTTGATGTGCTGGATTGTCCCTAGTAAAGTGCACTGAGTATGCCAAGGCCTGTAAATCAAATGCTAATAGTGGGCCTGCAGTACTGATGGTACCATCCACGTGTAGCCGTGGAAAGGTCTCTCAGACCTGCCACTGCATGTTGACCTAGCAAGTGTACCCACTTACTGGACCCTAACCTTCCCTTTTCTTAAATGTAAAACACCCCTCAGGTAGGCCTACGGTACCCCCATGGGTAGGGTGCAGTGCATGTAAAAGGTATGGCATGTTCCGGGGTGTGTGACATGTCCTGATAGTGAAATACTGTGTATTTGGTTTTTCACTATTGAAAGGCTATCTTCTGCATAGGAAAACATGTGAGAGACTTTGTAACATCTTATAAGTATAACTTCCCACTGGGACACAATAGAGGAATAAAGTTTAGGCTCTATGAACTCAGAATTTAGAAAGTAGTCATTTTCTTTTTTAACCATTCTTTGTGCCTCTGCCTGTTTGTGGATTGACTGTCTGGTTTTGGAGTGACAGGGGCTGGGGATGTACATTCACTGTAGACAGCGACTGCGGGGGTTGAGGTGTGCCTGGCCCTAACCTGTATGACTCAGAGCTGAGCTGAATAGACCTTGGCTGCATTTAGAGTAGTCTCCCTTGCATAATGCTGTATCCATCCCCTGTGGTCATACTGCACCAGTGAGGACAGAACTGGTTTCGACTGGGCTCAGAGACTCTTGCGTAACGAAGAACAAAGACAACATTCGGTATAAGTAGTGGACCTTCACCCCAGAACATTAGATCATTTCTGGACTCAAGAGAAACCTTTGCCAAGGAGAAGAGCTGGAGAGCTGTGTGGAGGAGTACTGCTCCTTTTTCTGTGTGCTGTGTGGGGTTGGGCTGTAGTTGCTGCTTCTGCCAAGGAAAAGAAAAAGACTGAAACTTAGCTGAGAAGCCTGCTTGAAGACGAATCTCCAAGGGCCCGTCTGTGCTGGCCTCCTGCTCTGAAGTCTCAGGGACACAAAGACTTCACCCAAGCATCCCTGAACTCTATTGCTGAGAGTTCTGAACTGCCAGTATGTGCCTGTTCCATATTTGGGTGTCTGGAGGCTGTTCCTGCTGTTGGGAGCTGGAAGAAACCTGAGAGAAGCAAGAAAAGCAATTTCTGATTTTATCAATGCCGCCGCCATAATGCCGTGACTTGAACTGAGGCCAGGGGCACGGCTCGTTAAGTGCACAATGCATCACCTGATCTGCACCGCAGTTCGGATACCCTATGACGCCTGCTGACACCTGCAGTTATCAGCATTCCTGAAGCCAGCGCTCACACTGACTCCGTCATTGCCAGCGCCTGCATCCTGTTATCGTGGTGTCTATAACTGCTGAGGGTGACACCACAAACTCGGCGACTTCCCATCATCACCGGAACCGATGCCTCACCACCGAAGCAACCAACTTCCCCTGTCCTGTATTCGACACGTCGCCTCCTTGTAGACACAACGCCTTGCCTCCCCATGGCAGCCAGGAAGCAGGCCTCGACATCGGCACTGATGCCTCACCTCTATGATGGTGTGCATTGTCATAGACTTGGTGTTGTTTGGGGATCCATGTGACTCGAACCCGACACTGCGCCCCTTTTGGTCTGCGCTGTACTTTGGATTTCTTGCTGTTACGATGTCGTAATAGCTCCAGGTGGAGATATTTGTTTTTTTACAAGCTTTATTTGGGAAATAACCGTTTTTAAGTGCTATTTTACTACCTATATGTTGTATTTTTGTTGTTTTGGTCTTGCTGAGTTTAGATAAAGTCACTTTATTCTTCCAAACTGGTGTGGTGTTCATTTGTGGTGTTATCACTGAATTACTATGTGTTTTGAGTACAAATACTTTACACATTGCCTTTGGGATAAGCCTGTCTGCTTGTGCCAAGCTACCAAGGGGGTGAGCAGGGGTTATCTAAAGTGTGTATCCCCCTTACTCTGACTTGAAGCAAGGTTCCCTAGTTGGACAAAGGTGCAAACTTCTGCCAACTAGAGACCCCCAGTTCCAACACCTACTGTTAAGCTATCCAGTCTGCCCAGTGCTGATTGAATACATGAATCGTTATCTGGCTAGAGTAAAATATATTTCCTATGTTTGCCAACTTTTGTAGGTGGCTGTGAGCACTCATTGGTGCCCAGGTAGGTCCATGTCATGTGCTAATACTGGCTTTTTCTGTAAAGCATGTTGAATTCAGGGATATGTACTTTTGCTTTTGTCCATGTAGGTTTGCCCAAAAAATCTAATCATACAGTGTTATTTTGCTAATCATTGGGTCTGGCTGAAGGTGTCACACTTGACATTTGCCCATTTGACAGCTAGGTTCAGAAAAGGGGGTGGTGATGGACAGAGTATCTGAATTAAGCAGAACACTCCTACCCAGTCCAAAGATCAGGGCTTGATCCATCACCGTTTTTTAGCTTACTGCACCATCGCAGCTCAGAACCAGGCTACATGCAATTTAGTCTGTCCCTGGCCCAGTGCATCATGGGAACAGGGCAGACCAAACTACCAAGTCAATTCTTATACTGGGAAGGAAACAAGCTTCTGGGGACCGGTTTCTGGCATTTCAGCCGTCTTCGGCCCGGCTTGCTTGAATCCTGATGGTGCAGTGAGCAAGGGACTCACATCTGAGTATACCCTTCCACGCTTATGGTGGACAAAACGATTCAGAAAAGGGGGTGGTGATGGACAGAGTATCTGAATTAAGCAGAACACTCCTACCCAGTCCAAAGATCAGGGCTTGATCCATCACCGTTTTTTAGCTTACTGCACCATCGCAGCTCAGAACCAGGCTACATGCAATTTAGTCTGTCCCTGGCCCAGTGCATCATGGGAACAGGGCAGACCAAACTACCAAGTCAATTCTTATACTGGGAAGGAAACAAGCTTCTGGGGACCGGTTTCTGGCATTTCAGCCGTCTTCGGCCCGGCTTGCTTGAATCCTGATGGTGCAGTGAGCAAGGGACTCACATCTGAGTATACCCTTCCACGCTTATGGTGGACAAAACGATTCAGAAAAGGGGGTGGTGATGGACAGAGTATCTGAATTAAGCAGAACACTCCTACCCAGTCCAAAGATCAGGGCTTGATCCATCACCGTTTTTTAGCTTACTGCACCATCCCAGCTCAGAACCTGGCTACATGCAAATTAGTCTGTCCCTGGCCCAGTGCATCATGGGAACAGGGCAGACCAAACTACCAAGCCAATTCTTATACTGGGAAGGAAACAAGCTTCCGGGGACCACCCCCTTTTTTGAATCGTTTTTGGCCACCACAAGTGTGACAGGGTATACTCAGACATGAGTCCCTTGCTCACTGCACCACCAGGATTCAAGCAAGCCGGGCCGACGACGGCTGAAATGCAAGAAACCGGTCCCCGGAAGCTTGTCTCCTTTCCGGTGAAGAATTGGCTTGGTAGTTTGGTCTGCCCTGTTCCCATGAGGTACTGGGTCAGACTAATTTGCATATAGCCAGGTTCTGAACTGGGGTGATGCAGTGAGCTAAATAACGGTGATGGATCAAGCCCTGATCTCCTGACTGGGTAAGAGTGGTCTGCTTAATTCAGACACTCTGTTCATCACCAGCTCCTTCTTTGAATCATTTGACAGCTAGGAACATCACCAGCTGAAAAACACTATGTTAAATAAACTTTGCTAACAACATTTCAAGTTCTCCTAGATTTGCAGTGAAATAATAGCAGAACTCTACCCCAAAGTCTGGGACAAATGGAAACCTTAACTCAACCTACATGCCTCTTGTGGCCATGAAGATTCTCCCTGGTCACTGCCAAAGCCTCCAGGTATCTGGCATAGGTACTTGTTAAAAGCACATCTATTGGTTACCATAATATGTGCGACACATGCCTTTTCCCTCCTCCAAGCGCGGGAAAATTATACCATGCCACTGCAATACACAAAAAGCCAGGCTCAAAGATAAAAAAACAATATTTCAATGTAATTTAATTTCTCCCAGACCTATAGAAAGACGGCTGTTTGTAGGACTAGAGGTCTGGAGCAGGTAGACCTAACTCCACGGTACCAGTCCTAAAAAACAGATGTGGGTGTACAAACCAAGTTAGGCGGTATACACGTGGCATCATGGCATGTGACATCACAGCACATCACATCATGGAGTGACATCACATGTGGCATGACAAGAAGTGACATCAGATGAAGTGGCATCACACCCCATGACTTCAAAGGGAAGTCACATCACAAGAGGTGACATCAGATCTTAATACTTCACACATATATTTAGCAGGTCTATCGCGAGTACATTTATTCACGGAAAAAGATTGGGACCTGGGTATTTGTACATGTGATAATTTTTCCACTCAGGATTCATTGCACTTTGGTTTTTTTTGTGAGCACTTTATGCACATCCGGAACCGGTTCATTTTACCTATTTTAAGGGGCAAAGGTTTTTTACAGGCTAGACCTGCTTTGATACATTTACAGATGCTTACTAATGTCAGGAGGAAATCCGAGAATGCAGAAGGAAGTATAATTTGGCTAGAAACACAAGAAAGAAAGAGTTAAAAGACCTAGCCTGGGATGCCTGTCATGAAGCATCTCTGAACAAAGATAGGTCATCATTCTGGAGGGCAGTTAATGCTTCGTTCTTTACCAA
Organism: Lissotriton vulgaris; assembly: GCF_964263255.1. Taxonomy (NCBI): domain Eukaryota; kingdom Metazoa; phylum Chordata; class Amphibia; order Caudata; family Salamandridae; genus Lissotriton; species Lissotriton vulgaris. Next base: position 1,557,686,141 of record NC_141689.1, on the reverse strand, counting down.
GTCTGATGTTGCGACATTAGCGATCCAAATTGATGAGAAAAACTGAATAGATTTTTTCTCAAATGTGTATATATCATAGGATAGTGTAGATAGTACCACGGCCATTGCGGATAGTAAGGGGGGACCCTTTAACTTTTCTGTCAATTGAACTTCATTTTAATCATGAAAAGGCTATTGGGGCGATTAACGCAAGCAGGGCAGTAAGGCTCCCGGTCCCGGTCCTGACGGGACCTCTATTGATCTTTTTAAGTTAACACCTTCATTATGGTCCCCCCTAATTACAAGAGTTCTCCAAGCTTGCTGCAGGAATGGTTTTATTAAAACTTTCTCTGAATCTGTAATAGTGCCGATTTTTTAAAAAGGGGATAGGGGAAATCCGGCATGTTATTGCCCGATATCCCAACTCGACTCCCTGATGAAGGTAGCAGGAAGAATAGTCTAAGCCAGATTGCAGACCTGGGCAGAGGAGAATAACATTTTAAGTGACCTTCAATATGGTTTTAGAGAGGGCCTCGGAACAAATGAACAAGTTTAAATTTAAGTATTTTAATAGGAAAATACACCCAGGCAAAGGCAGGGAAGTTTTATGTAGCATTTGCAGACCTTACAGCCGCCTTTGACTGTGTTATACACAGCCAATTATGGTACATCTTAGCAGACTTGAAGGTCAATCAAGTTTTGATCCCCCTATCTCGGAGGTGCCGCACTGCTATTGAGGACCAGGACTATATGCTAGGTCCTGTTGTATTTGGACAGAATTGTGGGTCCAATGTATAGGAGTAATTAGGACAAACAGGCGTATCGCTCCTCTTTTTAACCCAAAGCTGAAGCCCATCTCACCAACAGATGTTAACCTCTGTACACCGGAAAGGGAACTATATTGAGCAGGGTGAGTGGCTGGATTATCAGAATTAGGATATTTGAGGCGCAACTTTTGACCACCCATTAGATAGTGTGAAACGTCGTGCTGGAGCCTTAAGGAGCCCAGCGTATGGAAAATTAACGAAACCATTGCAAAACATACCTCTGGAATTCATTAGGTTTTTATCGTGATTTAACACAAGAGGGACTATTATCATTTTTGTCTTTAAGAAGGTGGTTGGTATCAAGGGAACACCACTGAAACACGTTGACGCCTTTGTGTCTATCTATGTGGTTGTATCCAAGGGGTATGTCCATTCCCAATAGATGATCTTATTAAATGGATATTTAAACAAACAAATTAATGAATTCCATATAGGACAACTTAAACAGGATGTGATTAATAATTTGCACTTTTTTTCTTTGCCTCTCATCATTATATTTGTATGAAATTGTGGTTTTAATGTATTGTTGTGAATTAGATCAATCCATGTTCTTTATGGAATGATAATTTTGTTTTTAATAAAAATATATATATTTTGCAGTAATGTATGTGTGTATCATAATTGCCAATTAGGGTCTATGGTTTTAAATTGTGTGTGCAAGGATTGTGTGTCTTGAATACTGGGAGGCATATGAAATTAGTATTAGTTGTGAACCTTTTGGTTGTCCCAAGAGATTTCCAAACCTTTGTTTACCTGTGGTACCCCTTCTCTTGGATAGTGGGGTCGCCCCCTTGTCTTTATAACCATTTCCTGAGACAACTATATTCAAGGGCAGCCACTAAGGTGCGGTACGGTACCAAAGGGGAGTGTACTGCGCTGTTTAAAGTGGAGAGGGTAGTGAGACAAGGCTGTGTCTTGGCGCCGTTCCTGTTCACTTTATATACAAACTCTTTGGAGCAGGAACTGGCAGGCAAGGCTAGAGACTCGCCATACGGGAACAAACGTCCGATTGCCTCTCTTCTCTACGCAGATGACGCAGTACTCATGGCCTGCACGCAGCTTGGTCTGCAGAGGGTCCTCGCTTCGTAAATCAGTTTTATGGATGATCTGGGGCTCACATTAAATGCAAAAAAAACTTTCATTATGACCTGTGGGCGGGGAAGGGAAAAATGCAGCAGTCTCCTTTTGTGAGAAAGCAGGGTTGCCTCCACCAACATCTTCACGTACCTTGGTGTCGTGTTCGAGCAGTCAGGATCATGGGGGCCGGCAGTGAAGGTGAGGACCCTTCTCTTCATGAAGTCGACTGAGTTAAGTTTTCGAGAAAAATGGGCAAAAACCCTCAGGGATCCTCCTACAGATCTATCAAGCTAAATGCGTGAGCATTGCGACATTCGGGGCGGGAGTTCAGCGTTTTTTATGCAGTATCTTCTATACAACGCGTGGAAAATGCTTTTTTAAGGTATATTTTAGCAGTAACTGTGAGTTCCCCAGATTTTATTTGTCATACCGAGTTGGGTATTTCTTACATTACAGACGTGATTAAAATACAACTGTTGCTTCTTTGGCACCGTGTGTGGACCTCTAGTTTTACTGGCTTAAACAGGGAAATCATCAAGGACTTAATGAATTTGAATCATGCAAGTAAGATCACCTGGCTGTTATATTTTAAGAATTTCATATTTGATTTGGGGCATCAAGAATATTACATTTCCCCAGAGTCAAAGAATTCTATATCATGGAAGGACTTTAAAGCAATCTGCATTTCCCATCTCGAGCCGCTTAGAATGACTGCCGAGATGAATACGTGTATGGTAGTCCAACATCAATTGACCCTGATTACTTATGAAATACAACCACATCTTTTGTGCTGTACTGGGGGTTATGATAGACACTTTTTAACGCGTTTTAGGTTTGGCATTTTTCATTGCCTGATCAGCTACCCTAGGATGAATGATTGGTCTAGCAACCTCAGCCCATGCCCTTGTGACAACAGTTCCCCTCAAACCACTATTCACACGATTTTATTTTGTAAACACTACAGTAAGGAAAGATCAAGATGGATTATGCCAATATTGAAGGAAGGGGGGATAGAGGCAATGCCGTCCTGCAATTTTATATCTGCAGCTGCTGGACAGGGTGTATTGTATTGGTGTTATGACCGGCTTTCTAAAGAACATCATGAAAGCAAGGAAAAGGATAAGTAGCTAAAATGTCTATGTAAATTAACTTGTCTGCATTAGTAGCTGTAGGGTAACCCTGTTCTTAATTGTTTTAATATGTTCAGCTTTTCCTTGTTTTTTCTTTTTATCAAATGAATTGTGGAATATGTGCATATCTGTATTTTATCTACCTGCTTTTGTGATTTTAATGGCTAAAATCGAATAAAGCATATTTAGATTTGATTTGACTAATGTCTGGGAAATTTTTAATATAGCTAGTTTTCTGACTGCAGCGGTCCGAATAAAGAAAAAGAGAAGGATTGTTATAAACTAGAATATTTTTTATTATTTAAGTGAATTGTAATCAGTTACAATATGAATTGGTCCTTTGTGGATTAATGATCTAGGTGCATTTTTTGTACCTTGCTGATGTTCGTGCTTTTGTAATATTTAATGTGTTTTTATGTAGTATGGTTTTAATCAACCGAATAAAGTGAACTTGACTGAGTACATTTAAGGGCATTACAAGATTTTACAAATGAGAATTAGCATCAGGGTTGTGCCAAAAAAGTGACGCAAACCTAACGGAAAATCTAGCCCTCATCTTACACATTTATTATTCAAAAACTCTGCCACAAAGAGATAGGTAACAAAGAGAAATGTGGCATCAAAACTGGTCTGTCCACTTGGCTGCAAATGCAAAGTCTGCATTCTAAAATACCTTATGGAGTTAATTCACCGGAGATATTTGAGTGCCCAGTAAATCTCAGGGAATATTAATATTAATGGTAAAATACCTCTGGAGGTTAGCGCATTTGCTGTAGAGACCTATGTTTTATCTAGTACCAGTTTTGGATCAACGTAGCGTAGAGAGTTAATGTGCTTCCTGCTAAGCACGTCATGTACCATGCAGATGTCAGATTTTTATTTTATGTGGTTAGGGAAGTGGGTTACTGATTTTAACACAGAGATCCTTTTGTTCCTTGATGTTCATAAATGTAATCCTCTAATATAGCACAGTGAGCTCTGAAGGACATGAGACTCCAACACCTTCAAACTCTCATTGTCTTATATAACACATCCTGGGGCATATTCTCAAGAGTTATCAGCACTTTATCGTAGCCAAAGTGGCAATAAATGTATTGCCCCATTCACAAGCTGGTGCTAACAGCTGTTTACCCGTAAAAGCAGCAGCAAAAAATATCGCCCCAGATGACCCCAGCAACTATCGCTAATGAGATGAAGAGTAGGCGTTCCATTGCAAAAAGCCGCAACAACATCACTCTGCAACATTCACAACGACCAGCCAGATCGGTGATAAGAACCCAGAAGTGGCGATAAGGCACGTTAGCAGCAGGAAATTAACACCTGGTCTGACCTGGTGTAAAGTCGGACAACAGCCTGCACCAGAAAATGGAGCCCAGCTCAGAGCCACACCTGAAGGGCAACAGATGCCATGGAGCCACTGATCATGCAGTTGGGAGCCCCAACAGGGCCACAACACCCACCGCAACCGCCACCGCCACCACCCCCAGTACCCCCTCGGCACCTCTCTCCTCTGGGCAAAGACATGTCGCATCAACATCACAAAAATCATGAACAAAACAACTCGCCTGATGTAGCACAATCATAACAAGTAAGACTGCATGTTGTGTCCCAAAAAGGAGCATCACACATTCACCTTCGAATTACCAAGCGAAACATTTTATTCAAATAAATTCAAAACAACAATTTTGAAGACTCATGGCGGGTCTCCTCGGTCACAGCCTGCAAGACAAAAATCCAGATAAGAAGGTGTGACATGCGCTCATCAAAAGACAGAGAGAGAGAGAACGAAAGAAAGAGAGAGATATATAGAGAGAGAGAGTGAGGGAGAAAGACGGAAAGAGAGGGATAGAGAGAGAAAGATGGAAAAAGTGGGAGAGAGGGAGTGAGAGAGAGAAAGACGGAAAGAGAGAGAGAGAGAGAGAGAGAGGGGGAAAGAGAGGGAGAGAAAGACAGTGAAAAGAAGAGTGAGTGCTGACACTGCACACCCAGGCCTCACTGTTCACCTGTTGCCACCGGTGTGTCTTCAACCACGTGCCGGTATGCACTGCAGTTCAGCAGGTCCCTCATCTGAAACAGAGTCCAGATAAATGAATGGCAGAGTACATACAATTGAACACACCATTATCACTTGTTCGCCCCAGCACACCCAGGCAGCTGCACCCCAGGCCCTCCTCCCACCCAGCGGTGCATGCCCACCCCTGCGCACCCAGGCAGCTGCACCCCAGCCCCTTCCGCCACCCAGCAGTGCATGCCCACCCCTGCGCACCCAAGCCTCACTGCTCACCTTCCGCCACCGGCATGTCTCCAAGAGGGCACATCAAGTGCTTGTGCAAACCCCCAGCCCGGGGCCCACAAACATGGCACCCTCCACATCATGCAGCCCGCTCCGCGGGCCACTGGGTCTCACATTTGATTCTGGGTTTTGCATTTCGCTATGGCAGTGGACATTTCAGTGCACACGGCATCATTGCAGGCTGCACATCCGCTCAGTCATTTAGGTGCCACTAACTCTGTGGCCCGCGAGGCAACACCATGTGGCGGTAGGCCAGCACTGCCCGCTGGCTGAGGCCTACACTGCGGTCCAGCAGGTCTCACCGTGATCCTCACCAGTCCGGACCGCCAGGATGGGGCATCATGGCAGGCTGCACACCCTCTCAGCACTTAAGGTGCCCTTACCTCAGGGCACCAAAAGTCAGCGTCCCATGGCTGTGTGCCTGTGCCCGTCACAGTGTATCCGGTGCCACCAAGTCAGGGCCCCGCAAGTCATGGACCCTCTATGATTGAGTATCGTAGTGCGGACGCCATCATGTTACCTCCGGCCCTCGGGATTTTTGATGTTGCAGGGCCCTAGGCCCTCATGCAAAAATAATAACCACACTGATACACCCAGAGAGACAGTGGAAATAGCATTGAGCGCGTGCGCCCGACCCTTTTTATTGGCAGGGTCACATGTCCTGTGATGCGTGTGCTGGATAGGTGTGATGTGGGTGTAAACCAGACGTGAGGGAGTGGCTGACAACTAGACCTGTGATCAGCAGATCACTACAGGGAAGACCTGAAACATGTAGCGTTTTTCCCCCCCTGTGAAAGTGAGTGGAGTGGGCTGGCCTGGCGTATGCCTGTCCAGCGTAAGGGTTTGAACAATGACCCCGTGGCTCTGGGTGTGGTTCTGTACTGGGCTGGACAAGGAAGTAACTAATGCGTATGTCCCTGTTGTTGTGTGGTGCCACACGGACCGCATTCGGCAATGTGTCACCCTGTGACCCAAGTCCAACGACATGAGCAACATGGACGTAAGGGGGAATTAATGACCCTACATTCATCCCTATTTCCACACTTGAAAGATCATAGACATGACACATGTGATTATGAAATTTTAATGCACATTCAGTGGAGTGCTGCATCTGGAGCAGTACAGGGTCATGCAACACCTACTTTACAATGTTGGCCCATGGAGGGCCAGCCAGAGTCCTTCAGGGAATGACAAGTCCAAAGGAAGAGGAAGAGTTCAGTCTGCAGACTGATTGCTGTGTCATTGGCGAACAAACAGAATATGGAAGTCCATTTCGAGGTCCGACTCCAAGGTGAGTGTTACAGAGTGTATCAGGGGAAAGTGGTCGGTGATGATGCAGAGGGCAGAACCAAGCAGAAACATGCCATATGGCGGAGATGAACGCTACTGCGTCCTGATTACCAGGAGGGCAGGTTCAACCGCATCTTCCTCCACTGCTGTTTCATGTGTCTCACATGTGGGTGGTGGTGTTCTGTCTCCGGCACTGTGTGGCAGTGACACCTTAGGGGCCAGAGGTGGAATGTCTGCCGCAGTGTGTGGCACTGACACTTCAGGGGCGGAGATGTGAATGTAGCAGCAGTATGCATCAGCACCAGGCCTTGTGGCTCCAATGCCATGAGGATGGTCTTGAAGTCTTTTCATTTCATAAGGCTTTATTCGGAGCATAAAAACATGTCCATAAAAGCACACATATATTAAGTACAAGCTAACATTTACATATAATTACATTTTACATTTGGGCAATCATGTATAAAAGAGAACATAATATACAGGTGGGGACGGAATAAATATTTAAAAACACATACTTTTCCTGACACTGATTGCTTTAAGCAGGAAAGTAGCAGTAAAAAAACAAACATCAGGATGGTGCAGATTAAAAAGCAATTTCATAGAATCATGAACTGTTCTAACACCAAACTTAACAAAAATAGGTTTTAAAAAAGTTTTACGGAAATTCCCATACAATTGACATAGTAGAAGAAAGTGCGTAGTGCTTTGTGCAGAAATGTTATCACACGGGCAAGGACCAGCAGGATGCATATTCAAAGTTGGGAAAGCAACCAGATTATGTACAATCCCCATCCTTAGCCTTGTTAGAACGAACTGATGGGAGACTCTGGTCACTTGAGTCAAATATGGCTGATAACCCACTATATCATTCAAGCTGCTATAGAACACACAGGTAGAGAGCTTGCCTTCCTCTCTAGCCCACATCTCTGATTTATGGTTAAAGAAGATGTTCTTCATTTCAGACTTTGAAAAGTCTGAAGCCCCATATTGATCAATCATTATATTAAGGACATAGAGCTCCTGAAAGCTGTTGATGATATATTTAATCCATGGGATCTTTAAATGGTAATCAACAGTGAGACAATCATCAATAATGGCTCTAGTTAAAGATGTCTCTTCTTTCAGCCAGATGGAGCGCCACAACAGTAGAGGTCTCAGAATAATCAAATCATTTAAATATTGGATTGCGAGTTCTCTATGGACCAAGTCGTTAGAGGTAGATTTTGGCAGGCACAGAAGTCTTTTTAAAAAGACGTTCTCCTCCACCTGGAGGCTCCCAACTGAGGCCAGACCTCAGACTCCTGCCCCTTAAAGGGCAACAGAAAGACATCTGGACTGAAAAATCTTAAGCATGTCTTTTATCCGTTTGTCCCCTAATTTGGTGGCAAAGGTAAATACCCCATTGGCGCTCCTCGTCATCTTAGTCCTAACATTCTTATGCTCAGAGGCCCAACTACAATTTTTGGAAAAGGTAATCCCAAGGTAACAAAAGTTGTCGACTTTTTGGACCCTTTGGCCTTCTATAAAATAAAATTGGGGCGTACATCGCCCTGGCCCACACTCCATGACATAAGTTTTAGTTTTATTAATCACAAGTTTTCTACTCTTAATAAACTGTGAAAAGCCATCCATCAAGCATTGAAGGCCTATCTGGGTCCTAGACAGCAGCACGGCATCGTCCGCGTAGAGTAAAACGGGAATGTTAAAATCGTTAACTCTCGGGGCATCTGCCACTACTGTCTGTAAAACCGAGTCCACCTCATTAATTGAGAGTGTGAAAAGTAGGGGGGCTAAAACACACCCCTGCCTTATACCCCTCCCGATCTTAAATTTGGTGGTACACTACCCGTTTGAGCTGTATCGAACGCTAGTAAGTAGTTTAACATACAATCGGGCCCAAAAAAAGACGATACCCTCAGGTGCCCCCATTTCTATCAGTTTTGCCCAAAGAATTGCGTGGTCCACCATACCAAAAGCGCTGCTTAAATCAGCGAAACAGAGATAAATAGACCCTTTCTTAGCCTGGGTATATTTCCTGATCAGAAGTTCGAGATTTGAGGATTGCTCAATAGTCCCACGCCCTTTTCTGAACCCAAACTGACAATTTGCCAGGATCCCATTGGTTTCTGCCCAATCTTCCAGTCTAACCAGAAGTACCCGGCTCATAATTTTCACCGAGGAATCCAATAGGGAGATTGGGCGATAATTTTTAACAACTCCCCAGTCACCTTTCTTGAAAATGGGAAAGATAATTGATTCTTCCCAAGTTGGGGGTATCTCATAGGAAACCGCTGCGTTAAAAACTTTAACCAGCAGTGGGCCCCATACCTCGGGGGCTGTCTTATATACGTTAATGGGCACCCCATCAGGTCCCTGAGCCTTTCCACCCTTGCTAGCGCTGATGCTGTCTAAAACCTCAGTTATAGTAATGTTCAGGGGGACAGTGGGCCAGCCATCCCTGTTATAACCCAGGGTTTTATCAGAGTCAAAGATGTGGAAATCCACGTTTCCATACTAACCTTTGATGTTAATTCAGGTACCTTCTCATCTTTGAGAAACAGGCAGTTAACAGTGGCCCAGAATCGTGTACAATTTTTTAATTTTGCTGCCTGGTTAAGTTTATCCCAAGCCTCAAGCCGTAACTCCTCCTTCCTGCGCTTTGGTATCATCTTATAATCTATTCTGAGCTGGGTCACCTGGCTCCTTACTCTGGGTTTGGCTGCCAGAGCCTCTTTGAGCTTTTTTAGCGCGATGGTATATGCATGGTCAAGCCATCCCTTTCGTTGGTTATTCTCACACCCAGCTGTTCTAGTAAACTTATTGTCAATGATGGAATTAATTCTTGTAAAATATCCAATAAAATCAACAGTAATAAGGGAGGAGCTACGACAGCAAACAAGATGGCTGCTTAGGCTCCCGGCTCCGCCGACCTCCGTATCCCACCACAAGATCCTGTACATTATCCTGATTTTACGCCCAGCCCCTGCGTGAATGAACTGTTCCTCATTCCGATGGTGAAATACAAAACTTTTTATCGGCTGGTTTCACAAAGTTACATCAAGCTGAAGATTGTGGCCTATTCCAAGGGTGAAGCTGGGCCCTCGAGAATCTGCAAGGCCAGGCTGCAGTGCAACAACATCAGCTGAGAGATCCAGGCAGGGTCCGGTCAATCGTAGTGGAGGCTTCTTTTGCGTCCGAATTTTGCGGCGATTGTTTTCTTTGCTCAGCATTGATGGAGAGGTGACCTTGCTTGCTACTGACTGTGGGTGGGGGTCCCCGCCCCGCGGACCCGGTGTTGGTTCCCGCCGGGTTTCGGCGGGTCGGGACCCAGGCCTGCGGCGTTAAGCCGGGTGAACGCGGCTGTCGAGAACGACGGGTCATCGTCAGCGCTTGCCCTTTCATTACTCTGTTTGCTCCCCCCGGAGATACCAGATTCACCCGGGAGGGTGATTGTGACTGGTATCGGGCGTGGGACTATGGATCGAATGGTGTCTGAGCTATCGCTGAGGTCAATATTGGCAGAACTTTGGGCATTTCACTCACAAGTGGATGTTGTATTTACTAAAATGGATGCGAGCCTATCTGGGATGCTACTTGTGGTACCGGACCCTGCCCCACTGTTGGAACAGCAATCTGCAGCCGTTCAAGCCGCGGCCATTTTGACTCTGTGCGAGGACCCCGTGGGGGAGCGAGTATCGGAATCATCGGATGGTGCCCTAGAAGATGGTGCCCCCGATGTTGTGAGTGTACCACCGCACCTTCCTTCACTATTGACTTTGGAGGTATCAAATGGCGTTCCCCCCGGAGACTTGTGTTGTAGACTCTTCTCTCATCTTGTGGTCGTCTCCTTCCTTTCCGGAGATGTTACGACCCCGTGGCAAGAAACTTTGGGACTGTCCAGCTAGGAGAGGGAGACTTTCTGTGCCTGAAGTTCTCGTGGACTTACTAGCTACAAGTGGTAACGGATTGACTCTCGATGACTTCCTTCTCCGCTATGATCCATTTGTGTGCTTTTGGGTCTCGCTGGGGAGGGTTTGTGTGCTGGTTCGAAAGGGTCAAGGTTGAGATCAATTAAATCGGGACGGTTTGGAATGGCTATTATGGACGCTTGATCTGCAATTCTTTGATTTAAGAGGCTGGGCGGTGTATCACGGTGCCTCCTAATTTCTTTTATAAGGGTCGCTCTATACCCGTCTTGTTGCGATAGGGGGTGTCTGTTTCTGGCAGGGGGACTAAGGGGGTGGGAGCACATACGAATATGCCCTCCTCCATTTTTCTTTCTCCTTCCTTTAGGGTTTTAGTTACTTGGGGCGACAGGGGTTAGTGGGGTTAGGCTATGGCCATCGGCAGGGGTGCAGGGTGGGGGGTTGGAGTTTTTTTTTTATTTTGCCTTTTTTTATTTTCTATGGCCTTTTTCTCCTTTCCCTTTCTTCCTTTAGGATCAGTATGGTTTGTGATTTATTCTGATTTCACTGTGTTCTGGAATTTAGTGCCCATAATTCTTACGTTAGTCGGACTTCCGGGTGGGCAGGCCCTGAGAACTGGTGCTCATGAAATTGTATATCGTATTGCTGTTTACTCTGATTCATAAGTATTGGCGCCATAGTCCTACATATGGCTGTTTCTAGATGGATATTCTGTTTCTTGGCCTGTCCCCTGTCTCCTCCTCCTGTTTGATTGTATGGCACCTGTTCCATTTATTCAGATAATATAAAATAAAACCTTTATTATATCCTGTGACCTATTCACGCGTTCTAATACAAGTTCTATCCTGAATCGCTGCCGGACCTCAGGGTTGTCGGCTGATGAGCTGTGTTGTACCGCAATATAATGGGTTCTAATTATGTTTAGTGGCCGGCCCCTGCGGTTGTAGGCCCATACTTGTATTTTATGAATGCTCCAATAAAGGTTTTTAAAAAAAAAATCAACAGCAATGTTAACATGCTCAAGTATCGCAGTAATTTCTACTAAGCAGCTACTAATAATAAAATCAGACGTCAATTTCGCTTTATCCCTTTCCATCTTAACCTAGTACCGTTAGGTCTATGGGGTTCAATGTTAGCAATAATACCTATATCTGGTGTGGGTTTTTCTTTCCAGAGCGTGGCTTCAATAGTAATAGTAATCATTCTTCTCATTTTCTAAAATTTCCATATCATGTGCTGCTAACAAGTTGTTCAAAGATTCCCCGTACATGTTATGAGGGAAATGGAGGTCGGCATCCCCAACACGATTGGTGACCCCACATGTACTTTGGTAAGAAAAGAGGCAGACTGCAATATTAAAATCCCCAACCAAAATAAATTCAAAAATAACATTAGAACCGTCTATAATATCAATCAAGGCACTCTCCAAAGCATTAATCACCGAGTGCCTGGTACCGTCGAAAATGTTATTATAAAAGTTAATTAGAAGAATATTTCTTCCCTCATCTTGTGATAGCCATAAAATTTGAGAGTGAGCCCCCACTAAAACATGTTTTTTAACGATTATAGGGATTTTAACAGAAATCAAAACCAACAGCCCTCCTTTGGCTCTACCAGAGGTTGATGCCGTAGCGGGCAGTTGGTATGAAGCAAAACCGTCATAACCTGTAAAAGTTTTACACCATGTTTCCTGGAGGCAAATAATATCGAAAAGACCAACAAATTCTTTCCACCCCAAACTGTCCTCTTTAGACATTAAACCCGCGACATTCCAACTGGCAATATAACAGCCACGTGTCATGGTTTCAACAGTGTTATTAGATGGGCTAATACAATGATTATACAAAATGTCTTTAAAATTAGAGTGTGTTACATTTGGCCCGTCTGTTACACAAAAATCATCATTACACCCAACAGGTTCACCTCCTGTGCTACATATCGTACGGCAAACATAATGCTCACTAGTAATTCTTGGCGGTCCATCAACATTCCCATCTAACTCTCCAGATTTTACATCAGACAACAAGGAAACCTGGTCAGAGTTCAGTCAGTCATTGGAGTCTAAACCACTCAGAGCATGGTAATGATTAGAGGTTGCCAACTCAAAACCACTGTGCATACTGACAGCACAACCTCTTCTCCCCCCAAAGTTGTGTGTGGGCTGAGTAAATAGATGTCTGTAAAAATACCCCAAGGGTCTGAGTGAAATTCCCTGATCATTAGGTGGGCGGGAGGTAGCTCTGATCAGAGAGGTAGTGGCAAGATGGGGATTTTTAAATTGACTATTATACAGTCGCCACTAATATTTTTGTGCGATTTCCCTATCCAATTAGTTCTAGTAGTAGTTAGAATCTGATCAGACAGAGCTACTGGGAAACCACACTCTCGATTGAGCCAACTCACCGTTTTATTCTTCAGGGACTCATGTGTTTCCAAATTGCCATAAGGCCCTGACTCCCTGACTGGCGGAACGTTGGTTAGGACAGCCACATATGGGGCGCAATCTGGGGGTAGGTAGGGTTGCAAATAACCATGTCGCCTGGTCTTCTCTTTAACCGGCTCTGAGTAAACTACTGGGGTTAAAGCAGTGGAAGTCTTTGAACGCAACGGAAACACAGGAGTGGGTACAGCTTCAATGGCTAGACAAGTACCTTCCTTGGGGATCGTTGGAATCTCTACTATAGATTCGTTAACCCTAGATCTGACTTCAGGGCCACCATTACACCTGGTAGGTATAATACACAACTAGGAGGTTTTTAGGTATTCCAGAAATACTAGGCGCACAACCTGAGTAACCGCAAGGTGATGGTGACAGTAAGTAGTCAGTATAGGCAATGAGGCGAACGGTAATCCCTCACAACCACTCTGGGATGGATCCAAAGGATCCACACAAATATCAATAGACAGCAAAGCCCCGGCACTATACAATTTCAGTTAATTCTTGGTGACACTGGTATCAGTAGAAGTAGTAAAAGTAATTAAGCACATCAATATAATAGGTCAAACTTCAAGAATAAATAAACATAGGTTGACATATATCAGTACAGAAATATTCTTTTCTTGGTGTAGTATTTCTGTTTATTGTTCCTTTGCATAGGCCAACACGTGTTTCATCGCAGGGAACAGACTGCGAATCTTCAGGGCTGAATAGAAACACAAAAGGTACATTTGCGAATATGTACTATTCATGAACATATTGTGATAGTGACTTAGTTGTGAAAACCAGGGTGACATACGGCATGCCATTGAGTGACTCTGTGTCAATGTGACTCGAGATCACTAACTAAGTGACATTAGTGTGTTAAAAAAGTTTTTTGGGGTTGGGTAAAACCTACAGAAAGTGAACACTGACCGGAAGTAAAGTGAAGTGACAAAGTGAAGAAAGTGTTGTGTGTCTAAAAGGACGGTATCCCAAGTGACTAGTGCAATGTATAAAAATAACTGAAGAAACATGACAATTGTAATTACAATTCCTTGACATAGTGCACATGTTTAAAACTGTTTCTTTTCTTTACTCTGGGGGGTATAGTCAAACATTCAGTGCACTCTTTTTTTTATAATACGCTATTAGCCTGGTTCGTGTTTAGAGAAGATAATTATTGTGGGCGGATGTAAAGTGAATTAAGTTATTTTAAGGATTAGAAGTCATTTACTCGGATGTGTATGACTCCGTTTGTACTGTGCCGGATAAGTAGAGAAAAGAGAGCCGGTCAGTAAGTAGACTCTGTTATTTAGTCTATCAGGGGAAGTCGGTAATATAAACGAAACAAGAAAAAAGAGGACAAGGGAGAAGTCTTACAAATTTTGGAATAAAAAATGAATGAAGAAGCTGGGTATACAGCGCACATGCTCTGGAGATTCCAAATGGAAGTGAAAGGTCTATCACTTATTCGAGTAGACCCCTGAAAAAATTATTACATAGAGGTGTCGGTTTGAACATACAATCGTTAAGATAAGACATACTTACCCTCACAAGTGATAGGCGAAAATGCATAATTGAGAGCACCCGGTAGGGGCATTTCATGGACTCCTGTATTCGGAGTTCCAAGGAGTATGAATTCGAATTTTGCGGGATTTTGATGAATCTATAAGGCGTATAGTATTAGAGGCATCGTATTATTAGTTTATTTTATTTATTTACTGGTAGGGACACATAAAGAAAGGGAAGCTAATATAGGAAAGGCGACCTACCTCGATTGTTTGTTATTCGAGTGGTCACCGGGAGGAGAAACAAATGTTGGTACCAATATGCCGGCGGGTGCACCTAGATCGGTAAAGACGAAAGGAAAACAGGGAAATGGTAGGTGGGAGGTATTCAATTGGACCAAGACAGATAGCGTCTAGTATTCTCCTCCAAAATAACACCGGGGAGCTTGTTTCCCCAGCTGGTACCGGTCTCCCTCTTGTGGTTCCCGGCGCCGTTCTCCAGGGACGGACACGTGACAGGAAGTGAGGCCGGAATAAGTACCGGTGTTGCGCTTCCAAACAAAAGAGAACTAGAACGTTGGTTGCCTTCTTATTTTTGCAATGGTTGGCAGTAAAAAGAAGAAATACTTGAAATTCGAGAAGCAGGTAAATGGAAAAGTTTTCGTGGGCATTTTCTTATTGATGTGCTCATGCTCGTTAGTGTGTATAAAAACGGGCAAATAGCTCGCAAGTATGCGCATGGTTCGATAGATACGCTAGAAGCGTAATGTACAATGAGGAGATTAATGTGGAATTGTATGTACTTCCATATTATGAGACTCTAAATATGCAAGTGATCCAAATGACCGCACAGACACCTTAGAAAGTTAATTTATCCACAAGAGATATGTGAGGGGTTGTGTGTCCCTCCACACTCTAGTAGATTTTTTAGTTATTGGATATGGGAGTTCATGTAAAAGATTACATACTCGAGCATGTGAAAGAATGTAATAGATATATCAAGAGTACATTTGTATTTGAAATACACCCAACAAAGGTACATTGTCCAGGGGCATAGGAGCTAGATGAAATTTGAGTAGTCATTTCTCTTAATATTCTTTCCTCATAATAAGGCTGAATTCTCTATTTATAGAAAGTGTGACCTTAGTAAGTCCCTATAATAACACGTTATGAACACAAATGAAAAAACAATTAATAAAGACGAGATATCAGAGCATATTAAGTAAGAAAAATTACATTGTCTATAATTGCATACTCGATTGTATTCCTAGATAGATATTTGTGGTTGGATGGAATATATTGTGAGAAATGGACCAAACATACAGCGAAGCAAAAAATTATGATTATTGGGGTCTAGTTTCCTAGAAAAAATTGCAGTTCTGGGTCATAATTTAATCCATATTCAATACTCTGAAGGCGCATAATCCAAGTAGCTTCTTTGCGTCTCAGTGCAAGCTCACGGTTGCCACCTCTCACATGGACAGGCACAGTTTCGATTCCAAAAAAAGATACTGAGAAATCCTCTGTATTGGCTTGACATTTAGCTACATGTAGTGCTACTGGATATTTAGGATCTTGTTTTTGGATGGTCCTCATGTGTTTTCCGATATTCTCTCTTTTAATGTTCTTATAGTGCTTCCGACGTATTTCTGCCACATCGGCATTCTATTATGTACACCACATATTTTGTGGTGCAGTTGATGTTTACTCTGATGTCATATATTTCTTGGTTTGGTCCCTTGAAATGCTTGGTTTTGTGTTTAGCCCATTTGCACATTGTGCAAAAGCCACATTTGAAAAACCCGTTACTGCGTTGTGTTAACCAGTTGGGGGTCATATCAATGCGTGGGACTGTAGGGCTGAGCCTGTTCCTCAATGTTCTCCCTTTGCGGAAAGTGATTTGAGGAAAAGTAGGGATAATTTCTTTCAGTATAGAGTCATCTCTTAGCAGACCCCAGTGTTTGGTCATACTGTTCCTAATTGATTGGTGTAGTGCGTTGTATTCAGTGATCATTCTCACTGTTGTGTCTTTCGCCTTGTTAGAGTCCTTGGTTTTCAAAGTGTCAGTTCTCTTAATTTTATTGAGTTTCTTTTTTGATTCCGATAGGATGGTTTTTGGATAGCCACGTTTTTCGAATCTTAATTCCATATCTTGTATTGTAGTATTGAGATCTTTGTCATCACTACAGTTTCGTCTTGCACGGAGGAATTCTCCAAAAGGTATTGATCTAATCTGGTGGAAAGGATGAAAGCTATCTGCTCGCAGAATGGCATTACAGGAAGTGGGTTTCCTATAAAGTTTGCTATGTAGCTTATTGTTTTTAATGTAGAATTCGAGATCTAGAAATTCTATGTGTGATTTGCTCGATTTCATGGTGAAGCTTAGTTCCCAGTTGTTCCGATTGAGGTGATCAAAGAAACTCTGTAGTAATTCATCTGTGCCAGTCCAAAGTAAAATGCAGTCATCTATATACCGACCCCAGAAAAGAATGGAGTCAGTGTATGTACTACCTTTGGTACCCCAAATGTGGTCAGCTTCGAAAGCACCCATAAAAAGGTTGGCGAAAGATGGAGAACATTTTGAGCCCATGGCTACCCCTCGTTTTTGTTGATACCATTGTTTGTGAAAGATGAAAAAGTTGTTGTGCAGAATTAGGTTCATCATAGAAATTAACATTTGTGTGTGTGCCCAGAGAGATGCTGGTCGGTTGGACAGAACACGAGTAATTGCTTCTATACCTAGTGTTGGATTAATACTGGTATAAAGTGCGACAACATCCATGGTGACTAAGGTAGTGTTCGGTTCCCATTCTAGGTCACCTAACAAGCTAAGTATATGCTTAGATTCTTGTATATATGAAGGCAGATTTCTGACAAGAGGGCCTAGGAACAAATCCACATATTCTGCCAGTCTCTCGGTCGGTCCTCCAATTCCAGAGACAATTGGTCTGCCTGGTGGAAAGGGGAGATCCTTATGGATTTTTGGAAGGGTGTAGAGCCATGGGAATGTGGGTTTGAGTACTTTTAAATAAAGGCATTCGTCTTCGTTCAGGAGACCATCTTCTTTCCATTTTCGTACATGGTCATTGATAGTGGTTGTTAATGTACCCATAGGGTTACTTGCAATTTGTTCGTAGCAAGATTGGTCTGCTAATTGATTTAGTATTTCATTGTTATAATCATCTGTGTACATAACCACAATATTACCTCCCTTGTCTGCCTCACGGATAATAATGGTGGGAATCTGGGTAAGTGTGGTGAGGGCGTGATGCTCTCCTTTGGTTAGATTGTCTTTGAATGTAAAATTTTCATTTAGTTTTTGGTGTTGATTTTGTTAAGGTCTTCAAGAACCCGTCTATGAAAATTGTCAATACTGTTACCACCTGGTAATGTTGGTGTCCATGTAGATTTGCCCTTGAGACCACTTACAACCCCAAGATCTGTATCAATATTTAGTTCCTCCAGAAGTTGCCCCATTTCCATAGGGCTATCTTCCCGTTCAGTGATAGACAACAGTAAATGAATAGCTTGTATATCTTTTATTGTGTGTACATCATTGACCAAAACATCAGGAATATTTTTCACATTCTTATTGCTAGGTGTTTTTCCTGCAAAGTACTTTTTGAGTTTCAAACTGCGGACAAATTTGAAGAGATCTATTTTAGTTTGGCAGATGTCACTTGTGGAGTATGGATTGAAGTTCAGGCCTTTTGAAAGGAGATTGGTCATGTCAGGAGTTAGTGGGAAAGAGGAAAGGTTAATTACTTGAACCTCTTTACTCCCGTTATCTATTTCCTTGTTGCTCCTGATCTTACTTTTTTGCGATAATCTTCGTTGGCCACCCCTGCTACCTCTGTGGGTTTTTGATTTGGTACTCCTCTTTGGGGTTGAACTCTGTTCCCTTTGCGAATACGTTCCATTTCCACTAAAAAAGGAGTACTATTGGCATCTAGGATGTCACCCATTTCTAGTTCTGGTTCGCAAGTACCCGCAGTATTGAGGGATGTATTGCTGGATGAAACGGAGCTAGGGGCAGATGCGTTGCCTCCGGATTTCTTCGGGTCATTAGGTCGCATCATTGCATCGTATTTACGGTCATACGTGAAAATTCTACCATTGCGGTAGTCTCCATCGTCCCTCTTTATTTGTCTGGCTTTCCTATTTTTAATTTCTTCCTGATGTTTCAGTAAGACCTCGTCTAGGATGGTATAGTTTTTCACCGTGGGTTCTGGCAGATTGAGGTCTTTTATTTCTTGTTCTAGGATCGCAATTTCTCCCAGTAGTTTAATGGATTTGCGATCTGCGCTTTCTATTAGAATGTCATAAGAACAAAAGAATTGTTAATTACAGAATCTTCCCATTTTTTCAAAAGATCTATATCAAGATCGTCATAGGTTGGAAAGATGTGAGAGCGTAGACCTCTGGGTATTTGTTTTAAGCGCATGTACTGCTTCAACGTGGTGGCATCCCACCATCGTGAGTTCTCTTGTTTCTTGAGTCTTTCCAGTTTTTAAAATTTGTCTTTTAAGCCCTCAACTCGAGGGGGACCAGAATTGGCCGTGGCAGTGTGTGTAGGCATGCCTTTGGCTAGATTCTCGAAGAGGTCCGCAGCTATTTTGTCTCTATCCATGTTGAGGTAGAGACGCTTGGATTGTTGTGCTCAAGGATATAAGTACAATTACAAATAAGGAATCTTAGCGGGGGCAGCCCTCTCTGGAATTCAATAGTTACAATACACAACTGGGAGGTTTTTAGGTATTTCAGAAATACTGGGCGCACAACCTGAGTAACCGCAAGGTGATGGTGACAGTAAGTAGTCAGTATAGGCAATGAGGCGAACGGTAAGCCCTCACAACCGCTCTGGGATGGGCCCAAAGGATCCACACAAATATCAATAGACAGCAAAGCCCCTGCACTATACAATTTCAGTTAATTCTTGTTGACACTGGTATCAGTAGAAGAAGTAAAAGTAATTAAGCACATCAATATAATAGGTCAAACTTCGAGAATAAATAAACATAGGTTGACATATATCAGTACAGAAACGTTCTTTTCTTGGTGTAGTATTTCTGTTTATTGTTCCTTTGCATAGGCCAACACGTGTTTCATCGCAGGGAACAGACTGCGAATCTTCAGGGCTGAATAGAAACACAAAAGGTACATTTGCGAATGTATTATTTTAAGGATTAGAAGTCATTTACTCGGATGTGTATGACTCCGTTTGTACTGTGCCGGATAAGTAGAGAAAAGAGAGCCGGTCAGTAAGTAGACTCTGTTATTCAGTCTATCAGGGGAAGTCGGTAATATAAACGAAACAAGAAAAAAGAGGACAATGGAGAAGTCTTACAAATTTTGGAATAAAAAATGAATGAAGAAGCTGGGTATTCAGCGCACATGCTCTGGAGATTCCAAATGGAAGTGAAAGGTCTATCACTTATTCGAGTAGACCCCTGAAAAAATTATTACATAGAGGTGTCGGTTTGAACATACAATCGTGAAGATAAGACACACTTACCCTCACAAGTGATAGGCGAAAATGCATAATTGAGAGCACCGGTCAGTGTTCACTTTCTGTAGGTTTTACCCAACCCCAAAAAACTTTTTAACGCACTAATGTCACTTAGTTAGTGATCTCGAGTCACATTGACACAGAGTCACTCAATGGCATGCCGTATGTCACCCTGGTTTTCACAACTAAGTCACTATCACAATATGTTCATGAATAGAACAAATTCGCAAATGTACCTTTTGTATTTCTATTCAGCCCTGAAGATTCGCAGTCTGTTCCCTGCGATGAAACACGTGTTGGCCTATGCAAAGGAACAATAAACAGAAATACTACACCAAGAAAAGAACGTTTCTGTATTGATATATGTAAACCTATGTTTATTTATTCTCGAAGTTTGACCTATTATATTGATGTGCTTAATTACTTTTACTACTTCTACTGATACCAGTGTCACCAAGAATTAACTGAAATTGTATAGTGCAGGGGCTTTGCTGTCTATAGACCTGATAGGTATACTCAGAAGGCCACTCAGTCTCAATACCTCCCCCGAGATGGTATCGAGTTTATCCATTAGGGGTTTGATGAGTTTATCAAACTTAGCATCGATGATGCTGATCAACAGCTGTAACTGTTCAGGGTCTAGTTTAACCAGGGGGTTATTAATAACAGTTATAGGATCACTTGTAACGCTGTCAGCTAATGGTTCCGCTCTTTTTTTGATATGTTTCCCCCCCGTTTTTGCATGTTAATCCTACCGATATTCCTCCCAGATCTTGGTACCCTCTGCACTCTTGGGGCTGGGGAGTCAGATAATATTGTGTCGGAAGTAGAACTCAGGCGTGACCAAGTTAGGCTCAAGTTCTATAGTGGTAGCCATAGTTGGGAGTGCAGGGAACTCAGTGTTACAACTGGTATCGACTAAAGGAGTCGAAAGAGATATAGGTGAATTGGGTAAAGGCGCAGGGGGGGTCCCACGCCCCAGTGAAAGTTGTCGTTCTTTATTAATTTTATCTACTACTTTGACAAGATAATTGTCAAGAGTAGCTAGGGCTGGACGGGTGTTTACGTTGTTACTTTTAGACATAGTAAACTCTCACAAAAAACACAACTAATATTAAGATCTGAAAGCCTTAGTGGAACAGGGAATAGTTCCCTAATACAAATAAAATACAATATAGGGGGCACAGTCTTAGACACACACAGACGTGAACACGGCTGAGGAAATACAAAGACAGTTTCAATGGCCAAGGGCGAAGCCAGCTACCTTCAATGCACCAATACTTGTCCCAGATTTAGGGTCCATGGCCCTGCCCTGACTCGGCCTGCCACGGACTGTCACAGACTGTCCCGCCCTTGTCCCGGGCTTCTCCCGCGCGCGACTCGTGGGGCGAAAGTCGCTCCGTTTACTTAAGCGCCTCCGGGCGCACTGGTGGCGTGGCGTGGTTGCAGCGCGCCTCCCTCGGGCTGCTGGGAATAGTAGTCCGGTAGAGTTCAACAGCCGTTCCCCTCACGGCGTGACCGGCAACTGCAAAGCTGTTCCCCTCACGGCGTGTCAGGTAAGTTATTGCTGGTCTTGAAGTCATTGAGGAACCCAACTACCTCTTCCTGGTGTACAGCTATGGCAGGCACTCTTTCCACCTGCGTCCGCTCCATGGTCTCCATTGATCTCAGCATTTGTCCCAACTCCCGTGTGACATCACTAGAGCCACTCTGACTGGACAGTTGTTCTTATCTCTGAGTCAGGACTCCAGCGATGTCAGCCATGGTCCATTGGAGAGCATGGAGTGGACTGTGGGTGTCCGTTAGAGACTGTGAGTGGTCCCTGATGGGACTTAGACACCCACGTAGGGCATCTAGTTTGGCTGCCATGGGATCGAACTCCACCCACACCTGTTCAGCCAGATTCTCCTGGCACCCCACACACGGCTTTGGAAGGCAATGTGTTCTTCGTGGGGGTCCTGGGAGAAAGCTGTGGTGGTGGGTGCTGCCTGCTGTGTGTTCTGTGCAGGGTTGGGATATCCTCATAGCAGCTGGGCTGCCCTGCTCCTGGAGGTGGGCTGGGGAGGCTCTCCACGAGCTGTCGGAGGGAATCGGAGTCGAAGCTGTGGTGGTCCTGTTCGTCATCAGAGAAGTGAGGTTTGGGCTGCTCTGCAGAAGATGTTGGATTTTCCTTTTCAATGTGAAGGGGAGATGCAGTTTAACGTTGTGTTCACATGCATGTTGTCGCATTTTACATGTTTACACACGGACTGCATGACAGTGTACATTGTGGCTGTTTGGGAGGAGCTGCCTATTTGATGAGGGACAGTGGACATTTCTACAACATCACAGATGTGTGTTAGTACTTAGCAACTCAATATTCTCTGCAAAGCCAAATGTGATTGGCCAGTTTCTACTCATGTGCAGCACCAATTGTGTCCTGTGTTCTGTTGTGGACATGTTGCGGTTTGTACCACATCATTGTCAATGTTGATTTGCTATGCATGTTATGTGTGTGTGTTGCATTTTGGGGGAGTCGCCCTTGCAGCTCTGATTTTGATGCCCTTTTCCCTTTCCTGCAGTGTGCCTTTTATTTCTGTGCTTATACAGTTCTGAGATGTTGCATACTTGGGTACATTGGTGTCTTGGTGGGAGTTGGGGGTCTGGGTCTTTGTTTGTCTGCAGATATGCTCCACTTAATTGTGCATGTGTGCTATTGTGCCCATCTCCCCCCGTCCTCTCAGTCCCTGGTCGTTATTCACCCTGGTACTGTTGTGTCCGGTCATGTTGAGCAGTGTTTAGTCCCCCAACTGCTGCCACCGTCTCCCCACTGATGACTGTGGACACCTTTTCATCCATCTCGTCCAGGTCTTCCTGTGGCGCAGGACTCCCACCTCCATTCTGCATTGCTGCCTTCCAGTTGTTGGCGAGTTTCTGCTTGGTTTTGCGCTTCACATCATTCCAGCGCCTCTTGACCTCTTCAGCACTCTGACTGCATTCATCTTGTCCACGATGGACTGACATATTCCATTTGTTTTTTCCAATGACACAGTGGACGTGATGAACAGTAGTTTATGGTGTTCTACCACCTCCGTTATCAGGATCCTGTTTTCCTGCGGACTGAACCGCTTCTTCTTACTCTTCTTGCCTTGGCCTTCCCTGACCCCGAGGTCCCAGGCTGGTCCTCCGGGGAGCTTGTGGGGTTTTGGTTGTCCTCTGTACTTGTAAAACACACAAGATGATGGACGGAATGTTGCACAATGGCAAAACACCCCCAGTCACAGATCTGGATTTAATCCATCGTGATTTTGCTCACCAAGCCACCCCAGTTCAGACCTGGCCATATGCAAATCAGTCTTGACCCTGTGCCTCATGGGAGCAGTCAAGCCGGAACTGCCAAGCCATGTTTTCCCTGGACTGGAATCAAGCATCCGAGGACCGGTTTCTGGCTATCTGCCATCTTCAGCCACAGGGTCAAGACTGATTTACATATGGCTGGGTTCAAACTGGAATGGCATGGTGAGCAAAAAACGATGGATTTAGGCCCAGATCTCTGTGCTGGGGTGAATGTATGACATTGTTCTGCATTCTGTCCATCAACTTTTGTTTTTGCATTTGTCACCCCGAGTGGGACGGGTATGCTCAGACGTGAGTCCTGTGCTCTCCATGCCACTGGAATCAAGCTGTCCTGGTTGATGAGGGCTGAAAGCCCGAAACCGGTCCTAGGATGCTTGTTTCCAGTCCAGGGAGGACCTGGCATAGCAATTTGGGCTGGACTGTTCTCATCGAGCACAGGGTCAAGAAAGGTTTGCATATGGCTGGGTTCAAACTGAAACGGCATGGTGAGCAAAGAAACGATGGATTTAGGCCCAAATCTCTGTACTGGGGTGAATGTATGACATTGTTCTGCATTCTGTCCATCAACTGTTGTTTTTGCAGCTGTCCTTGCTCCAGCAACATCCAATGTGCTTCGATTTTGTTTTGTATGCTTTTTTTCTACTTTTATGGTGATTTTTCCAGCCTCTGCCCTGTGAAAGTAGTGGGTGGACACAATCTACCCCTGACTTGTGCGCTGCTTGACTCTCCAGCAGCCATTGATTGAGAACAAAGTAAGATAGACTTTTATCATTCATTCAGGAGAGCAGTGACCTCATCAAATTACATCCATGGGACCTGATTACCTTCTGCCCCCATTAAGTCACCGCTCCTGGTGTGGTGTATCCTAAATGCAGAGAGCTGGGTGATGAGTCTTGGTACCAAGTTATGCTCTGTTCATTTCAATAGGATTTTGCCAGGACAGAGGTCAATATTGTGATCCAAGTGTTTGGAAGAGAGTTTGGTATTCAGGCAGCACTTCAGTGCAAAAATGCAGAGACATCAACTATGTCTATGTGTTGGTTTTGTGTGTCTGGTTCAGAGGCATGCTTCTGTTGTGTGGCAGTGAGCAAGATGCCATTATTTGGATATTAGGTCCGATGAGGCCCTGCTCCATGTTCTCACTGACTCCCAGCGATTGTTGTAATCATGTGCATGGGAACTACCAGGTCTTGGCCCTGCAGAAGGTAAAATGATTAGTAATATTTCTAATCCACACTAGAAGAGAGTTTAATTATTTGATATTTATTAGCTTATAGAGAGCCCGATAGGGATATTTCTGCACTATGACTACTGCCATCAACCAGGAAGACTTAGAACAGAGAGGTTTTCAGCAATTTTCTAAATTTCAGGAAGTCGGACCATTGTCGTAAGTGATTGGGGAGTTGATTCCAATAAAGGGGGGCAAAATGGGTGAAGGCCTTTCCGCCCAAACAGGCTCTGTTAAATCTCGGAGTGCAAAGTAGTGATTTTGACCCTGACCGAAGAGACCTGGAGGGTAAGTACCTAGAGAGTTTGTCTGAGAGGTAGATTGGACCCATTTCATGTAGAGATTTGTGAACCATACAGCAGATCTTGAATTTAATCCTTTTACTCACCGGAAGCCAGTGTAGCTGTTGTAACAGGGGTATGGAGGCCGTTCTAGGAGTAGGAGGTTGGCAATTAGGTGAGTCGTTGTGTTCTGGACTACCTGCAATTTATTTATGGAAGCCTCACTGGCTGAAATCAGCAAGGCGTTGCAGTAGTCCAGGCGGCTTAGCACTAATGCCTGGATCAGAACTTTCTAAGTTGAGGAGGGTAGAAATGGAACAACTCTTCGTAATAGAGTAAGGGTGTGACAGCATGACCCTGCAGTGGAGACATGTTTTCCCAATGTTAGTTTCTGGTCTATACAGACAATATGGATGACGAATGCCAAGCCTTCCAGACAAGATTTTTTAACATTTGGATTTCTGTGCTCTTCTTTGGTGGAAGGGAGGTCCTGAACTATGTAGAATATGATGGGTAATGCAGAGGGGCCTTAACAAAGATTCTCCTAGCTGCAGGGATTCGATAGAGTGAAGTTACGATAGGAGTGATAAGATTAGGCGGGAAAATCGTGTAGCAGTCTTGCTGCTAAAGTTTTGACCTTTAGAGGCTAGGCAGGATGCATCTCTTAGGACTGAGATGTAGCTGTTTAGTGCAATGGTGGCCTAAACCATGTGAGTATCACAAAAGGGTAAAATGCACTTAAGCAGTCTTAGAAAAAGGAAAACAACTTAATCACAACATTGAGATTTCTCAGAATAAGGCTGTTATCCAACTAAACTACAAGGCATTTTTACTGATGTTGATAGTATTGGCTAGCTCGGCACCCAACATGAATATGGTAAATCAGATGGAGAAATTTAGAAGGTTAGGATTTTACTATTGATGGAGTTGGCCGTTACGGGTCTTCTGGTCATAGTAACATTGGCTGGAGACAAGCACTGAACAGTTGATATATGATTGCGGCTCCAATTTGAGGACACTGTGGATGTTGCCAGTACAGTTATTACAAATCAGACAACCAGTCTGATTTAGTCAGAGAGCAGTCCTAGGTAGACATTAAACAGGATAGCAGCAGAGGTTAGGGATTTCACATGTGAAAGAGCATGGGAAGATGTTAAAGGAGGTGAAATATATTTTCTTATATTCTCAGAGAAAGAATTAAATCCAGTCTAAGGCTTTAATATGGATGTCAATATAATGGAGGTTAAGGTGAAGCGGTTGGTTATGACCGTGCTAATTACATCCACTTAAAATCTGATCATAGGTACAAGAGATAGATGATTCTTCCCCACAGCTGGGAAGGAATTCAACTTGGGCATCAACTTGGGCAATTTGTGCTTCAGACAGAAGGATGCGGTTTTCAATGCATTTATCAGGTTTCTCAAATGCTGCCATTTCAGTTTACCAAAGAAGGGCCTATTGGCTATTCATCTGTTTGTTTTAGTTCTCAACAGTAAAAGTGTATTTATTCAAGAATGATTTGATGTTTGAGATTTTCATTTCACTCACCAGGATACAAGGAGCTCAAAATAGTTCACACAACCAGGCAGGCAGGGAGAAGATAAGATTATCCTCTGTTCTGTGGGTTGGGCATTGACATTTAGGTGGTCCGCTAGAACATCAGAGCTATATTGTGAGGGTGCAAATACAGAATATCAAGGTACTGAGTAAACAAATTCTGATAGGATCCTGCTTGGGTGAAGCAAACAGTATAGTAACCATTCTTAGCTTTTTAGAAAGACTGTCTGTAAAACCTGAGATGTACATGCAAATTTGCTTGTCAACTATTTTTCAATTTCTGCCCAAGTATATGGGTCTTGAATTTGAAGGTTTGTAACCTTCAGTCTGTATCATTTGAGATATTTGGAGTCACAATTGTAAAACTGGAGTTAAGTGGCATCGTGGAATAAAAGATTCCTTCATACTACAGTCTAGAGACTACAACACTGCACGTGGAAATTGTGCTTTGCCTTTACAGCTGAACATTGAATATTGGTTTCATTTGAGTGTGTTTTAGTCGTTTAGGCCAATTTATATTGATGATTTAGGCAAAGCACCTTATATAAAAGTGAGCATGCAAATAAAAAGTAATTATTCATTACTATTGGTATTTGTGCCTCAAAGCAATTAAAAAAACAACTGCAGCATCTACAGTACATAAACAGCTAAAGTAATTAATGCCATTTCAAGTAATTTCTCATCTGGCTAATGCAGTTTTGCAATAGTCATGAAACCTTAAATCTCATCAGCAAATATCTATCAATATATATAAAAACAAAAGTATGTCTGTCTGTCTGTTTGTCCTTTATGCAGTACTACACCATTCATCCGATCGCCATGAAACTTTGGGAAGTTGTTGAGTACACTCCCACGAAGGTTTCTGTCAAAAGTTTTTTTTTTAAATCGGCCCCACAGGGCCCTCATAATCTTTCGAATACTGAAATAGACAGCAAATTTGCGAGCATCGTCGACAGTTATGACCCACAAACAGAAATCGATTGGTCAATCTACATCAGAAGCACAAAAGAAAAAGGCATTACGAGCTTCAAAAACAGACGAGCAACGGGAATCAAGATTAGAAGCTGTTCGAATACAAACTGCTCAAGCTCGTAATTCTCAAACGAACGAGCAACGAGAATCAAGATTGGAAGCCGATCAAATACGCACTGCTTAAACCCGTTCTTCTCAAACGAACGAGCAACGAGAATCACTGCTCAAGCCCGCGCGAATGAAACAGGAGAGGATTGAGAATCAAGATTGGAAAACGATCAATTACGCACTGCTCAAGCCTGCTTAAATGAAACAGGAGAGCAGCCAGAATCAAGATTGGAAGCCAATCGAGGACGCACTGCTCCAGCCACACTAAGAAATGTTTTAAAAAATAAAATGAATACGTTTCAATAACAATAACACAATGTAAATTTAATGTTATCATAACGAGTTTCCTTGAATTTACTTTCTTCTGAGATCGCAGCAACGCGCAACGGGTAAGCTAGTATTCAATATAGTTCTACTGATCAGAATTATAGGGTCAATAACTTGTAAAAAGACATATTTAGAGACTACATTAAAACGGTAATTTACCAAACTTGTAGCTACTTAGTCATGTAGTTTTCCATAGAGATGATTTCTGAAGAAACCCAGATAAATTCAAAAACCATTCTCAGTGAGTGAATAGTAACAGGATGCAGCAAGGATATATTCAAAGATTCTATTTCAATCCTTATAAAGCTCACAGTGGCACCACGTGCCAACTACAGCGCTATGGCCTTCAAAAAAGTTCAAAGAATAAATAAGCAGAATATGGAGCAGGTTGTAACAAAAAAGCCTGTCTACAACTCCTCTCACAAATTCTAGTACACCATGTACCATAGGGTTTACCTTCCTTGAAGTTTCGAGTATTTACAAGTGTCCTGTGAAATGTAACCCTGTATTAATATATTTACCAGTAGAAAGAATCACATAAAGAAGGGATTCTAAATGTCTATACATCCAGAATACTGAGGCTGAGTTATATACTTTGTTTATAAGCAGTGTAGGAAGCAAATATGTTAAGTTAACCTTAGGGATGATGGGCTAATGTATTGTGAGAATGTGTTGGGGGTAAGGATGATACTAAAATTCTGTCTTTGTTAGGAAAGCTATTTTTTCCCTAACATGATTCTCTCATAAGTTGAATACCCAGTAATCACTCACACTGTTATATTTTTCAAACTAGATAAAAGTTTGAAGTACAGCTGAACTGCATGAGATATGTTACAATCACTACATGCATGATCTGCTTTCTGAACCACATAACATCCTTGAAAGTTCAGTGATTAGAAGCATGCAGGTTACTTTGCTTTGTTGCTCAGACACAATGTATTTACTACTCACTACTTACCTAGGGCCAGATAAAAAAAACAGTGTCATATCGAAGATGAGCTTTAAATACCAATAGGCCTGCAAGTTGAGGTCTGTGGATTTCTCATGATAACCACAGTAAATAGTTTTAGCTGTTCAAAGGTCATTGTCTCTGAACTACTTTATTTGTATCTACTTGAGACCTAAGAGTAGTCGAAAGGGAAACAATTATGCCTTATGCAATATTGCTATATGGATTTTGTTCTCTTGGTTACTGTTTCAAAATTGACAGCTGAGAGTATTCCATAAAACCCTTGCAGCTTTTCGATTCCATGTTATAATTATTATTTTTCAATTATTTACAATGTATTCTGTTAGACCCGGGACCCCGGGCTGGCCAAGGCTCGCGCCAAGTCAGTCAGAGATCACCATTTCTAAGTCAGGGCAAGGGAGTTACACACCAAGATAACCCCTGCTCACCCTCTAGGTAACGTGACGCGAGCAGCAAGGCTAATCTCGGAGGCGATGTGTAAAGCGTTTGCGCGCGCACCCAGCAACAACACCCAAGGCCCACCACAAAGGAAACTCCACACAAGGTTATATAAAAATAGCCTTTGTATTATAGTAAAAACACATTAGATAACACCACACACTTCACAATGTGCCAACAGGCACGGGCAGAATTTACAAGGGATTATGTACAGGACAGGGCCACATGGACCACTGCCAGGGGTAGGCACTTTTCAGAAATAATACTTGTAGGTATAACACTTAGCACATAAACATATAATGACTGTAGCACCAAAATAGTACATGTAGCACACAACCAGTAAATACTGGTAAGGGTAAATACCTCCTACGCAACCCTAAACACTGTAGGAAAATCACGCAGGGAACTAGGACCTTATCATCAGGACCTATAGAAGGAAAACCATCACCTAAGCAGGTCACTTTTAGCAAAGGGAAGGAAACCTAAACAATCACCTAAGCAGGTCACATTTAGCAGAGGTAATAAAACATAAACAATCCTCTAAGCAGGTCACTTTTAGCAAAGGGGATAAAAACATAAACAATCCTCTCAGCAGGTCACTTTTAGCAAAGGGGATAAAACATAACACATTGCACATGAGGCAGTAGAACACATTCAGAGGTGCAGGTAGAACATTTGCGCAGGAATCACATAAGCAAGTAAATCACAATGCGCAGGGTGCACATAGCACGACACTAGAACTGTCCCTCAGGCCAACTGGCCTCGCAAGGGCGGAAATGCCCTGAGTCCAAATGTCAGGGAAGGCTGTGCAGGCAGCACAGAACACAAGCCTAAACGTAGCAACTGTCCACTAAGTGCTGGACAGTTGTAAATCACAGATGGCCAACGTTGGAGCCTCGTGGGCTCAAGAACAAGGGTGAGGGCAAGTACTGCGTGGGAGCCTCGGGGCTCAGACCAACACTCGTGTCCCCTAAGAGCCTCTCTGGGCTCGCAAAGCAAATCGACTGGCCCTTAAGAGCTTCAGCGCTCTAACACAATAAAAAGGGCCCCAGAGCCACTCTCAGGGCTCCCAGAACGATGAACTGGCACTCGAGCCTCTCAGGGCTCGTAAATCTCAAATTGCGGCACTGCTGAGCCTTTCGGGGCTCTGAATCAAATAGTGGCGGGAGCTTCTCGGGCGTGTAAATCACCAATTGCCCCCAGGAGCCTCGGGGCTCCTAATCACAAATGCGGGCTTCGTTGGAGTCCCTCCTGGACTCAGAAGGGGACTGTGCACGTCGGAGCGGCCCGCTGCCTTCCGGGGCCGCTCTGTCACCCCCGGGATGCCTGGAGCCTCCCAGGGCTCTAAGAAACAATGGGGGCCGTCCATGAGCACCAACGAGGCCCACCCACACTCACCGGCTGCTCAGGGATGCAGGACTTGAGCTCCCTCTCCTCGGGGCTCCGGCGGCGTCCTGGCGCTCGGTCAGTTCTCCTCCTGGCTGTGGTGGTGAACACACGGGGCAATGCCGGGTGGGCACCGGCTTTTAAAATAATTAAATAAAACGGGCAAATTCGGCGTGGCAGCCGCTTGGCAAAGAATAACAGCGCTCTGAGCGCTTTGGCAATAATAAACGAGGTGGGCACACGTACATAGATAACGAACGCCTGCAAATGCCGGGTGGCACCGGCTGGGCAGAAAAAGCGCTCTCAAGCGCAATGAGTAAAATAAAGCGCTCTCTAGTGCTAGAGGCAATCCACAGCGCTCCCAAGCGCTTAAGGGTTAAAGGTAAAGCGCCCTCAGCGCTGAAGGCAAAAGCAAAGCTCCAGCAAGGTCTGGAGGCAGGCAGGGGGCAAGGCTGGGCCCAGAGCCAGCTCACTGGGTCTCCAAGCAGGGAGACAATCCAAGTGGCGGTCCTTCTGGCCCCAGCAACAGCAGCAGCCCCCTCAGCTAGGATCCAAAAGCAGAACAAATTGTATGGGGACACAGCCCCTTCTTTTACTGTAAATTCCTTTGTCTGTAGGTGCAGGGTGGGGGAGAAACCAGTAGCAGCTGGTTTTGGAGCCCCCTTGATAGCTCAACCACCCATTTCATTTACTGGCAGGGCTAGTGTCATCAGTCGCACCACAGGGGGTGGAGCCAGCATTGTGTGGGGAAAGTCCAGCCCCATCAGGGACCAGGTGCACTCCTCCCCAGCCATCAACATGCTAATCTCACACTCACCACCGGGCAGACCCATCCAGCCTTCCTGGAGCCAGGCTCACCAGCCAGCTCCAGCCAATCACACGCCAGGCATATTTTACACTAATATGCCAACTGCTAGGAGTGGCACTTCTACACAAGACACACTCACGCCACATACATCATTGCGAAGCATTTATTCTCACGAGTTCGCACATACCAAATTCGAGTCTGCACTCCCCACGCATCAGGAACTACCAGGGACACAGACATTCCCCATGCATCCCTATGGGAGAGCAGGCCAGCCTAACTACATGCACGCACTTTACTCTGGGACACAGGGAAAACGTGCGCACAGACCAAAAATGATCAACACAGATCACAGATTAAAAGCAAAAAGATTAGGGGTGAACCTGCCAGAAGGGCCAAGTCCAACATATTCCATAACCTGAAGGGTCAGGCCCAGCACAGTTTCATCCTAGTTTATGTGTAGTAGTGGAGAAGTTTGTCAACACAGTCACCATATGCCCCGCCATCTCCTAGAACTGCTGACAGTGGGAAATAATTTGTAGACTAATTAAGGCATGCACACAGACTTAAAAATTGTTAAGAAATGGAATGATAAGGGGGTAGTAGGGCAAAGGCAGAGATAGCATGCCATCACATCATCCACCCCCAGTCACCTACTGTGGATAAACGATATTTCGCCCATGACCTATGCATTCATATCAGTACCCACTTGACTTAGAGGTACATTAGTTATTGTTGATATGTTACTGACTGCTCTAAATACTGGCTTTTTCTGAAAATAAGTTTCAGTTGGCACAGAAATTGAGCGCAGGTCCTTCCTGCACAATACCTTTTCCCCTGTGATATGCACTATAGTTATGCAGTTAGCTAGAGGCACCTTCATTCAGGTATGTGCTCTTTTCATTTCATGATTTGTCCCTTTGCCCCAGTGTAGGATATGTTTGAAAATTCCTACTGAACAATATCCCAAAAACATAATATGCATGCTCCTTCCTTGGCCATCATCAGGGGAACTCCTTATCAATCTGTCAGCTGGCAGCCATTGTAGGAACACAGGGGTCCTTTTCCAGAAACTCCTACTCAGGTAGGAGGTTTGCAAAGGAGCAGAGTATCTGCCTATAAAGAAGGGCTCACGCGACAGAAGGGAAACCTTTTTTTTTTGAGTGACCAGTGTTTCATACAAACAAACCAATAAGTACTCTCATTTTACATGTTCTAAGTTATGATTCGGCCGGACTGTTATTGATTAATATTTCCTAATTACCTGACTAACATAAACCTATGTTTTTTTCTTTTGCTGACAAAATTACTTTGTTAAAGATGTACAAATCAAGTCTACAAATTACGTGTTTCACTACACTTTAAGTATTTGTTAGCCATAAGAAAGATGACAGTTCTGTAATACACTTGGCACTCAAGCTCTTTCTACTCCTGGGCAGGCAGTAGACCTGAAGGTGTGCTCCGTATGTGTTGGCAAACATGAGAATTGACCTTCAAAAGCACTTTTCTGGCAAGTTGTTATGATGGAGGCAGGAGTAACCATGCTACCCACTCATATTGTTTTTCTTTACAATGTAACAGTGTCACGGGGGATATATAAATAGGATCAGGAGACGCGGTGATTGCAGGGGTGTAACAATAGCCCCTGCAGCCTCTGTGGTGCAGGGGCCCGAGCTCCAGGCCCCCCCCCCCCACCACAAATACAAACTGGCTCTGAAACAGAGCTGAGAACAAGACAGGGTTGGGCCACGACGCCGACTGCGGCCAAAGGAGAGGGGGCCAAATAGTTTAATAAGCAGCAACAGTCTCACTGAGTGACACGAGAACTGTCTGAATGAAGCTCAGCCTCTGCACACAGTCTCTGCGCCACATTTTCATTGCCTGCCACTTCATCCATGCACCACACTTGCTGTATTATGGCCACAGGCCTGGGGGGCAGGCCAATATAAATTTAATATGCGTTCCCCTGGGACTGCCTGGAGACGAAGGTTCGGCTCGCACGGCCGCGAAGTGTCCCGAGCTCACAATTGTGCAAGTTACACATGCAGTGCTGCTGCTGCACGGAGATGGTGACCATACGCACCGTGGTCCTCAGGGTGGAGCACAGGAATGTGGGTCAGTCATGCGGGCTGCGGTTGTGCACACCTCGCAGTGGAATTGGAAACTGGACCGGACCGAACCAGTGACACGTCTACTCTGCGCCTGGCCTTGCTGCCAATGCCAGGTTATTAAGTGTGAAGTAAGCAAAGCAAAGCAATTGGTACTACTACACCGGCACCTGACCCTCCAAGGTGCATTTTCAGTCACCTCACCCTGCTGTCACGACTAAGACACATTGAATAGTGCTGGTGGCGATGCAGGTTATATGTGGAGTGTACAGGGCCGGCAGCGGTATAGTTGATGCCTCAGTTGATGCCTCATTCCCTGCCCCTCCAGCCTCCCCTATTAATATCATGAAAACTAGGCAGCACAGGGCAGGCTGCTTTTCCTGTGCAGGGCTCAGTTCCTGGCCAGAGGGCAGAAATGTGCTGCAGGGAGAGGGTGAGTCTTCCTTCCAGGCACATTCAGAGGTGTTTTAAGGTATGGGCAAAGTGGGCACCAGCCCAATGCCCAAGCCTTCCAGGGGGCCCCTGATACAGCCAGCTCTGTTCTGCAGAGTCACAGTCTTGCCCTGATGTCCTTAAATCATAAACAGATAGTTTTAAATATCGGTTTCCTGGAATATATTATTAACATGGGTGATGTGTGAGAGTCTTTTACATGCATTTTGCAGAGGAACTATGTCTTTATGTTTGACCAGTCACTAAAATATTTGCGCCTTTACAAAAGGAATTGTTTGTTTGCACTGGTTTGATTTTTATGCGGCTGAACTTGTTGTTGTATCACCAGTCACTTTTAATTGTTTGCACCTTCAAAGGGGGAATTGTTTATGCTGCTGAACTTGTTATTATTTCACTAGTTGGTTTGAAATATTTGTGCATTCAAAAAGGGAATTGCTTGCATAAGGGTTTCATTTTCATACTTTTGAACTTGTTATTTTGTTTCCCGTCACATTGAAATATTCGTAACTTCATGCACAAACCAAAGAGGCATAGGTTGACTAAACTGGATTTATTTTATCTTCACCTCCAGCAAGCACATCTCCTTCGATCACACCACAGCTCTCCATTGGACGGACCACAGCTGCGTTCACTTCAACTACAAAAAGTCCATGACCCACAACCCCCCACAACATATTCCTCGAAGAAATTGGAACAAAATCACCACCGAACAACTCTTCACATCGCTTCACCAAAACCCCCCCACCAAATCATCGGACCCAAACCAAGCAGCCACTAACCTCACCCAATGGATCACCCATAGCGCCGATGAACTTGCACCTTTGAAAAACCATCGAATCAAGCAAGGTAGCAAAAAAGCCCCCTGGTTCAACGACGACCTTAAGAAATCCAAGAAGTTCTGTCGTACTTTCGAGAAAACCTGGAGAAAAAACCCAACCACTGAGAACCTAGCCACCTTCAAGAACGCCACCCGCAAACACCACCAACTAATCCGATCCACCAAGAAATCAGCATTCAAGGATCGACTTGACAACAATGCCCAAAACAGCAAGGAACTATTCAACATCGTCAAAGATTTTACTAACCCCACCGCCGGCACCAACGACATTTCTCCCTCCCAAGACCTCTGCGATTCTCTATCCTCATTCTTCCACAACAAAATCGCCGAAATACATAACAGCTTTGAAAACCAGTCCAAAGATAGGTCCACTCCACCCATTTCCAAACCAACACCGCCCTCTAACAACCTTTGCACCTGGAACCCCATCACCACCGAAGACACCATCCACCTGATGAACTCCATCCACTCAGGATCGCCAACCGACCCATGTCCACACCACATTTTCAACAAAGCAAGCTCCATCATCGCTCCCCATCTCCGCGATGTCATCAATTGCTCCTTCAACTCCGCAACCTTCCCGGAAATCTGGAAACATGCCGAACTCAGCGCCCTTCTAAAGAAACCCACGGCAGACCCCACCGAACTTAAGAACTACCGCCCCATCTCGCTCCTCCCATTCCCCGCCAAAGTCATTGAGAAAGCCGTCAACAGTTAGCTCGCCACCTTCCTCGAATCCAACAAATCCCTCGACCCCTCACAATCCGGCTTCCGAGCCAAACACAGCACCGAAACCGCCCTTATCGCAGCAACAGACGACATCGGAACACTACGGGACAACGGAGAAACAGTTGCCCTCATCTTACTTGACCTCTCCGCAGCCTTCGACACAGTCTCTCATAGCACCCTCATACAACGACTCAGCAACGTCGGAATACAAGGAAAAGCATTGGAATGGATCAAAACGTTCCTGGCCTGAAGAACCCAGAGAGTCCGCCTCCCCCCCTTCAAATCAAAGGCCACCGAAGTCATCTGCGGCGTACCACAAGGATCATCACTCAGTCCCACCCTCTTCAACGTATACATGAGTCCCCTAGCATCCATTGCACGCCAACACAACCTCAACATCATCTCCTACGCAGACGACACCCAGCTGATCCTCTCCCTCACCAAAGACCCAAACACTGCCAAAACCAACTTACACGAAGGAATGAAAGAAGTAGCCGAGTGGATGAAGAATAGTCGTTTAAAACTCAACTCGGACAAAACGGAAGTCCTCATCTTAGGGTCATCCCCCTCTGCCTGGGACAACTCATGGTGGCCACCGGCCCTCGGAACCGCACCCACACCTACGGACCACGCACGTAACCTGGGCTTCATCCTGGACTCCTCCCTCTCGATGACCAGACAAGTCAACGCCGTCTCATCATCATGCTTCAACATCCTACGCATGCTTAAAAAAATCTTCCGATGGATCCCCACCGAAACAAGAAAGACGGTCACCCACGCACTGGTCACTAGCCGATTGGACTACGGAAACACCCTTTACGCAGGAACCACAGCCAAACTACAGACTGGACATCCCTCGGCAAGCTCACATTTCCGGCCACCTGAAGGATCTCCATTGGCTCCCTGTCAACAAGAGAATAACGTTCCGTCTCCTCACCCACGCACACAAAGCCCTCTACGACCTAGGCCCCGAATGCCTCAACATGCGACTTTCCTTCTACACCCCCTCCCGCCAGCTACGCTCGTCCAATCAAGCCCTCGCCGCAATACTGAGAATTCACAGATCCACCATGGGAGGAAGATCCTTCTCTAACTTGGCGGCCAAGACCTGGAACTCTTTCCCCACCCACCTCCGCCTTACTCAGAACCACCTCTCCTTCAGAAAGCAACTAAAAACGTTTGATAAGTAAAGCACCTCCCTCCCTCAAGCGCCTTGAGACCCTCTGGGTGAATAGTGCACTATACAAATTTTGGAACTTGAACTTGAACTTGCTTTACTGTTGTTTTAACAGTCACTTTGAAATATTTGCATCTTCATGCAGAAACCAAAGGGCCATTGTTTAATTAAACTGGTTTGATTTTTGTAAGCTGTTGTACCTGTATTGTTTGATAAGTCACTTTGAAATATTTGTGCTTTCATGCACAAACCAAATCGGGAATTGTTGGAGTAACCTTGCTTCATTTTTGCATACTGCTGATCTTGTTTTTATCATGCACTACTTTGAAAGTATTTTCATCTTGATGCAAGAGGAAAAGGGGATTGTTTTACAAAACACACTTGATTTTTGTACATTGCTGGATTGTTGATTGTCTTATTATGAACTTCAAAAGTATTTGCACTTTTTCCATTGCATCTCCAATTACAGTTAGTATAGATTCTGTCTTTAGGTACTTGATAATATGGTTTGTTTTTATTCTACATGGTGTGTTTATTTATGGTGCTGTTTGCACTTGACTGTAATATCAGTGCCTTACATCTTATAATTAGTATTATTTACACTACAGACATGATGAATACAAACAAACATCTACATCAATGTTCTGAAACATCCAAGCAATGTTCATCCTCAGCCTCGTTTGCCTGCATGTTTTTGTCCTGCTTACTAAAAAAAGCAATGAAGGTTGAATTTACTTCCTCGGTTCATTTTAAATACTATAGAGTGGTTATTATCATGCCCAACCCCTGACAGATTCAAGTGTGTGGCATGTAGAAAATTCACACCAGGCTATTTCTCTTAGTCCTGGCAGGATACTGAGTTATATCTGATGTACTCCTTGTGTATATTATCATTTGAGTCTGTGAAATTGCAGGTTTGGGCTTGTCTTTCAAATTTTCAAGATATTTTCCATCAATGTCAATTCTAATTCACACACACCCTATGTAGCTGTTCTTTAGCGATAGGCAGTTCCTGAGGCAATAGGACTGCTCCTTAGCATTCTTCTGATTGCTGTCTGGTACTTATATGTTTAGTGTTTCTCTCTTTCGTATTAGAACTTTGAGCAAGACAATATAGAAGCATTTCATTAAATGTTGGAGATTTCAATTCAATATACCTGGCGGTGAGGGAATGTGATTAGAGGTGATCCTGGGGTTGGGGGGCTCCCTGTACTTCACAGGGGGGCCCCCTCAAGTTTCGTAATGCCACTGGGTGAGGGACTATAATCACTTTTATCAGAAAGCATCCTAGTAGAGGATACGGCAGCAAGCAGCAGCAGCTACTTCGGCCACAATCCCCAGTAAATGCCCACCTTGACATTTACCAGTCTTGAGCCGGGCATTCTAGAACCCGTCCACACCATTGGGTTCTGGAATGCTCAAGAGACCAGAGCGCATGCCAGACCAGGGCATGTACTGGACAAAACAAACATTTTTTGTTTACACAAGTTGGTTGCAGTTGTGCATTTATACATGGAGCATAATGATTAATCATTTTCGTAACTGTACGCCATGCACTTTGTGGAATTTTGCAGGCATTATTTTATACTGAGTGTACGGTTAAGTGCAGATGTTCTACCTCAAAGGAATGTCAAGTTTATTAACAAGGTTAGAGAATGTTTCCTCTATCATTATCTGTGACTGCGCACTTTCAAGTTCAGTTTAAACTCCTGATCTGAGGGCCTGCTACCCGTTGGCGCTTCTGGAAGCAGCACATATTCATTTGGCCGTCTGTTGGCACCTGTTGATTTGGAGCATTGAAATACTCTACACATTTAGATTTTATACAATGTTGCTGCTGTTGCTAATGATAGACCCTGATGCTGCACTGAAGGCACACTGTAGACCAAACTGCTGATAGGGAAAGAGAGATATTTGATTTTTAGTATTATTTGGAATGGCTGATGCTTCATTTTCGCCGTCTAATTTTGAGAACAAAAGTCTCTGACAATCTGTGCAGCTGTACCATCCCCATTATTTTCATTTACTTCTGCATTTCTGCTTTTAGCCAATAGTTTAGGGGGGCTTTGAGTCTTATGGACCCATCAAGCTACAAAGCTAGTGCTCCTTAGGGACACCCTTGGGATTACCTGAGATTTGGGAAACTCTTCATTGGTAGTCCCACCCTTTAGCCCTATTTGGCTAGCCTCCTCATCTTCTCGGCATAGACCCTGACTGGTGACAATACTTATAGATTATTGTGTGTAGTGACTTCATCCAAGGGTGTAACCTACTGGCCTTCACTTGTGTATTAATTATATCGGCCTGGGCAAGATTTGATCTCTTTGTTGATTATTTTTTTTTATGTGTGGAACTGCTTGCAAAGGTTATGTGCGTATGTTTTACATACATGGTTGTGGACATCGGAATGTGTGCTCAAATAAGACAATTCATGATCAGTTGCATTCTACTTGTTCTTGTAATTATGCATTGTTGATCATGAACATCTTGTTATTTATATGAATGGTATTTGCAAGATGGAGGATGGATGCTGCCCACATAGGGTTGCAAGGACTGCCTATTGCCACTTTTCTCTTCTGTTCCATTGTCTCCATAACCTCTCTGAAGAGAATACATGAGGTATTCTGACCAGAACAGTATTTGTGTTTGTACTTAGTACATTGAATATAGGCAGTGATAATCACAGTGCAAGTAAGGAGTACCCTTCAAAGAAGCCCTTCTGTAGTGTCGGGGTTTGGGCCTATGACAGACCGGACTGCAGGACACACATGTGCTGTTGGTGGCTAGCACGTAACTAAACCACGCCCAGGGTCCCGGGCTTTTTATTAACACCTTTACGTCCTCAACGCTCACGCTGGGCCAAATTAAAGCCCCTCTACGCTGGAGGGGACAAACTGTGAACGACAGTGGGAGGGGGCGTGTGCTGCAGTGGTACACCCCACTGCCAGCAACACTACATTCCTCCTTTACCTGGGAATAGAACAAAAACTGGAGCAAGATAGCACACAATTGCTTGCATAGTCATTGGGTGTGCTGTTAACAAACATAAAGTACTTTCTTTAACGGTCTCCATTAAGCATGTCGCTGGTAGAGTCTCTGGAACCACCGTGTGATCAAAACATGCAGAATACAAAAACAGAACAGTCTTACTTTATACTCGGCGGGGTCACCATCCCGGTCTGCTCAGCGCCAGCACTGTGCCACAAAGTCCCGATACCTCTGGGAAGGTCTGGGGCACGGACGTAGACTGTATTTTGCTTGGCTTCGCCCCTCCCCCGTGGTCTGGGATGGTTCTTCAGAGTCTCTGGTTTCGCTGGCGCTGGGGCTCTCCGCTGGTCCCTCGGGCTCCCGATCCCTCGGGGTGGCGTCGCCGGACTGGCTTATCAGGGCCTCTGTTCCAGTTGGTTCTGACGGTCTGCGCTGGGGGCTGGACGCCAGTCGTCCAGTTCTGGATCGTCACTTCCTTCAGGTATTTTTTTAAAGAAAGACATATTCCTTGTTACTACTTCTCCATTTCTGACAGCAGTGACCATTGTCCCATTTATCTCCGTCACTCTCCAGGGGTCAAGTTCAAACGGTAGACGGAATTTTTCGCCAGGATGGCGGTCTTTGACTAGGACTGTGTCTCTGACTTGAATGGGGCTGTCCGCCGCCCTCCGTCTCCGGGACGCTTCCTGGTTGTTCTTGGTGCGCTGTTCCATGGACCGGTTCCTGGGGGCTGGGGCTAGCTCCCACGTGGGATGGTGCGGGATGGTGTCCGCGATTGCTCGGTTGAAGGAGAGTCGACTTGGAGAGACCCCAGTGGTGCAATGTGGAGTCAAGCTATATTCTCGAAGAAATTGATATAGGGCTAGCTCTAGACTGTGGCCGTCGGCTATTGCGATTTGGATTGTTTTGTTTAGAGTTCTCATTAGTCTCTCGACCTCCCCGTTGGCTTGGGGCCATCTTGGTGTTATACATTTATGTTTGATGCCATGGCTCTGCAGGTATTCTGTGAACTCACTGCCATTGAACGGGGGCCCATTATCCGTGCGGACTTCTTCCATGAGCCCATGGGTGGCAATGATTTTTTTGAACTTTGGGATCACTTCGGACGCCGCCGTAGACGCCACGATTTCCACTTCAGGATAGCGAGAGAAATCATCCACCACGACGAGCATGTACTTGCCGCCGGGGAGGCTGCCAAAGTCTGCGCTCGCTCGCACCCACGGGGAGGTAGGCCCTTCTTCGGTGAGTATGGGTGCTGGGGGATTGGGTAGACTTGACGCTAGGCACACTGGGCATCTCTGGACCACTTCTTCGACGGCCTTGTCGAGCCCCGGGAACCACAGTTTGCTTCGGAGCCTGTTTTTGGATTTTACAATCCCTTGGTGTGATCCGTGCGCCAGCAAGGCGGCTTGTTGGGCAAGGCTGTTGGGTAACACAAGGCGAGGGCCCCTCAGGAGACACCCTTCGGCTGAGATGGACAGCTCGTGCCTGACTTGGTGTAGGGCTCTCAGAATAGCCTGGGCATCTGGGGTGCGAAATGACGCTGGGCTTTGGAGCACCTTCCAGTCACCAGATTCGACGGCTCGGATTGCAATCTGGAGACAGTCATCGTCTTTGGTGGCTCTCGCCACTTCCTCCAAGGACATTGGCCGTGGTCTTGACCGTTCAACGATTAGTCGGACATACTCTTCCATGGCTGCTGCTTCGGCTGCTTCTGCATTGGTGACTGGGCGGGCGTGCCTCGACAGGTAGTCTGCAGGATTTCAGGTGCCAGGTCGATATTCCACCGTAAACTGGAACTCCTGCAACTGCAGCACCCACTTTTTGATTCTCGGGGGTGGGCGAGAGGATGAGCCTTGGAAGAGTGGGATCAGTGGTTTGTGGTCAGTGATCACTGAGAACGGATGTCCATAGAGGTAGATGTGGAAATGGCGGCATCCCCACAAAATGGCAATGGCCTCTCTTTCGATCTGCGAATACCGTTGTTCGGTAGGTGTTAGGGTGCGGCTGGCGTACGCAACTGGGGTCCATTCTCCGCACGCTTGCTGTTGGGACAGAACTGCCCGAGGCCTGTCAGGCTGGCATCGACTACCAGTTGTGATTCGTGTCACGGGTCGAAGTAGGCCAGGGTGGTGTCAGCCGACCGAGCAGCCTTGGTCTTCGCAAATGATTCCTGCTGTTCCGGGCCCCATGTCCAGGCAGTTGTTGATTTCGTGAGGTCACGAAGGGGCCCTGTCAAGTTCGAGAGATCCCTGATGAACCGCCCGCAGTATGTCACCATGCCCAGGAAGCTGCGGACGGCTTTCACCGACGTGGGGGCTGGCGCGTTGTGGATGTCCTTGACCTTCTCTGGGTCCGGTCTAACTCCCTGATCGGAGAACTTGTACCCAAAAAAACTGATGTCTTTGCGTAGGAACTCACATTTGTCCTTGTGGAGGGTCAGACCTCTTTCTTGCAGCCGAGTAAACACCCCCTGGAGGCGTCGGATGTGTTCATCCAAGGTTGGGGCGTGGACCAATATATCATCGCTTACGTTGAGCACACCATCGAGGCCTTGTAGGACATTGTGGATGATGTTCTGAAATACTTCAGCTGCACTCGATATGCCAAAATTGAGCCTGGTGTATCTCCAGAGGTCAGCGTGGGTGGAGAAGGTTGTGATTGGGCGTGAGTCGGGGTGAAGGGGGATCTGGTGGTATCCTGACCTTGGGCCATCTTGGAGAACCATTTAGAACCTGAGAGCTCACCGATGATGTTGTCGATGGTCGGCGTCAGGTGGCGTTCTCTTTTGATTGCAAGGTTGGGGATACGCATGTCTACGCAGATTTTCACCGCCTCAGGTTGCTTTGGCTTCTTGGCGACCACAATGGGGGATACCCATGGTGTGGGCCCGGTCACTCGTTCAATGATGCCGGCTTGTTCGAGCATTCGCAGCTCAGCCTCGACTTTCGGTCGGAGGTGAAAAGCAATTCGTCTGTGCCGGAGGGCTACTGGGGCCACTGATTGGTCAATGTGAAGTCGGACGGGGGTCCTCTCAAACATCCGATGCCTTTGAACAGCGAGGGGTGTTCTGATACCAGGTGATCCAAACCGTGGGCTTGT
Organism: Lissotriton vulgaris; assembly: GCF_964263255.1. Taxonomy (NCBI): domain Eukaryota; kingdom Metazoa; phylum Chordata; class Amphibia; order Caudata; family Salamandridae; genus Lissotriton; species Lissotriton vulgaris. Next base: position 1,557,643,380 of record NC_141689.1, on the reverse strand, counting down.
ACTGTTAAGGCAAAATGTATCAGCCCAATTTCCCGCGCTGTCTTGCAACCGAGTAGGAATCCTGACCCTTCCTGAGAGACGTAAATTTTTGTGTGCGGCTGCGTCGAGTCGTGGGACACAGTAGTTCGGAACACACCGCACAGGCGCAGTGGGCGACGGGTCCCATAAGCGAACACTTACACTCTGGTGGGGTGGAGTGTAGGAGCGTTCTCCAGATGCTGATATACGCTGGCGGCCATAAGATTGATAGTTGCGCCCGTGTCGATGAGGGCTGTGACTGTTTGGCCATGCATTTGGACGGTGCATATCGGTTCCGTAGACGACGTGGCTGCTAAGGTGTTGAGCATGCGCACCACGTGGATGGATGCGGCGTCTTCCTCATCGTCATCCATGTCGCTGCTGGTGGATGTGTTCGGCAGCGGTGCCACCTGTCGTACTCTCCCGGATGGGCCACCCTGTCTCTTTCTCTGCGACGACAGGCAAACGCTCGCAAAATGATTGGCTTTGCCGCAAGCACTGCAGATTTTGCCTTGGGCGGGGCACGCTCCTTTGTGGGGGGTGGCGCCTCCGCACCACATGCATGCCTGGTCGTGGGCGGTCTGGGACGGTTTTGGTCGTCCTTTGCGGGGTGGCTTCGTCCGGTTATCTGGACTGACTTGATGGCGCACACAGGTTCTGTTTTAATTGTAACGGCTGGCTTCAGCTCCATATAGGCAGCGCGGGCTTTAGAAAGTTCCTTGGATCGCCCCAGGGCTAGGATGTCGCGCATGGACATGGCGTCCGTCTCTAGTACCCTTTCCCGCAGCTTTAGGGAGGCGCACCCCTGTATGAACTGGGCACAGATCTCGTCTTCTGCGTCTGGGCGGGTGCACGTGCTGGCTAACTTCTTGAGTCGGGCGTCGAATACATCTACCGATTCCTCCGGGAGTTGGCGGGCTTGGCGGAGTAGAAAGCGTTTGTAGTCCGCGCTGGCGAACGGTTCAAAATACCTCGTGATGGCGTCACGTAGAGTGTTGTACGTGTGGGGCGGGTCTCCTTCCGTGATGTCCTTGGAGATGTCGTGGATGGCTTCCCCCCTAGGTGCAAGAGCATTGCACGACATCGCGCCACCGCAATGTCTGCCGTGATGAAATAGTTCTCAAGACGTTCCACCCACTTTCTCCATCGGGCAGCTTGTGAGGGGGGTGTCCCTGTGACAGAGAAAGGTTCCAGCAGCGGCACATTGGCCATGATGGCTGAAGCGAGCTAATGGGGGTGACAGGTGGGGCTCCAGACGGTTGAGCAGGCTTGTGCAGGTACCAGAGGAGGATGCAGGCCCTGTGGAAGCACGTGGGCACTCACTCTGCGAGAAGCGTGAGAAAAGGCAGGTCGCGTTGCACGCTTGAAGCGTGGTGTAGGGCGCTCACAGCGCATGCGCGGGACAGCCGTTGGGCCGTGCGGGGCCGGGGCCGGGGCCGGATAGCGAGGCGCAGCCTGGGAGCCGGATGCAGCAGGTGGGAGCGGGGAAGGCCGCTTGGGGTACCTGTGGGCAGCGTTCTAGTCCCGGGCAGCAGCAGGCGGGCTGGCACTGCAGGTCTTCAGCGTCGCCAAGGTGGGCCACAGCGGGCAGGCAGGCGGCCGCAGGAGGGCCGGGCGGTGGGCAGTGTGCCACGTGCTGTCTTGCACGGCGTCGGGCACTGGGCAGCAGATGGGAGGCACACGGGCTGTGGCGGTGCAACAGGGCACGCGGTGGGTGGACAAATAGACCACCTTCGGCGCCAGTCTAGTGTCGGGGTTTGGGCCTATGACAGACCGGACTGCAGGACACACATGTGCTGTTGGTGGCTAGCACGTAACTAAACCACGCCCAGGGTCCCGGGCTTTTTATTAACACCTTTACGTCCCCAACGCTCACGCTGGGCTAAACCAAAGCCCCTCTACGCTGGAGGGGACAAACTGTGAACTACAGTGGGAGGGGCGTGTGCTGCAGTGGTACACCCCACTGCCAGCAACACTACACCTTCTGAGAAGGGGAAAGTCTGCTCTATTCTGGTTGATTAGTTCTTTGAACATAAAGGTTGTACTAGCACCTGGCTTGGGAACATAAACTAGAGATCTCCTACAGCTTATAAAAAAAATTCATTTGACACAGATGCTTCTGCTTTAGAGCTACCAGTACATCAAGTGGAATATTCTTTGTTTCCTCTTGGCTGGAAACAAGACAGGAGATCATTTTGATTTTGCTTGTGTGGAAGTCCCCTGCCAGCCCAAAGAGTTCAGAGATGCAGATACAGTTTTTCCTACTTCTCAGCCGAGATCAGTGAATTGGTGTCTCATGAACCACCAGGTACAACTGAAAGAGAACTGCGTGATGACTGCCTGGAGTATACAATGTCTCCATGCGCCACCTTTCATTATTTCAAATATAATTTGATGGTGTTTTGTGTGCAGAGGTCCAGCACTCAGTTGGTCTGGGAACTAACTATATGGAGAGGGACTGGAGACATTGTCATTGATGTTTACAACCTATCGGCTGACCATATTGTCCTTGTAAGCCAGAACTATGGTCTGCTCCCATTCCAATATCGGATCATGATTGCCTAGCAAATATTTTGTGGGCCACAGAAGTAGTTTTACCCAGATACCCAAGATGGCCGCCACCTCTATAGAATGTGCTAATGTTCAGGGCCTACTGGGAATGGCATTGCCCAAACCCTGCAGTGCAGTGCAGCTTTTTCTCCGCATGCATGCAGCCTCATTATAGACAGCACAGTCTTTTCTTCCCTAAAAGTAAGTCACACTCTACCCAACTAAAAGGTAAGCAGCGTCTCCACCTCTACTTCATGAGAGTGATGTCCTCAGCAAGTACTCCAGCTTACTTTAATATCTGTTCAAACACTTTGTATTCGGTGTAAAAATTCCATACGTTTATTTATGTAGCTTGGAAGAAAAATATAAATACATAGCGCCTATGGTTTATTTCATAAATATTGGTAAAGGACACATCCAACAAATTCATTACGATTAAAGCATTCATACCTCTAAGTACATTTTTTAGCATTTTAAGTATGTTCTGATATTTCAGCATTCATTCAGCATGTTGAACTGGAAAGTTATTTGATGTATTTCCCCTTCTGCTGTTTCTAGCGTTTACATTGCGCACTCTTGAGTTCAGTGAGTTAGACCTGGAAGAAGTCAGTAATGAATATAGTTTCGTGCTGGGCAAAATGAGACCACGATCAGTATTACATTTTTGTTCAAGGGCTATTTCAGAAATAAATCAAGAACATGACTAACATTCAGGAGCAGATTGAAAAAGTCTTGACTATATCAGAAATAGCTTTTCCTTGAAAAGTCAGCTAAAGGTTATATGAACCACAGAACTATGTAATTATGTCTCAGAAGTCATCCCGCCCCCTTTCTCAGTTAAACCATGTATTTTTATTCTTGTGAAAGATGGGTGTAATTAAAGAAATTTGCCTCCTGAAGCACAATTTTTAAATCTATCTTTTGATGAATATTTCCTGGACACCTTGCACAAAAGGGATAAACACGTTGTCTCAATAATATTGTATGGATTAGTATTAAGGTGGCCACAACAGCACAAGTCTTAAACAGGACGAGAAGAAGAAAAATCAATTGATCGCCCAGGCACCAACTTTACATCACATCTATGTCACCAAAAGTCTTTCTTTTTTTAAGGAATAGCCCTATAAGAACTAGATTGAAATACTCAGGGAAACTAGCTGGCCCCTTGGAACCCCCCTTCATTGAGTGATTGGCGGCATTCCTCGTGCATTATGTACCACTCCAATCATTTCAACTGCGCCACAGTGGTCCTTGATTTTTGTATATATGTATGTATATGGTATTTCTACATCACAAACCTCAAACCTGGTTAAAAGGCAGCACAGCGCTGCATGTCGTCAGAGACAAGCATAAAGTCAACGAGTAAGAGTAGAGAAAGCTGGATTGTACATGGTTAAGATATTGTGAATTAGGGTTCTTTAAAGAGGTGAATCTTCAACTTTTTTCCTAAACTTGAGCAGCAATGGAGCGGGACCTGGTTGATACTAGGATGTTGTTGCAGATCCTGGGTGCATATAAGGAAAAGGCATGTTGTCTTGTTTTTCTTTCTTTACACTTCTTAGTCTGCTGTCTGCCAGTGTCCTTTCTGTGGGTGTTTCCTATGACCTACATCTATTTTTTGTATTTAGTCTGTATGCCTACTTACTAATGGAGGTTTGATGGTTACAGAAAAAAAAAAAATGAAAGAAGGGGGTTCCCCAGTGGGTTTCTTTTAGGATGCAGGCAGGTCGTAGGGGGAAAAAGAAAGCTGAACAAAGAACAAGGCACGTACCCCGCCAATTGATGTAGTGGTCCCGATGCTGGGATCCCAGAATATATGGGGTGATAAATCTAGGAGTTGGCACTGCACAGGACAAAATTTGCACACTCCAAATATATGCAAGAGAAGATTTTTAGCAAAGATATATGTATTTTTTTTTTTTTTTTTTATAAAAATACATATATCTTTGCTAAAAATCTTCTCTTGCATATATTTGGAGTGTGCAAATTTTGTCCTGTGCAGTGCCAACTCCTAGATTCATCACCCCATATATACTGGGATCCCAGCTTCGGGACCACTACATCAATTGGCGGGGTACGTGCCTTGTTCTTTGTTCAGTTTGATGGTTACAGAACAACCTAAATGAGAAGATGGCACTCAATTTAATCTTATTCAATGTGAGGCCATTTATTTTATTTGTCTTCATGTTTTGGGAGGAAAAACACTACATCTTAAAGTACTCTCTCTGTCCCCAACAGAAATATACTGAATCAGACATAGGCAGAAGGTTCACCCACTAAGAGTGACCCATTCTACACTAGCATTCTCCCAGGTATTGCAATAAAACACAACTATATCATGCTTTATTAAGAAGTGCCTCCCTCCAACATTACCTGGGCATACTGATGACGAGCAATAACCCTAAAATTCAAATAACACCATTCAAAAAAGATTCAGCTATCTATTTCCCTTATCTATATTTTACTTTGTGCTAAAAAAGCCATTTGAAATGCTCTGTTTTTTTACAATCTCTCTTATGGCTAGTTTCCCAACTTAAATATGGTTGTAAATGCCCTCTAGCTTAGAATAGTGGTAGTATTTTCCAGAGGATTGTATGTCAGAATTTCAAAAACAGAAATGACTTCCTACATAAATATTGTGTCCTAAATATTGATAACCAAAATATTGTTGAAGTACATATATTTAGGCATGCAAAGCTGTACTGATCTTAACTACATATCCATGTACCTTGAAAATACCTGCAGCGTGGTACTCCTGCTGCGCGGGATACCTGCACATGCTACTTTGCCTTGGAATAGGTTAGCCTGACTTGGCCAGCACAGCGCACTTTACACCGGCCCCTTGCTGAGAGGACGAGGGGACACCGGTGGAGAGCGCTGTAAAAGCAGTGCGTGTCGTGCTCACGAGGGATTCCAGGCAGAATTCCAATAACCCCGGGAGCGAAGTAGTGCCTTTACTTTTCCCGAAGGTGCCCCTCTCACTGTGTCACTAAGGAACACAACAGTGAGGGGAGACAACCCCATAAAATGAGGAGACCAATTACAGCGTCCAGTTGGCTGAAGGAGTACCACAGGCAGGAAGGGCGAAAATGATTGCAGAGGAAACAAGAACAAAACAAGAACAATGTTGCTAAATGCAGTGTGTAGATAAGTACAATAAAAATACCCCTACGCTTACATATGCTTGTTAAGGATGTGCTGCCCCACACTTACCTACGCCCCTACAGAGGAGGGAATGAAGACACGCTGTAAAATCAAATCCTTGGTTTCTTGAAATTAAGGTAGAAGGATACTTTGGATTTTATAAACCAATATTCAAGATAGTTCAGCTCCAAATTATACCAACATTCAGGAAGTGAACGTTAATTGAGTTTTAAGTTCTGGTGTCGGTATTTGAGATTAATGTTCTGGATTCGGAGCTAGTTATAAACAAAAAGGGTGATCCTTTGTCATAAAACAATCCTCAGATGATCACAAAAGAAGCGCTCACGTGACCTTGAGTGAAATGCAACTCGAGTTCAGGTTACAAACACCTGCATCGAGTGGCGCTTAGTTCAAATAATGAAGATCCTTGTAAACGCGTCCTCTCGTTTAGGAATTTGTAGAAGAGCTGACGATTTTGTCCAAGCGTTGCTCCTGTGAAATAAAGATTCTCCGCGTCTTCTAAAAAAAAGGAAAACAAAACAAGACGCGTTCACCCGTATTGTCAAAATACATGGGTGAGGTGAATTAAACAGCACGGAACCTCACCGAGGTTAAATCTCGTGGGGACGGAGGAAAAATACAGCAGAGGAATGCCGCGGGGGTCGTTTCTTCACGAGGCACGACTCCAGGAAAGACGGGGCTAGGTTTTCAGGCATATTGGATTCCACGAGGGCAGGCAAGGGACTCACGGATTAGAAGAGCTTGACGAGGGAGGTATTTCCTACAAGGAAGAGGAGGGTAAGAGTGGGAAAGCCAAGCGCCGCCTTGTTGCATGTGAAGGCTTAAGAATCTCCCCTAATCACCTGATCTGTCCAGAGCCAGTATGGAACAGCACACCAATCTCTACTTCTGGCAGGGAATTCTGGTTATTGTAGTGCATTCAGAGAACCCCTAGTTCTAGGTCTGACAGTGCGGCACTACCGCTGTGTGAGATATCTGCACATTCCACTTTGCCTTGGAGCTGGTTTGCCTGACCTAGCCAGCACAGCCCACTTTACACAGGCCCCTTGCTTAGAGGAGGAGGAGACACCTGTGGAGAACGCCGTAAAAGCAGCGCAGCACTCCGCCTGCACGAGATACCTGCACACGCCACTTTGTCTTGGACCTGGTTTGCCTGACTTGGCCAGTACAGCGCACTGTACACTGGCCCCTTGCTGAGAGGAGGAGGGGACACCGGCAGAGACCGCCATATAAGCAGTGCGGCACTCCCGCTGCGCCGGATAGCTGCACATGCCGCTTTGTCTTGGACCTGGTTTGCCTTGCCCCTCCCCTAAAAAGTTTGCTAAAAAGCTAATTGTTCATGTGGTTGGTGAGTCCCATAATCTATTTATTCTTGGGTCATCTACAGAAACTATTCATAGACTAAAAGTGACTATAAACCAGGTACAAGCCACGTTATTTGCTATCCGGCTTGATTAAATACGGTGGAGGCTTGACATTGTACTGTATCGGATGGACATATTGTGTCTGGTATATGAGAGGCTTCATAAACTCTGGTGTACACCGCATTATACTTTATAACTAGTGTGTACCTTAAGTACAGTACTTTTAACTACCTGATATATATCTATTTGGGGAGGAGCAGGGTGGGTAAAAGCAAGGAGGAACCATTTATAATTCTGCAGTGGGTGAACAGCAACCTTTGATGAACTACTTGACGGGGGCAATGTGGGCTATTGAACAACAAATAAACTCTGTTGAGGAGTCTCTGACACAAAGAAAGGTTTGTGCAAACTGCAAAGGTAGTAAAAAGCCCCAGGGATAACACACACAACGCAGCTGCAATTAGTCAACTGGAGGGAGGGATAGATCAGCTACCCCCAATGGGTGTGTTCAAGAAACATCTGGTCATATCTACGTGAGCGACATCTAAACAATCTAGAAACCCTGAGGCTCTGTGTAGGGAGCAAAATCTAACACCCCTACCGAGTAAGAAAGACAATCGGAAGAAACGGAAAAATATGAGCAGACAGGGTAAACCTGATGAAGGTATGAAGTCTTCATCCTCTACTAATGCTCTAATTGCAGGCCAGTCGGTCGCGCTTAGTAAGATCGTAAAAAAATAGAGGATTTACATAAAAATGGAACTGATTCATTAATTAAATTAATGGACAGAGTGGGGGCTATTGAGGATATTTTAAAAAACAAAATTAGGCAAAACCACCCTGCAAAAACCATCTCTGATACTTGCTATATAGAGGACCTGCCACTACAGCCTGTTATCTAACCTCCACGTGTTACCCCACAAGAAAGGATGGTTCCTATTTCCCCTATAAAATTAGTTACTCAGGCTATGCACCCAATCCCACCTCCTTATAATAGGGCCCCATCAATCCTTGTGGCTGATCCTTATATGAGGGTCCCTGCTCCGCATGACAATAGGCCTTATAAGCAGCCAGCTCCTGCACCTCAAATAAAATTGAATAAGATCATAAACACGCTTGATCTGACTCCTGCAGTTACTCCCTACACAATTGTTTTGGCCATTGTCCCAGCCCCTACTACACAGATGACTGAAACATGGGAGGCCCTAAGAAATAAATCTCTATTTTGGTTGGGTGCAAAAAGTGGCTCAACTGAAGCCCTATTTGCAAAATTTAAGATGGCCAGATGGGTTTCTTGCGTTGGTCGAGATTATAAATCATTGGCGGATGACTGGGTAGAACTGACCTTTAGCGACCCACATTTAACATAGGCAAATTCTATCTAGGGCAGGGAATTAAAATATAACACATGTGGGTATTAACATTTTGCCCTTGGGGTATTTTTACCAACCATACTCTGTTACTCAACATAGAACCCAGAACAGTGGTCCTCAGGTCATTCCTCCCCACTCCTATAATGCGCTGGTTTCCAATTGTTTTGATATTCTACCCACACTCGAGGATATAGATTGACCATTTACCCCTGAGGCATCATGTGTTCAGACAGGAAGGTGTGCTGTGTCTGCCTTTCCTGACACATGTGGTACCTCCAAAAATACTCAGCTAACTTGCCTGCTGGACTGGGGGATCACGCTCCTATCGGGTCTTATGTAACCTTCATAGACTCATTGGGCCAGACTACATCTTTCTCGTCATTTGATGACCGGGCATGCTGATGGTATACGCTGCATTGCTGACTGCGATCTTTCCAAACCTTGTTAACTACGCCGAGTGTTTAACGACTAGTGCCTCTAGATTCAAGCGGACATCCGCCGTTTTGCAGGTCATATTTTACCAGTCAACTAAGACGCTGTGTTTACTTTTATAACTACGCCGAGTACCTAACGATTAGTGGTTCCAACATCAAACCTACATATGTCGTTTTGCAGGGGGTTGTCCCAGCAATGAATTATTTTGTCCTGATGATGGTCTTCTTGAGGACTGCATAATAGATCGAAACGTCGACACTTCCATCATCTCCAGAAGCGTTGCGTTGGCACCAACACACGACCATTGTTTATTATGAATTTGGCTGTCTGTGTTATTTACTAGGAGTTGAAGTTTAGTTGTGAACTGATGAGTAGATGTTATTTATACCTCTGTTCATAACTGTTTTGCTTGATTTGATTTCTGTGTATGTGCCTCCCCAGCTCTGTCATTTGATGCTTTGCCACTCAATATAAAAAACTTTTTTTGAATACGATTTACTTCCTCCGTGTTTTCTCTCCTTCCTTTTTCTTGATGTGTTCTAGCAAATATCTTTAAGTGTGATATCTTGTTGATACACTGGAGTGCGATACATCTGTACAACTCCTAACTGAGATTCATTTGTTATTGAATTAAGTCCCTTGTAGCATACATACTGCAGTAGCAACACAGAGGGTAGAAATAGTGAAAAGGCCACCTGAATTTAATATTCTATTCTGGAATGTTGCAGGTTTGTGTTCGAAAGTAATTGATCCGCAATGGGTAACTTTTGTTGAAGATTTCAACATACTGTGTTTGCAAGAGACCCGGCTGGAGAACGAACTACATATTAACGACTACAAAACCTTTCACTCACCAGCGGTAACTTCGGTCCATGGGAGAAATAAGGGTGGACTGTTTTTGTGTTTCTAAGATATCTTTTAAGATTTCGGCCATCTATTATCAGGTTGTATTACTATATGTAGAAAAGAAGTACTGTGTCACTCTGTTAAATTTGTACAACAACATTCCTAAAGAGGAGACAGGGTGTGTACTGACTAAATTACAGAACAAACTCTCTAAACTACAGGATGACATGCTTCAAGATATGGGCATTATTTGGGGCGGGGATTTTAATCATGTTTTGTGTCAACATAC